>NC_134148.1:19764318-20067348 GCF_033958435.1 Carettochelys insculpta
ATCATTGATCTCCAGTTGTGGCTGAAAATGGACATTCCTCAAATTATTTCAAGTTATTTGTACCTGGAAAGCAACTCCTTCATTTTGATTTGCTATGAGAATTGTCATACTCCATCTATGTGGATCTCCACGTACAGTGGGCAACACAAGTAGGAATAGGAATTTTTATTGTGAAGAAGTTGTGTTAAATAATCTAGTATCCCCTGAAGGCCAGCTTACTGTATTTACTTCTCCAAGAAAAAAGCATATCCAGGAGGATAGTTTTTCTAGAATTAGTTAGTAGAGTGAAGAAGTTGCTTTCATATATCTAAATGACTGGTGTTATTGGATGCACTAAATGTTCAAAGGAGCAGACACTGGTACAATACTGAGGCAGTTAGCTGTGACGGTTCTATTAATGTTAATGGGAGTTCCATGGCTAATTCCCAGCACATGGCACTGAATATTTACCTCCAACTGTCTGTGATAATCTCCTTTATGCTACCTGACATTGCCAAAGACAGTACTGTGGAAGACTAAGTGATTTGCTGATGGGATACATATTATTTCTTGTACGTATCCATGGAAATTAACTCTTAAAGTGACTCTTAAGCTTAGAAGCTCATTCATTTTGGTCCTGTATTCCCAATGCGAAAAGACCCTGTTTATAACACTTGCTTGACTGATTCTTGGAGTAGCCATTTTAAGGATGCTAACAGGATATGGGCCTACTAGCTAGTGTTCTTATTATTCAACCTTCATCAGACAGCATATGAGACTCTTTCAGGTCCGAATTAAAATAATTAGTCATTAAGTATATAACTGAGTAAAATACTTGCCAGTTGTTCAGAGGTGTTTGTTTATTTTATATTACCATGAAAAAAGTGACTATCCAAAATGTCTATGGATGCAATATACTTTTTTTTTTTCGAACTAACAACATTTGGCCCTTTAAAATATATTGTATCCCACTGCTTAATAGTTCACTGGATTAAATGAATTTATTGATTTCTGCTTCTTTAGTGACACACATTTATGAGCAGTTTCTTTGGCACCAGAGCCACATGTCAAAGGTCATAACTTTCCTTCACTGAGGAAGAATAAAAGCTTTCAGATGACGAATCCCTGAAATCCACACGGTGGCCTTTTG
This sequence comes from Carettochelys insculpta, assembly GCF_033958435.1. NCBI lineage: Eukaryota > Metazoa > Chordata > Testudines > Carettochelyidae > Carettochelys > Carettochelys insculpta. The sequence goes on from NC_134148.1 coordinate 19,765,448, forward strand.
CTTTTTTGTCTTTGAGCACTGAAAAACTAGGTTAGTCTGATTGTTTATCTTTTTAAAAACAAAAGCAAATGAGTTGTTACAACACAGTAGAGTACTTCTTTCCTCTGCATAGGAAATCGAATTTAGTAACAGGCGCCATTATAAGACCTAGTGTGACATACTAAATATTGATAATTTTGATGCAGAAGCTAATCAGTTTTAAGAATAACTGGCCATATTTGTCCCTTATTTCTTGAGGAATTTCACTGCCAATTTTAATCACTAACGCAAGATAGAAAAAGATTTTCTGGATTATTCATGCTATATTTTTCTTTTAGTGACTTTTTAAAGACAACATATTGAATTTTGTGCACGAACAGTGACTTTGAAAATAGAGTCCATGGTAAGTATGAAAAATGAACTCTGCAGATTTAGAAAAGGTTCTGTTCCCTTGTATTCCAAGGCTGTGCATTTAGGTTAGCTTAATTTCTATAATATTTACCCTTATTTTATTCTCCTCTCTTAATCCTTCATGTCACTTGGTTTTTGAGGCTGGACAAAGCATGAAGTTATATAGAAAGTATCAAGATGAAGCAACTTAAAAAGAAATTGCAGTGTAATATAAATAATTCTAATTACTACTAGTGATTGCAAAGAAGAAACAAGTCACTACTTTTAAAAAATAATCATGCCTTTAAAATAGTACAACAGTAATCTACCTTGTGCTTTAAAATGAGGAGTAGAAAGCAAGAAATGCATAGCTCAATTTGAATACCTGAGAAATCTGAGCTCTTGAAAATTATTGATGAAATTTACCTTACATTTTTCAATGTAATAATTATTTATCATTAATTTTTTTTTCTAAATTTTAAAATACAATGGAACTAGCTCTGCAACCAGTTGGAAAATCTCAGGTGTCCCAGACACTTCCTGTGGCTCAGCCGACATGCTATCATCATCAAGATTCATCAAAGTGTCAGCTCCCACTGAAGAAGAAACATTTGCACCTTTACTAGGGCAATATTCAGCAGCTGATTTTTATGCTAAATCTCCATTAATTGTATCAAGAGTTGTACAAGCATGATGATACCCAGATATAGGAAAACAAACATTTTTCTAAAAAAAATGACTGGAGACCTCTGTTCTTTTTTATCAGAGAGGTAACAGTGTTAGTCTGTATCATCAAAAACAACAAGAAGTCCTGCAGCAGCTTATAGACTGACTCCAAAACATCTGTTTGTTTGTAGTAAGCAGTTAGCTTGCTTACGTATTTTAACTGATTTACTGATTTTAAAATCTTGATGGTTGCTTAAATTGTGTTGCTTTATCATTCATTCTTCTTAAGGTGAAAGTAATTGCTGTTACTATAGATGGGACTGATATATAATGAAGGTTGTTTATTTATAAGCCCCTGTTTCTTTCCATTGCCAAATTACAGCCATTTTGGGGTGAAGTTTTCCATACCAGGTGTCTGACTTTCTGTTGTTGTTCAATATATTCAGGTTTCCAAAGAGAAGTTTAAGTAGTGGCTTGATTACGTAGTATCTAAGGCAGATAAGGAATGTTACTGTATGGGGTGGAGGTGGTGGGTTTGGTGGAGGCAGGGGTGGGGGGTAGAGCTATGGAGGCAGGAGGGCGAACTTAAGCTATGCCTACACTATGGGATAAACTCAGGTTTTATCCATTTGATTTTGTAACGCTGGGTTTTATAAAGTCGAATTTGAGCATCCTCTCCTCCCCACGAAGTCCCTGAAAAGTTTAGTTAGTGCTGTCCCACTAAATCACCAAAGATTGACTGTTGCAGCAGTGCTTTGTGGGAACTTATCCCACAGTTCCTTTAGCCCTGGAGCATTCTGGGTTTTTTTTGCTGGTGCAGTGAGGAAAAAATGCCGTGCAAATGGTTGTGGGTATATGATTTCATCTTCTCATATTGCATTGCCCTCATTTCCCTCCTGTGGAAGCAAACTGCCATTTTCTCAGAAGCAAAGCAAGAAGTGTAGGCAATCCCAGGTGAAAGAGAACCAAATAGGCTGGCTTCAGAAGGTGACTGAACCACGTAAACTGGTTGTTCAGCTGGTTTTCCCTTGTTGAAAGAACACCTTCCATTTGATCTAATGGGTAGTATTTCCTTTAGATACAACTGTTGCCTAATCACCGAATTGGTGCACCAGGGAACTGTCATACCCTCATGCCACAATGTGCATGTTACCTACTTCCTGCACACCTGGAGAGCATTGGAGCTGAAAGTGGCCAGAACAGACAGTTGTGGAGCATTGTGGGATACATGTGGGACTCTTGTGGAGGACAGTAAAACCAGGTTAAACTGAAGCTATTTTCATACTACCATTAATCCGAATGCTTAAATTCAAACTTCTCATTAATTCCAGTCAGGTTGTCAGAGTAAGAATATCAGCCATAATGCCCCCTAATATTGAAATAACCAGTAGTTGTTGTGTGAACATTCACTATTTAAAATTAAGCTAAGTACCTTAGAATCTAATGTATGCTGTAGTGTAGAGATAGCCTAAGACTGGTTTGGACTGGAATCAGTAGCCCGAGGAGTAGAGCCTGGATGGGTTAGTCAGGGGTGAGCAAACTTTTTAACATTGCATCCCTGCAATTAGCAGGGGCCCCCCAACCTCTCTAGTGTAATCCAAACTGATGGAAATTTATGTTCATATGAGGGGAAAAAACTTTTCAGCAAGTGTAAGAGAATGTCTGTAGAATGTAAAAACTTTATTAATTGGTATATAAATGTAAATACACATACATAAAACTAACATATTTCAACCTTTTTAATGAGATGGATGAGCTTGAGACACAGCAGCTGATCATGCTGCGCCCTCCTTACAAAATTTCCTTCCCCCCTGCCACTGAAGGGGCCTGACCCCTTCTTTACTCACCCCTGGGCTAGATGAGGGGAAACTAGATTGGGACAAGGAGACAGGACTATGACAGGAATGAGCTGGAGAAAGACAAGGCAGAAGAGGTCAAGCTTCTGGTACAGGAGACAGGAAAAGCTGTGGCCATTGGAATACACTCCCTTCCAGAACGTGCAATAGAAGCCAAGATTCCAAAGGCTCCACATTTCTATCTTGTCACCAAATAATTTTGAAACCCAATGGCAACATGTTCCTCCTCCCTCTGGTGCTGGCTGGCTCCCATGGAGAATGACAACTGCTATAGGTACTTTGTGAGCGCAAGTGGCAGAAGTCTGCTTGCTGGAAGTAAAGGTTCCAAACTGCTGATAACCCTTGTATGTGAATTGTCAGTATTTTGGTTCTTGATGGAAATTCGGCTGTGTTTCCAATTTACTACTTTTAGAAAACTAGGAAATTGCACCCCTCCTTATGCAGGCTGTCTGTCGTATGTGTGTGTGTGTGTGTGTGCGTGCGCGCGCACGCACGCACACACACACACATCAGGGTTAAGAGAAAATGACTGAGGTTGGAAAGTCAAGCATTCTGAAGTTAAGAAATGCCTTTATTAATACCTTATTTCATCTCTTGTGTGTATATGTATTATGATACAATCTTTCTTTACGTGATCACAGGACTCCAGCCTCATTCAGTGTACAAGCTGGTTTGGGGCTCAGTGAAGTTTGTGTAATGAAGGTGATAATTGTCTGGAGGACTTAGCTCATTTGTTAAGGAAGTTGGAAGCTGCAGTAGTCAATGAGTCAGCAGATTGCAGGAGAACAATAGTTTTACAGTTAAGGCAATTGAATGCCAGTTTGGAGAACTGGATTCTGTTCTTGCCTCTGCCACAGAATTCCTTTGTGATATTATGCAAATAACTTTAAGCAAGATTTTCACAGATGTGTGTTCTTCCATTTCTTGGTGTCCAACTAAGGATCCTAGGATCTGATTTGCAGAAAAGGTGACCAGCTGCAAATGATGTCAATGGGAGCTATGCTTTGACCATATCAAATGCTATATAATGCTAAGAACTCTGAACAAGCAAATTTTAGGTGTCCCAGTTTGGGCAGCCAAAACTAGTGGATAATTTTGACCTTAATCTCTGTCTCGTTTCCCAATTTGTAAAACTGGGATGATAATAGCCCCTTATTTCTAGGGGTGTTTAAAATAAGGTAGTGTCTGGATCCTTCACAAGTGTTGAATGCCATAGAAAAACTCCTAGGGAAATTAATAATCCTGTCTCCAGAACAGGATAGAGAGAGGTCAGTAAATAACATTAAACAATGAAGAGAAAATAAATATCAAATACATGTGAAGTCAGTGACCACCATTTATTCTGTGCACTGAATGAGGTAGGGATTCTTAGTGGGAGGGGGGAAAATAGGAAGTGACCATACATTAGATGACATCATAACTCATATGCACAAGGGAGACTAATTAACATTGCGTAGACAACCCTAATTTTGTCATTTCCTAACTCTTAAGTCCTTGACTTTGCATTTTGAATGTTTTATAACATAGTTGGCTTGGTTTTCATATGTATGACCAATATAGTATAAAAACAAACACAAACTATATAGCTAGCAAATTCTTAGGCTAGTCACGTTGACCAGGAAACTATCTACTGTTGTGTAAGAGTCAATTGATTCAAATAAGCAATAGTGAATTACCTAATTCATTATATACTTGAACACTATAGGGAGTTCAGCCAACCAGTCAGAGAAGGCAGGTGGTAGAAATAACAAGACAGCACTGGTGGAAAAAATGATACACATTTTGAACCATGTAAAATAAAGGGTTCAGTTTAGTTCTGCTGACTGTTTGATTGAAGATTCTAAAGTGGACTGGTACTTAATCACATACATACAATACCATTCAAACAATAGCTAGAATTGCATGTTAACATGATTCTTGCTAGCAAGGTGTAAAACACATTTTCTCTGACCAGCATACGTGGTTTAGAGCTCCTGGTCAATAGCAAGGTTTTATAAACTGGTTTATAGAGTTCAGTTCATCCCTGAATTTTGGAAACCATATTAGCACCTTGCTGGCATGAACTGTGTTTAAGCATCCTGTTGGCTATGGTTATAACGTTTTGTGAGGGCCTAAATGCAGACACAGCATGTACGTTTACATTTAAGAAATCAGATGTACATTTCTCTGATGTTTTCTATTGCTTCATAGAGGCTGTGTCTACACTAGTCCAAAACTTTGACGTGACCATGCAAATGGCCATTTCGAAGATTACTAATGAAGCGCTGAAACACATATGCAGCTCCTCATTAGCATGCAGGCGGTTGCAGCACTTCGAAATTGCCACGGCTCGCTGCCGCACAGTTCGTCCAGATGGGGGTCCTTTTCCAAAGGACCCCGAGAACTTCGAAGTCTCCATATTCCTATCTACCGATAGGAATAAGGGAATTTCGAAGTTGGTGGGGTCCTTTCAAAAAGAACCCCCATCTGGATGAGCCGCGGCAATTTCGAAGTGCTGCGGCTGCCCACATGCTAATGAGGCGCTGAATATGTATTTCAGTGCTTCATTAGTAATCTTCGAAATGGCCATTTGCATGGCCATTTAGAAGTTTTGGGCTAGTGTAGATGTAGCCAGAGAGTTTGCAAGATTTGCAAAATAATCCATGTGGGGAGTCAAATGTTACTAGTTTCAAGGAGGAGAGGTTTTCTGTGTATCATATGGCTAGTTTTCCCTCACTGTACATACGGCTTTGTCCTGCCCGCAGCTTCTTGCTAATGAGCCGTCTTGCAATTGCAAATGGTTTCTCATTAGTTTATTTGTGCAAGATCTCGCTGTCAGCAGAGGGTGCTGCTAGTAGTAAACGGGCTGTGTAGAAAAGGCATAAGGGGTGGGCGACAGAGGAGCTTTTTGCTGGCAGAGGCACATCTACATGGGCTCTTTACTGCTGGCAGCGAGATTTCATGCTTCTGTGCTAATATGCTAGTTTGCGATTGCGAGACTGCTCATTAGCATGAAGCTGCTGGCAGGACATCTTCATGTAGACCCAGCCTATATGTATATGCATTACTCCAGTGCAGTGTAGGGGTAGTTATCCAGAATACATATAGCTCCCATGGTTTTCACCCACGCCTTCATGTGCTGAATTGCCTTCTTTCTGCTTCTCTCATATTTAGTTCCCTTCCAGAAATGCTGCAGTTTTTCTGTGCAAAGGATGGCACTTAGTCACTTCCAAAATACCTTCCTTCCCTTCTCTGTTGTAAATGGCAACACTAGGATGGTACAGTCCAATTACTGAGTGCTTTTGTAAATAATTTCAGAAGCTTGTAGCTTCATAGTTTGTAGCTTCTGCAGCACATAGCTAGCTAAAGATCCACCAAGTTGTGCCAGGCAAATCCTGCTTTTATTTTTAGGACAGCTGATCTTTTGGCTGAAGCACAGAATTTAGACTCTGTGACTCCCAAAGTCTGGGATTTTTCTTTGATTTGCCACATTCCCTCTGTAATCTTGGACCAGTCACTTAACATCTTGGGTCCTTGTCTCCCCCTCTATAAAACAATGATTATTTGCTGTACTCACTGGAATGTTGGAAGGATGAGTTCATTTTAAAAGTTCAAAGGGTTATTTTATTTATTCCCTTCCTTCTTATTTGGTGACCAGTGAATTCTACACTGTCTTGTATTTACCTAAATAAAAGTAGCTTGGCCTTTCATGACCTTGCAACAGGAAAAGATGCGGACCACCTGAAACAATAATATCTGCAGTAGAATATCTTGAGAACTTCAAATAACCAAAGGCGACTGTTTCCAGGGCAGCAGGCTGACCTTTGGGTCCCAAAAGCTGGCTATTCATATAGGCAAGGCCTTTGTCCTGCTTTGACCAGTGGTCAGTGAACTCTGGCAGGCCTTTCGGTTCACCATCTTGGCCATACACAAGCAGCTGGTGATTGATTCATTTAACTGTCCAAATTCACATTCTTCTGTCAAGGACTTGTCAAGGGACAAAAAGGTTCTGTGGAGGGCTATTCATTTTACTAAAAGGAAAGGGATGCATTATATGACTGAGTGGATTACTTTTGGGTCAGAAGAGTTCCTGCATTGCTCTGTTTTAATTTGGCCTTCAATCAAAGAAGGATTTAGGTTTTTATCAGCACGGTGTGTTGCTCATGAAGAGGACAGATTGCTTCAAATTCAGCAGTGCAATAGCTCATTTAAGACTGTGACTCTTGTTCTGTGAGCTCCCAGGCTTCTTCTTGAGAGTCCATAGATTTTTATGGAATGGATATAGTTTTTCCTCTGCTTTTTTGGTTAGCTGGTATGGCAGGGAGGTTGACAGACATTTGTTAAGATGACATGACATCACAACCAGTTTTAGAAATGCATGCTGTACAAACATTAATCCCCACAACACCTTTTAGATATGTTGTTGACAGATGTCAAAGAAAAACTTAAGGCAAGTAAAAGCAACTGAGTATCAATTTTAGAGAGGGTGAAAACTGAAATGAAAGCAAACAACATAGTGTCTAACACAACGATGCCTAACAAATAAGCTTCTTTAATTCACAGAGCGCGTGCGTGTGTGTTTGTGTAGTAGGAAAATAGTTTGTGAGTAGAACTTAAAAGCTTCTGGTACAAAGGCCTGTGGTGCAATCGCTAAATCCTGTGTTGTGAGAGGCATTTTTAAACATTGATTCATAAGCAAGCATTTGTGCACAGACAAGCACTTTCTAAAATACACATTTTGGATCTGGACTGCAATCTGTTCCAAAAAGCTTTTGTCTGTTGCTGCTGTCACTTTCAGGTCAATTACCGTAGTCTTTTGAGACAAAAGGGGCCAAAGATTTCCATGATTTTAGTTATCTCAGGGGATACCTTTCCACCCTCCTACAGTACTGTTAGCTGCTTTGCTCAGTCTTCCCATCAACTGTGTCCTATTTCTATGAGCAATAAGATTATTTTGCTGAGGATCCTTATAAACTTCTGAGGAATGAAGCATGTTGCTTAGCTCCTTCCTCTGGAAATAATAGGCATTAAAGAGCATATCGCTCCAGTTAACCTTCTGTCTCTGTTTGAATGAACATAACTGTCTGCAACAGATGAAATATGACCTACAAGTTTCTTTTACTTAACTCATAAACTATGTATTGTTTTGATTTGGCTTATTGAATGTATTATGAGGGATTTCTGACTGGCTTTAAGCCAAGATGTTACTGTTGGAAGTATAAGTTTATAATTACAAACTTATAAATTGAAGTTCTTCTGTGCCTCTCTTTCTCTCTCTTCAGGGCGAAAGAGTTTCATGGTTCTTGAGATAAATGAGTAATACAGCTATATCATCTGAATGTAGGGGAGAAAGATGCTCTGGGATAACCTTACTTGCTGAACTCTTCTCTGTTATGATTATTTTGTGTGTGTGTGTGTGAAGAAATCTGGGCTAAATGTAACAGACTATGCTGTCATCTCCTTCAGCACATTGACAGTCCCCTCACTGAAGCCTGGAAATCTTGTGCAATTTTATAATACATAATAACAATTAGACGTTTTTCCCAGGTGCCAGTTCCTTTTGCATGTACTTGGTTCTTTTAGGAAATAATTTAATGCCCTTCTAGAGTTGATCATCGGCTCCTCTGTGTTGCAGATAACATTACCTAGTAGCCTCAGTTTATGGCCTTGCATTGAAGATACAGAATGACCTCTTGAAAATTGAGGAGTGAAAGAAAGGAGATTGAAATTTACCCAGTAGATGTAAATGGCCTCGTTTGCTGGAGGTTTAAATGCTTTATGCACATTGTGATGTGTACAAGCATTTTATGTTTAGTGATTGAATTTATTTTGTATTAAGTATATAAATATAGTAACATGATGTATTAGCAAAAGACTGTTTACTTTGTAAAAACAGTGAGAAGCCCTGTAACACCTTATAGCCTGATGAAGCAAGTCTTTGCCCACAGAAGCTTATGCTCCAATAAAGTTGTTAGTCTGTAAGGTGCCACAGGACGACGACTTGTTTATGCGGATACAGACTAACGTAGCTACCCCTCTGATATTGTTCACATTGTGATTGCTTGTTCTGGTTTCTTCCACAGCCTCATTGGAATGACTATTGCCAGTCCCAACTGTTAAAGAAAATTATGGGATGGGTTTAAAAACAATAAATTTGCGGGTTCTTTTTATTTGCCTATTTCTTTTTTTTTTCTTCTTTTTTTTTTTTTTTTTTTTTTTTAAAAGACCTTTGAGATGTACTCAGGTACATTCTCAGGCTGGGACATATTCTTTTTTTTCCAAAACTATCAAAGCTAAGATTGCCATGGACTCAGTGGATTCTAGGAATTGGAGCTTTCTGAAGAAAAGAAATTAATAATGTGAGATTCTTGATAAAAATCTAAAGAATTGGCTAAACTAGCTCTCAGCAAACGCCCTTCCCTGCTCAAATATCTGCTGTTCATGGTAGCTGCATCTACACAGCCCCTCCCTGTTGGAAGGGGCATGCAAATGAGTGAGATTGGAAGTGCAAATGAGGTACAGATTTAACTACCTTGTACCTCATTTGCATATTCCTGCATGATCTGTCTTCTGGAAGAGCCATTTCTGGAAGCCAAAGCACCCTTCTTCTTCTTTTGTTTCAGGAAGAAGTGTTCTTTCAAAAGCGGGGGGTTCCTTTTGAAGGAACCCTGTCTACATGGCTGCTTTGGCTTCTGGAAGTGGCTCTTCTGGAAGCCAGATCATATGTGAATGTGCAAATGAGGCCTGGGATATTTAAATCAGTGCCTCATTTGCATTTCCTATCTGACTCATTTGCATACCCCTTCTGAAAGGGAGGGGCCATGTAGACGCAGTGTTTCTGTGCTGTATAATAGCAGTAGTTGATGATCATATCTCTTTGAAGGCTCTAGAAGACAATACCAAATCCATTTATATGAAAGATTTTCTTTGCTGGTGTGAGGACTGGTAACCTTTATTCCTCTGGGCATGTCTACACTGAAGATACTGCATCCATACAGCCGCACCTGAAATTCTTTGATGAAGATACTCTAAGACAACTGGAGTGAGCTCTCCTATTGGCTTGTTTAATTCATCTCTCCAAAAGGTGTTCACCAAGTCAGTATAGCACTATCTGAAAAGGGGGTTAGATTGGTGTAAGTTTGGGTACATCTATACTTACCAGAACATTGAAGTGATGGCGGTTGATCTTCTGGGGTTTGATTTAACACGCCTTGTGAGGCTGCACTAAATTGAACCATTAGGGCTCCACTGTCAACCCTCGTACTTTTTCTGGCTCAGGAGTGTGTAAAAACACACACATGCTCCAAAGAGCAAGTGGCAGCAAGGAGTTAGGGAAGTCCTCCCACTGTGGGGATGATAGCAAATATCTATTTCAGGTATGTCAACTCTAGTTATGCAATACACGTAGCTGGAGATGTGTGTCTTAAATTAATTTGCCCCAGTAGCATAGACCTGGCCTGTGTCACTCAAGGTTCTGGATTTTTAACACACATAAACGGTGTAGCTCTTCCAGTAGAGATCTATAGTGTAGACCACATCTTAGTGTAGATGGAAACTCAGGAGTCAGGTGGCAAGGAAGGATTGCATGGCCGTGGACTGCTTAGCTCCCAGTTTCTGTCATACACTGTTCCTGGCACTGCTATATACACTGACAGATTGAGTTAGAGTGCAGTGTGGTATTGAGACAGCAGCACAGTCTCTTTAACTTAATTTCTTTTTATTTGTGGCCAACAATGGGTTGCTTTACATTTTTTTGTTTTTAAAAGACACACAAGGCTGATAAGACCTGATCTTTCTATGATTGGCATCAATGGAAAACTCTAATTTATTTCACTGGGAGCAGTATAAGGCCTTTGAGTAATATGATAAATTGTGCTGCATGGTATGAAAATTGTCTCATTTGCATTATACTTTCTCACTTCTGCTGTATAGTTTCTTGCACCATCCTTGTGAGTTACCCGTCTGGTTAACCAGAGAATCTTACAGGAATAGTTGAAAACTGGCCGCAGTTCTTGTGTTGCGTGCTCCAAAATTAGGATAGTCATGAAATTCTATGTATTATGTTAGAAATTTTGCTTGTGGGGCCATCCTTTTATTGATGCACCAAAGTATAAAATTGCAGAGAACATTCCTCTCACAACAGTCCAGCTATTAAGCCAAATTAATTCTGTACGGAATGACAAGTCCAAAGAAAGGCATCTTGTAGGATTAAGCATCAGTGCTAGAAGGCAAAATCACTTGGCAAACTGCTGACAGAAAATCAGCCCTTGCAAAGGGGAAAGCCATGAATTCTTCTTTCTCCTGAATGCACAGTAGCCACACAAGTTGAACAGCTTTGAAGCAGCTTAATGTGGCTTACTGTGCATTTTCTCTATGCTATTTCTTGCATTTCTTGTCTGCAGAAGGGCTGAGGGGAACTTGATAAGTGTATTAGCATTTATTGCACACTTCTGTGATCATACACTGTTGCCCAAATGATAGTAAGCTGAGAAGGGAAAAACCCAGCTGGGATGCCTTATGAAGTGAGACGAGCAAATCTCATTTTTGGCTTACTCCACTGAATTGTGTATGTCATCAGTACTAGCAATAATCTTCTGAATGGTTGGAGCCAAAATCCTTCATCCATGCATTTTTTAAGGCAGGCTCTGCTATAAGAACTTTATGGTGATGACATATGCCCAAGCGTATGCTTGCTCAGTTGGAAAATGTGTTGGTGATATACATCTTATTGCATAGTAATAAAAGCATGGAACCTTCGTGTGTAGTAATATGCTAGACATAGTTACTTGAGTAATTTACAGGCCAGTTGCAAATTGGGGAGATTATTACAGTAATTACTGTTACTGTGGAGGTGGTGTTGAACACCACTAATTTTGATTAGGAAAAACACAGCATCATATGTGTATTATTTTTGTACTTTACTCATTCAACAGATTGGAGGTATTTCTAATGAATCTTGCACTTAAGTATTCATTCAGGGTTATTCTGAATTTGGATTTAAACAGCTGATGTGCGAAAGAGGAAAGCATTAAAGACTAAATCATTCCTCAAGTCTCATGTTATGGATCTTAATTTTTTAATTTTTATTTCAGGAAATTTTAGTAAGACTCTGTTTCAGGGTTTGTTTTTCTTTCTTTCTTTTTGTACATTCATCTGGGCTAAGATCTCATTTATTGTGATATGTTAAAATATCAAAAATTTCAAATAATTTTATTCAGTGATCAAAGACAGCAACAAACTTTTTAGAAAATCCTTTGGGAATACTACAAACTAATTTAAACTGGTACTGTGTGTCATTCTGTCTGTAATTATTCTGGAAATTATTAGTTATTCTATTATTTCTATTGATCTTTTTTTAAATCAGCCTAAAACCTTAAATACATAACTCTAGTAAGAAAAATCCTATGACTAACACCGTATTTGTTCTTACTCTACATCCAGTATTATACTTAATAAATATTTTCTGTTACTATAAACTGACTTTCTTAATGTCCTGCAAAAAATGGCACTGCATAGCCATGTTTCCTATTTGGGAGAAGGTAGGGAGCATACTTCATCAAATCAAACTCCTTTTATGGTTATATGATTGCCTTTGTCTTCTGAACCTGAAAAAAATGGGCCTGTGCATTAACCCCCACCTCTCGAGCACTTATTCCAATTATTCAAATCCACAGCTTTTCCAAAAAGGAAAGTTTATATTGGCAGTTTTAGTTGTCTGTATTTACATGCTCATTGTTAGGTGCGCTGTTCAATCTCTCTGTCAAACACTGCCCAGAGAGCGAGAACTAATGAGACTTAGGCTTTGTGTACGCTTCTAAAATTTAAAACAGCGCTTTAAAGTGAAAGTGTGGCCATGCGATGCTGGGATATGTGTTCATGTGACTCCCTGTACACCTCCACATGGCTCCTCTGGCCAGCACTCTTATGTAAACCACCTCTATGAGGGAAGTAGCTGTCAGTGCCGGGATCCTGTTTTTACTGGCCCTTCACAGCACTATAACTTACTGAACTTAGGGGGTGTGTGTGTGTGGTTTTTTTTTTTTTTTTTTTTACACTCCTGAGCGAGAAAGTTGCAGCACAGTAAAGTGTCAGCGTAGACTCAGCCTGAACAACATCTAGGACATGCAGAGAGTAACTCAGGATAGACAAGGATGACAGAGCCTTGTTTATGCCCTTAAAAACATCTGACAGTGCAGACAAGAATCAGATTCCTGTATAGCATTGAGAAATCATCACAAGAAAAATGGTATCTATCTGTCATAACATAATTCTGAAAAAATTCAAAAATGACAAATTCTATTTTTTTTCTATTTTATAGTTACTACTAACATGTGCAGTGGGCAGGTGGTAGCCAATCCAGAGCTAAGCGTAAGCCTTCCCGGTGCTGCAAGTAGGCAGATTTTCCCCAGTTGTTGTCCTGCATATCTCTGGGGTGCTCAGTGTGTCTCTGAGCCATCACCTGCATGTGTCTCAGATGTGAGTGCCCCTTGTGGTGCAAAAGAGAGCTGAAAATTCCTGTAGGGAACTGATGAGGATGGGCTGTCTTCCATTCATTGTAGGCCTGTTCTGTTGAGAATGACTTCCACCCTCACGAACTCATGCAGTTCTACTGCACTTAATAGGGTGGGAATGGCACTCCAGTGGGGGCTTACATCCTAGAGGAACAGATTGTACAGGAGATTTCAGGGGAGACAAATTTGGAGGTATGATCTTAGGTAGGAACTCCTGTCTTTTTATCCATGGAAACCTGAGAGCTGGGCGACATGCCTTGGCTCAGCCATCTGCTTGTAGGCTCCTGGTTTTTTGAATTATGGGGTCTTTTTTCTTTCTCCTGTAAACAAATTCCTAGATGTTGATAGCCTTGCTGGTAATCCTGGCAGGATATGGTCCTCTGGGCTCCTTTCCATGCCGGATATTTTAGAATTTGGTTTCTTCTGCCCATTCCACAGAGGAGGAACTGAAGCCTCCTTCTTTACCTGCTGTCCCTTCATTCAGGCTCCCTCTTCTGCAAAGTGTCTTCAAAGTAGTTTTCAAGATTCAAGCCAGGACTATCCATTGGCTTACCTCAAGTGGTAATTTAAGTGTACACAAATACTGCTGCAGCAGATATTGCAACCCCAGACCTAGGGTTCAGAAGTTTTGTCTAATCTTCAAACTTCTTAAGAGAGCAGAACAGGATTGAACTCCCTGATTGTCACTTCCTTAGGCATGCCAAGCCGAGATGGGTTTGCAGACTTCGTCACCCTCCCCAGAGGAGAGCGGTTTTGTTCGGCTGGCAAGGAAGGATCTCCTGTCCTGAAGGCCCATTCTCCACCCTCATAATGGATTAGGGTTAGAGAATCCTCTTGCCTAGATTAGGAAGCTTTCTTAAACAATCCGCCTTTCCTCAGAAATGGAGTAGGTTTTGGTAGGGGGGCTACTCAGCACCCATCTTTTTTTCTCTCTCCCCGCCCCCCATGGATGTCATGGAAGTCAGCCCCAGAGTCAGCCCCATGGACTCAGTGCCTGTGCCCTGGGACAAATCAGCCTCTCTGCTTATCAGTGTAGCCCGGAATACCCAGCTTCCCAGCCACTGCTTGCCTCCCCGCAGTCTCTGCGTGGTCCATTTTCCCTCCTCCAGCTCCTCCCCAGACCTATCCACCTGACCGCTGCTGTGCTCCTCCTCCCTGTCTGCCTGTTTCCCTGTCTCCTCAGCCCCCTGCCACTCACCTCCCCATTTGCCTCCTCACCCTACTTGCCCACCTGTCTGCTCAAATTTTGCCAAAGCACAGGGACCTCAAATCATGGGGCCTGGAGCAGTTGCCCTGATTTACTATACCCAAGGGACAGCTTTAGCTGAAGCTGTACTGCTCGAGAGCTTCAGTGTAGGCACTACCTGCACTGATGGGAATTCACCTCCTGTCAATGCAGGTAATTCACCTCCTTGCAAGGCAGATAGCTAGGCCAACAGGAGAATTCTTCTGTTGACCTAATACAGGTCCACACATGGGGTTAGTTTGGTAGAGCTGCGTGTCTCAGGTGGAGTGAATTTTTTTCATACGAATGAGAGACATAACTACACCAAAGTTAATTCCTAATGTAGACCAGGCCTTAGTCAGTGTTTGTATGCAAATCTGACAGTAAGTAAAAAACTCATTAGTCTAGCTGTAGCCATTCAGCTAGTTTGCTTTGCTACCTGTAGCTTTAGTGGCTTATTTGGGGTAACCTTTATTCCATGAGTTTTTCATGTTTTATTCTGGCTATAATATTGACCCAAGGGTAATTCTAAGGGAGCCTTCAATAGATAGTTAGTTAGTTATTTCATTACTTCTATCTCTTCACCCATCTCTTTGTACATAGATTTTTTTTCACAGTCCAGTTAAGATTTATTTATTAACAACCAGTAGTTTCCTGGTGCAATACAAGACACACAGACTCAAATCCTCCTTGAAATTGCTTCAGTTGAAGAGACACAGATGAAGATGCACTGGGGCCTCTAGAGCAGTGTTTCTTAAACTGTGTTCAGTGGAACATTGGGGTTCTGTGAACAACTCGCAGGTGTGCTGCAAGAATTTGGAAAACTACACTGATGGTATGTATTTTCTGTTATTAAAACCGTATATAATGTGACCTCTTCATTGCTATAATACCTGATTAAATTAATTCACTTTGCTTGTGCTATTTTTTGTCCCCCCCCTTTTTTTTTTTTAAGAAATGTTGCATAGGTGTTCTTCATAAGAAATTATTCTTTGGTGTTCTGTGGTCCCAAAAAGGTTTGGAAACTCTGCTCTAGAGAGTGGTGGTTTTCAGCCTTGGCTCTCTCTGCTTACATTTTAAGTGCATGGTGACATTCACTGACATCTGGGTTAGAAGTTAGAGTTCCATGGAGTCTCAAACTTCACAGAGCGTAGGGTTTCCCAGATGTGATTGATTGACAGTTCAGTAGAAGCCAGCACTGCAGCGAGTTCTGTGAAGCAGATCAGCCTTTAGTTTAGTGAGTTGGGATCTGGAGAAGGCTGGTCTAGGGCAAAGGTGATGAACTGAGGATAGCAGAAGGGGCAGATGGCCAGAATCCTCTGTCATTACTACATCTGGAATCCCCTCAGTATTTATTGATTAAAGCATTCTGTGATTAACTCTATGAGTAAGGCAGATTTATAACTCCCCCAAATCTCAAAGAAAACATGATGTGGAAAGCACTAAGGTTCCCAAAGGAATTAGCTCCTGGTGTAGACTACCTGCTGTTGAGTACTAGATTCCCAAGCATGTACTTTATAGCTCTTAAGCTATGATAATGATGAAATTATATATTATTTGGAGAAAAATCATGTCTGAGAAGATTGGGATGTTTGTGGTGGCTGAAAAAGCTCATAATCAAATCTGCCTGAATATGTGTACTTAGGCATCTTTCATGTTATTGAAACAGGGCTTGTAATTCAGTTGTTTATTTATCCAAGTATTAGGACAATTTGTTTTTCACCTTTATAGATTTGAATTTTAGGTTGAACTAAGCAATTGCCTAATTTTACACTGCTTTTTAAATTTCTCTTTACTGGTGTATTTGTTAAACCAAATATGCAGCAGAGCACTCTAACTCCAACACACACCTGCTATTAAAAGAGGTTAGAGACCAAGTAAATTTGTAACAAGAGATTCAACACCTCTTAAGTAAGAACCCAATCCAGAGCCCATGGAAGTCAAAGGAAAGGCTACCAGTTGACTTCAGTGGACTTTGGATTAGGTTGTAAGAAAAGAAAAATGTCCATTAAACTTATTGGGCTTGACTCGTCCCTTGGTCAATTTACATAACTCCCATTGATGCTAAATTTCCTCTAGTACATATAGACTGCAAGTGGCCCGCCCATGCCCCTCCCACTCCCCAAATGTATTTCAATAAAATCTGCAGTCTGGCTTGGAAAAAATGGTGAGGAACTAAAATAAAGAAATGTAGCTTTTCATTTGACTAAATACACTGCTCAGAAAAATAGAACAACTGTCAGACTCCCCTCTTCTAGATACATTTCAAACCCATCAAAATAATGAGAAATCAATTCAGACTTTCAGTGGTGAGCCTCTAATTCTGATTCATCTCCTTTTTTAGCTGAGAGATTTAAAATAGGAAACAAAAAGTCCTTAAAATAAACAGATTAAAAATACTCTACACCAGTTATTGATAATATCAAATCAAGTTAGTAATATCAGTTCTGATTTAGTCTCATTTAACCTCCCTATTAGTTAATTGTAATACTCTAAGGCATAAGACCTGGATTTTTTTCTAATACTGTCTAGAATAACCTCCTTTGAAACTGCTTCTCAGGTGTTCCAAATATTGAAGTCCAAAAATCTCTTGACACCGGTAAAATCAGAGAAAATGCATCCTTGTCTATCAATATCATTTTCAGAAGACACAGAATTGTTGTCAGCCTTTATCCTGGTATCTTCTGAAGTCTCAGCAATGAATAGCAAATACTTACTAATAAATAGCAAACATTCTCTAGAGGTACACTGAACGCTAACATATTGTTTGTCATTTCCAGTTAACACAGTCAGCTGCTGAGTTTCCTCCTGGTGCGTGCTCCTGAGTTCTCCCTGGGGGGTTAATAGGAAAAGGGGAAGTCAGAATAAGACTCTTGAATATGGATAGTTTATCTGTGAGTCTGTTTGTCCAAGAGCTCTTCCTAAACAGTGGGAGTTAGGACCACCAAATCTGGTATGTAGTGTCCTCTTATAACTTAAAGCAACGTAAGGGTCTGGCTGTGCCAGTAAAATGGGATATGACTGGAGTGGGATTGCTTCTCATAAAACCAGACAGAAAAGAGACGGGATCACTAAATCGAGTACAGCCCTTTGAATTGGCATAACTACGTGAATGCTGAGAGACCTGACCTCCAGGTGAAAGTAACCTGGTGTGCCACTCCGGTAAGAAGGAGCCAGCTGGCTGGGGTGCGTGGCTGCTGTAGGAGGTTGTGTGTGCTTCCAGCCCAGCTCCCAGGGCTCTGCTACAGGCCACCAGACACACCACACATCCAGGTCTGCCCCAGCCTCCCACCACTAGGCACCCTTTGGGGTGGGCTGGGGGGAGAAGGTGATGTTTCCCCCTCATTTGTACAGGGATATGCTTGCTCTTCCCCTCTGGGGACAGTGCACAGTTTGCTGCATTCCTCACCCTGTTTGGGGAGGGCAGGGGCCAGGAAAGCTGTGCACTTTGCTCTAGCTCTCTGACAGGGACAGGAAGCAGTGTCCTGGTATGAATCTGGAAGGGGGCTTCAGCCCCCTGCCTTGTACCCCCAACACCCTGCCTTGAGACCCCTACCCTCTTCCCTGATTCTTGCACCCCTCCACATCCCCATCCCCTGTACTCAGTCCCCCCCACTCAACCCTGAATTCTGCACCCCCCACAGCCCTGACTCCTGCATACCCCACATTCCAAAACCCCTGCCCTGAGCCCCTCCTCACCACCGATTCTGACTCCTGCACCCCCCCACATACCTCCAAACCCCTGCCCTGAGTCCTGCACCCCCACATGTCTCAAAAAGCATCTGATAAAATCCTGAAGAGGAATTAAACCTTTACTAATGAAGGTTGAACCTCTATAGTTGGGCACCCTGGGGACCTGGCTGGTGCCAGACAACAGGATACCAATATTGTCTAGCACATGACCAACATTTCCACTGCATACTCGGCTCTTAGAAGACCTGTAGAGGTAAATTAGAGCTAAATAACAGCACAGAACACTGACAGCCAGGACTGGTGGCTGTAAACACATTTTATAGGACCACAGGAAACTTGGCCACACCTATTATAAGTGGACATCTGGCTAACTAAAATCAAGCTGCTGGACTAGAAAGTGCCGAATTGGAGAGGTTCAGCCTGTACTAGAAAGGCTTACTGAAGTGCCAACAAAGTCTTGCTCTGTGATAAGAAAATCCACAATTAGGAACCAAAAAGCATATCCATGTCCAAAAAATCAAAAGCGACAGGAGTAGACATCATTACCCCACCTAGCAAAAATTTCCCAGATCAAGCATACCTCTCAAAATATTGACACCTCCAGGCTGATGAGATACTGTATTTAGAGGAATCTTCACATTGTGCTTTTACAAACACTACTCTTTTCTTCATTTTGCCACTTCTTTTTCTCCTCCATTCCTTCAGTTTTTTTCCTTCTACAAAGTCATTCATTGTTTACCTCTATACAGTACAGTAAACCCCTGAAATGCACGGCTTCAAGTTGTGTGTAACTTGCTTTAACGTAACAGAGAGTAAGCCGTGCTAGTCTGTACACTATCAAAACAAAAAGCAGTCAAGTAGCACTTTAAAGACTAGCAAAATAGTTTATTAGGTGAGCTTTCGTGGGACAGAACCACTTCTTCAGACCATCTGGTCTGAAGAAGTGGGTCTGTCCCACGAAAGCTCACCTAATAAACTATTTTGCTAGTCTTTAAAGTGCTACTTGACTGCTTTTTGTTTTGCTTTAACGTGAGTTAAGCACAGCTTGAAGCTGCTCTGTGGCTGTCAGGCTGACAGCTGTGCTGCTGGGGGAAGGAAGGGAGAAGCAGCTAGGAAACTGATCAGGCCTAGTGGGCTGTTTAGTTTTCCAGGTCCTGCAAGGAGTGGGGAGCTGGGAACCAACCGGCAGCCTGGTTTCTGGCTTCCCACTCCAACTTGTGTGAAAATTTGAGTATATAAAATTTGATTTATAACTTGAGGTTTTACTATAGCCTATTCTATTGATACGCTTCAAAAATCTTCACTTGCAAGGAAATAATGTGCATAAATGTTTTGTAATCATGCTTAATGTTCTGGCATCACATACTAAGAATTGGATCCTATGAAGTTCTGAATGCACCCCGAAAGAGCTTAGGATCTGCTAAGAGGACCAGTCCTCAGAAGAAACTGCAGTTTAGTCAAGCAGACCTAAGGAGCCAAATGTGCTGATCCCAGATTTAAATAGTGGTGTCAGGTTCCATTTCAGAGAAGGCATCCTGTTGCAAGGTCCAATAGATCTTAAACATTCATCTCCCTTGGACTTTAGTGAAATGACAGAATGAAGAGTATGATCAAGTGTCCATGAGATAATCTCTGCTGTGGTTGCCTCATAAAGCCTCCATGTCCTGGGATGCCTCTGATTGTGCCGTAGCTTGATGTAAAGTGCTAAGTAGGGTGTTTTCTCCTCCCCTCCCCCCCAAAAAAGGGCCTGAAGTTATGATCTCCCCTCCTTTTATCAGAGCCGGTTGGTGATGCTTCCCACAGCTACTCATTGTGGGTATGTGAAAATCACTAGAGACCAGCATGATGTGTTTCTCCTTGTACTCTTTTCACTGAAGCTGGAGTGCTGCTTCCACTCTGTGGGAGAACTATACTAAACACCTCCTTTCCTAACTGGTTTCCAGATGAAATATTAGGTTTATGTGCAAAAGTGTTTTTGTATACTAGTTGTCTAATTAATAATCAAAATGTGTGTGCTGGCTAGTACATCCACAAACTTGCTTCAGTTTACTCTTTTTCTTTCTGCTTTAAAAGGGAGAGGCAAAGTGTTCATTGTGAGAGACAGCTGAAAGATACTTGGTAAATTTGCTCATATCGGCATTAGTGCATTTTCATACTGCACCGCAGCACTGCTTTTGTAACCACCCACTGGCAGACTTGCACTTGGGACTTCTGGAACTTAGTGCATGAGCCTCTAGTGATCTGCACACAGTAGGCATGTGGGTTACACAACTACTGTAGAAATTTGGCCCTGGGCTCCTGCTGAGCAGATACTGCCAGTTGTGTTGAATCCCTTGGAGTTCTGCATTCCAGGCAAAAGTTCACAAGGGACTGTATTAAAATCATCACGTGGATTTGGTTTCCGAGTAAAGCTAGTTGTGAACAGAACGCCAGTGGGGAAAGATTAGCCTCTTAACCCCTTTCATGAATTATCATCCACCTTATTTTCAGTACAGTAGTTCCACTGAATAATAAATACTGCCGTAAAGTAAAATATGTGTGGATGACGGCAGAAAAGATGATATATTGGCAGTGGAAGGCACGATCCAATTTCCTAGTTTATGAATTTTCGAATGTTTTGAGGTAAAATTGCACATTTTTAAAACATAAAGCAAGTTTTATATGTGAGAGTTTTCATTGGTCTCTAATGTAATTTTAACCCTCAGTGTTTATTTTTTGCTGAGGACTTGAGGGTACTAAACACTGTCCACTCACATTAATTTCAATGGGAGTAAGTATTCAGTCTCTCCCTAGAGGCAATTAGGGCCCTGGAGGCTGGATCTGAATGGACTGTTGCATTAACTAAAGCAGCCTGTTTTGTTCCCTAGATCGTACATTCTGGTTGAAGTCAGGCTGCTAATCTGCTGTATTCCTCTGCTGTATTACTGAATATCTTAAACCCTTGGGGTACTATGTGTTACTATGTATGTGCTGCTGAGTCAATTGACGTGTAAGGGAAGAGCTCTTAGCTGCTTACGGGAAACATGGAATTTTAAATGCTTCAAGAAGCTGTCATCTGCTAGTATACTGGAAATCATTCTTGAAAAGTGTTTGCAATTTTTGGAGAGATTTTTCTTGCATGGAGGGTCAGCTAGGCATGAGGATATTTGTATGCTTGGGACTTTCATAAATACCATGAACTATATACAGGAACAGAGTCCATTGACTCGATTTATAAACTGTTTTATGATTAAAAGAGAACATTTAATTTGAAACCTCCTTTACTTTCTTCATATCTTTTTTTTTTTTTTTTTTTTTTGTTGCTCTTCCTACAAAGTTATCAGCTTTCTGAAAAAAACGCAGCTGTTTTTAATGCTGGTGTCTTGATTTAGTCAGATTTCTCTGAAATGATTGAGGTCATGCAGTTCAGACATTTGTAAAATAAATATGGTGTTTTTGAATTCAGCTATTTTTAGGCAAATTAAAAATAGTAGTAAACCTGTCACAAAACTATATCCATTGTTTTAAAAGGTAGCAAGGATAACATTCTTTTGGTCTGTAAAATTGAACAGTTAGCAAGATGGCAAAGGGGGAGTTTGCATCTCACTGTCCTACCAGCTCTCTTTCCCTCTTCTCCCCTTCTCTTTTTTTTTTAGTTATATAAGCTAATGATTTCTATCCTCTTGTTGCTTTTTATCTCAAGTAACCAATGAAGTACTTTGACTTGCTGTGCTTTGAAAGGAATACATATATAGCAGAACACCCATAAAACTACCCTTTTCTTCCTGAGGTAATCGCATCACCCTTGCAGATGGGAAAATGTGTCTCAGTGAAGATTGTAAGATTCTAAGCTCCTGGTGATTTTGGCGGGTGTACGCTTTTTGGCGGGTGTATGCTTCCTAACTGAACTCCTGCAGCCACTGATATTTGCATATTCTACTTAGTGTTGCTTCTCTTACTCTTTGTTTCTTACTTAGAGACCCTTTCCTTTATATGCTACCCACAGTATCTTATCTACAGAGACTTTAGAGTTTATTGATGCACAGCTTACTAGGCTGATAAGACTTCAGACAGAGGAAAATAGTGTAAAAGAAAACGGAGGGGTGCAGGGTGGAAAGCCAACTATGCATATACTCAGTATGCCGTAACAGCAGTGGAAGCATACTTCCCCTGATACATTTGAAAAGTCTAGTAAAAATATTCTGGAGATTTCCTGGAGACAGAGTAATTTTCGTCGGGAAAGGATCTCCAGTGTCTAGTCTATTCTCTGTCACCCCGCCAGGAATGATTTTATTATGCTTAAATATTCTCTGATAGATGAGTGTCAAGTCCAGCTTCTTCCATGTTCTTATGGTTCTTACGGCTATAATGTTTCCCTTTTAACCTAAACTTACCCTGCTGCAGCTAAAGCCCATTACTACTTGTTCAGTCTGTATTTCTTGCGCATATTTTGAGGACAATATTGTGCCCCTCAGCCTCCTTTCCTCTAGTCCAGGGATCTGCAAACTGTGGCTCTTTAAAGGACTTCTTTGAGGCTCCCAATGCTATATTTGCAAAGGTTAAAAAAAAAAAAAACCCTCCAGATTATTTTAATTAAATGGTGAAAGTCCAAGAGCCCAATATTGAGCAACTCATATCTAGCAAATGATATGTGAACTTGAAATGCTGGATAACACCGCCCTTTAATATGTGCAGTGCGTTGTGGGATATGATACTGTATCTGTGTTTTGATCATGTTGCTAATAAAGTCTTTATTTTGAAAAGGAGAAGGAAGCTTGTGGCATACCTGCTGGGAAGGGCAGCACACATTTAAGAAAGAAAACTTAAACGTGAAATAAAATTGGCATAATTAAAGTGGGGTTGGAATGGCTTCAAAAAAGAGATGAAAACAGACTGACCACCAGCACAGTTTGAAACCCCTAGGGACTGACATGGGAGTGGAGGATATAGGTAGATATTAAATGCCAAAGGAATACAAATGTCTGATGCAGAGATTAACTTTTCATTATTTAAAACAAAGCAGCAGAAATTTAGCACTTTAAAGACTAACAAAATGATTTATTCGGTGATGAGCTTTTGTGGGACAGAACCTCTGGGAACCTCTGTCCCACGAAAGCTCATCACTGAATAAATCACTGTTAGTCTTTAAAGTGCTAAATTTCTGCTGCTTTGTTTTGTTGGATTGCAGACTAACACAGCTACTTCTGTTACTTTTCCTTATTTAAATATTGCCATTATAATTCAGATAGAACTTGGGCACACTCAAAACCCCAGGTGGAAGCATACACCAGACTTTATTGGTCATGCCTGTTGCTGAATGCAGGTCGAACCTCTCTAGTCCAGGGCCCTCAGGACCTGAGCGATGCCTAATGAGAGACTTTGCCAAACAACAGAAGGTCATTATTGTCTAGCAGCATTACTAATACTTCCACTGTTTACTGGGCTCTTACAAGATGTTTAGGGGTGTAATTACAGTTAAATAACAGCACAAAATACTGAGCACCAGGACTGGTGGCTGCAAACAAACTTTATAGGATCACAGGACATTTGACCACATCCATGATAAGTGGTCATGTTGCAGAAAATACAGTGCTGGACTAGAGAGAGTCAATCTATATAAACTTGCAGAGAATATCTCCTTTATGTTGTCCTTTAGGAAAGGAGGGGATGGCGCCTTTTCCCCCCTCATTTTCTGTGTAAGTCAATTTACAAGGAATATCACTGAGTATGACTGTTTCCAGTAGTTATATTTCAGTTTACCTAAATTTGCAAATTACTGGGAAACAACTAGGAAATGCTGCAGTTTGTATTAAATCACAGATCAGGGTTCACCTAGTGACAGGAAGCTTAATCTGGCAGGTTGAGAGGTCTCTAGGAAACATAGCAGTGAGGTGTTTCCACCTGTGCAGGATTGTTTGAATCTAAGCCCTATTCCCTGATACTTTGACCAAAGGAACACAGTTTCATTTTGTTTCTACTCTGTGGTGCATTGCAGCTGTGCCCAGCTGTGTGTAGAGCTTGCAGACTGGAAACCCTGGTGCTCATGAATGGGGAAGTAATAAACTCTGACAGTTCTAGGAAGTAACAACTTTATGTTTTGGATTCTTTTGATCTGTAAACCACAAAATGGATTAACATGTTGATTGAAGGGTTGGTGTCCCGGAGATAAAAATCTGTCATATAGTTTATTATTGAATTGCAAAGAAAACATTGAATAAAATCTCTGGAAGTATTCCAGGCTGCCGCTGCAAGGACAAATCTACCATGACAGAGATTGGGCATGATTTTTGTCTTGAAGGGCCATTTGGCTCCTAGTTAATTTGAATCTGTTCTACAAGTCATACAGTACAAAGATAATGCATACTTGTACGCTGTCTTTTGCTGACCAGTACATTTTTAGCTCTTTACAAGTGTGTGGATCAGTTTATTAATAATATTTGTTAAGGTTTTTGGCTGATATGTTCTCTTTTTACTTTTTCTAAGTAACCCAGTCTTGTTTTATTTGAGTAATTAAACAGATATTTTGTATATCCAACTTTGGTTAAGCAAAATAATTTCAAATTCAATATCTTGATATTTGGGAGAAATGATCATTTAATGATTTCAGATAAATATTGGGGACATCTTCCAAAGCACCTGAAAGCTTACTCTGAAAAGAATTCTGTGCCAAAACCACTAAAAAACCCCCTCCCCTCAATTCTGCATACAATGTTTTAAAATTCTGAAAATTTAGATGAACAGAGGCAATAGGATTCCGCAGAGGGGATCTAATGAAGCTGTTTGGGACAATGATTTACATCTCTGCCAGCTGCTCTGGGCACCCAGGATAAAGTACCCAAACTCCACAGAGGGGATGCCTGACTGCTCTCTCAGCTTTCATTTCCTTTCCTGTCAGAAAGCTCTTTTTCTATGGGGTAGAAAAAGAAAATCTGTGGGAGTCACAATTTCCACACATGCACAATGACTCCAGGTGTAAAAGATTTAGGACTGTAAACCTCATTGGCAGTTAATGGAATTTGTGCTCCTTAATCCTTTACCTGTTTTTGAAAATATACCCCCTATAGTCTGTTTACCAGTGCATTAAATCCATGGCAGGATTCCTTTTATAATTAATTTTAGACATCAATCCTGCAGACACTACATGTCCTTAGCTGAAGTATGAGAGTAGTCTCAATAAAGCTAATGGGAATTCCTGTGTTCTTACAGGTAAGTATGTGTGTAAATGCTTGGAAGATGGAGGCCTTTGTGCTGAAACAGAATATTAGCATGTAAGTGGGTCAATTCTCATGACTAAAATGATACATTCTTCTTCAAATATTTGTTCGTGTGCATTCCAGTGTAGGGGTGTGTGTTTGTGTGCGCGCGCACGTGCGCTTGCTGGAAAATTTTTCCTCTTCCTGATAGCTGTCAGATTGGGTCATTGCCCCCTGGAGTGGCACCGATATAGCACCCAGTATTGGCACTGCCTGTCCCACTCCCTGCTCTGTTCCTTCTTGCCATAGTGTGTGTTGCTCCACAACACTCCTGTGAGCAATCTTCTTAGTTAGCTGGTAGCTGTTAGATCTTACCTGTAAATAGTTCTAATTAGATGTTAATAGCTTAAACAGTTAATAGTTCAATTGTTAATTAGTTAGTATTGATCATTGGGCCCCAAGAAGGTGATCATTTCCCCCCTCTTCGAGGCCTGGGTGCCGGGGCATGCCAAGGTCACCAGGCTTCAAAGTCTGTGTTAACTGTGGGAAGGCCATGCAGAAAAGTGACCCTCATTCTGTCTTCTTGAATAGCCTGGGTGAGAGACACCAGCGAAACTGCTGTCCAATCTGTAAAACCTTCAGGGTCCTTCAAGCTGCAGACCTTGAAGGATAGGGCTCAGTTCCCCAAAATCCTATTGATGGAGGCAGCTCTTCAGCCTGAGAAATCCCCCTCTCCTGGACTGAACACATCCTCCTCGGTGTGGAGTGTGCCAACACCAAGCTCGGTCACAGCGTTGACGAAGGACAAGGGAACCTGGCGCCATGGTCAAGGGCCAGTAGCTCAACCTTCTGGGAGACTTAAGTGTCAGTCCCCACTGCCTCAAGAAAAGAAGAGGGATGACAGACCATTCTCCTGCGGCTTCCAAGTGCAGGGAGACTTCCCAGGCAACGGCAGGAGAGACAGTCCGGCTTTGACATCAGTCCGGAGGTCCAGGCCCTGCCTTCCACAACTACCATCAACTCTGGAAGCAGTCTGGGTGGCACAAAGCCTCATGCAGATCACAGTGCCTTTTTCCCTGTTAAGGAGGAACACATCCCCAAGGCATGTGTCAAGTTGTCTTCCATTGGGGGGCAAGCCCTTCATGATGGTGCATCTACCACACTTCCAGCTCCCCCAGCACCGACACCATCCCATCTGGTGTTCACGCAGGCGCCCTTGGGACTGGCACCACCTTGGTCTTCTGCATCAGAGGCCTCTGAGACGGAGTCAACTCCTACTTCTCCAGTTCGTGTAGAACTGTTCAGCTCTTTCTCCAAGCGGAATCGACACTTCTCTCCAAGACAGTGGCCATCACTGGCAGCTGACTCTGCAGAGGCCATTCTGGACTTCGTGGGCATGCCCCAAGAGCTGAGGGCAGTTTGTTCGCCCTCTGTCCCAGGCTCTGTTGCTGGCGTCGGTGTCAGAAGATCCTTCGGTATTGTGTTTGGCATTGTCAGCTTCACTGGGAGCACTTCCACAGGATGAGTCATTGAAACAGCGGCTCCCTACAGAACCATCTCCGTTGGCACCATCAGTCACCTCAGCACAGACCCCCTTGTCACTGTTATCACTGGCTCAGGTGATTTCGACACCCTTTACTTCAGTGTTGTCTGCCATAGCGCAGACCACACTGGCACCTGTGGGGCCTGGTGAGTTCCCATTGATGTCTTCAGAGATGGCTCCTTTTCTCACAGTGCAGGGCTAGGCACTACTCACTGTGGGCTTGGTGTTGCTGAGGCAGGCATTGGAGTTGCTCCCCTTGGGTCGGAGGGTACATTCACCGGACCTCGCAGGAGCCCTGGATGTGGGCTGCCTGATGCAGGCAGGAGTATCCTCCATGTCTTCCCTGGGTGAAGCGATTGTGTGTGGGGGTGTCTTCTGCCTCCCTGGTCCTAGAGGACAGTAGGTTCCTCGTGGAGCTGCACCACCGGGTGGCCCAGTGCTTAGGGGTGCAGGCAGAGGAAGTGAAGGGCAAAGCTGACCCAATGACAGATATTTTGTCCTCATCAGGGTCCACTAGGGTGGTGCTGCCTCTCATTAAGACCATCACAGAGACTGCCAAGGGGCTGTGGCAGACCCCGGAATCGGCCTAGCCCATGGCGAAGAAAAATACAGGGCATGGACATCTTTTTACCCATCCCATACTCAACTCTCTGGTTGTGGATGCAGCCAACAATAGGGAGGGATGGGAATTCCAGGGGCCCTTGCCTAAAAATAGAGTGGCAAAATGCTTGGACCTGTATGGTAGAAAAGTTGAGTTCAACTGGAGGGCTATAGTTGGCATATGTAATCAACAAGCCCCTGTGAGTAGATACTTTTATAATACAGCTGCCTCCTCCTTCAAGTTCACAGAGCTGATCCACCACAGATGGCAAACCTGAATTTATAGCCTTGGTGGAGAACAAGCTGATTTCATGTGCAGCTTTGCAGGCCAACCTGGACACTGCTGACATGGTGACAAGGGTCATGGCATCAGGTGTGGTCATGAGAAGGGGTGCATGGCTTGAGGTCTCTGGCCTCCCCTGCACAGTACAGAAGACCAGTCAAGATTTGCCCTTTGAAGGACCAACCCTGTTATCAGAGAAAAGTGATAAAAGTTTCCATAGCCTTAAAGACTCCAGAGACACCCTGAGGTCTCTGGATCTTCAAACCCTGTGACGCAATGTAGGCATTTTACTTCCTGCCCTCCCACTAGGCAATTCCCTGAGCAGTCTAGGGATCAGAATAGGCAGAGAGGTCAGTGCAGCAGGAGGCACTCCCACCATCTCTTCCAAGGCCAAGGGCAAGAGAAGCTCCCTCCATGGCCTAAGTCCAACATTTGAAGGAGTGGTCGAGAGTGCCACACCACTCCACATTAGGGATCCAGCATGCCCTATGTTTTTGTTCTGCCTATCCCCATTCTACCATGCCTGGTGCCATGCAACATCGGACCGATGGGTCCTTTGCATGGTAGAAAGGGGATATGCTATCCAGTTCAGTTGTTATCCTCGTTACAACCCTTCTTCCCATCCCTCTTCAGAGACTCCCCCGCCCCCCCGGCCATGAGACTCTGCTCAGGCAGGAGATTCAGTTGCTTCTCAGTTGAGGGGTGATAGAGAGGATTCCCCCCACAATTCAGGGGACAGGGGTTTCATTCCTGTTATTTCCCAATCCTGAAACCAAAAGGGGGAAATAAGGCCCATCATGGACCTGCGAGACCTGAACCATTTTGTAAAAGAAGATCAGGTTTTGCGTTGTTTCTCTGGGGCTCATGATATTGTTTCTGTATCCAGGGGACTGGTTTGCTGCTCTCAGCTTACAGGATGCGTACTTTCACATCGCCATCTATCCTCCCCACGGGAGGTTCCTCAGGTTTGTGATGAATGGGGGACACTCTCAGTTCACACTCCTTTCATTCAGCCTGTTGACTGCTCCAAGGGTTTTTCGCCAAGTGCACAGTGGTAGTTGCAGCCTTCCTCTGCAGGCATGGTATCCAGTTGTTCCCGTACCTGCAAAACAGGTTAGTCAAAGGGAGCTCACAGGCTCAGGTTCATCAGCACATATGGGTCATTCTCCAAACCTTTGACACTCTTGGCCTCCCGGTAAATGAGGAGAAGTTGATGCTCATCCCCACTTAAAGAATAGAGTTTGTGGGGGCCCAAACTGGACTCAGTGCTCGCCAGGGCCTCCATGCCAGAGCGCAGGTTTCAGGCTATGGCCAGCATTATAAATGACATGATCAAGTTCCCCACCACGATGGCCAGGTGTAGCATGAAGCCCCTGGAACATGTGACAGCTTGTATGTTTGTGGTGCAGCACGCCAGACTCTGATTATATCCCTCCAGTTGTGGCTCGCTTCAGAGTACCCCCCTATGAGGGACGATATTGACAACTTAGTGCTGTTGCCACAGCAGGTGTTGCGGACCATGCGGTAGTGGTTGGATGCTCAGACAGTGTGTGCAGGGGTACTTTTCTGGCCTCCCCAGCCTTCCATGTCCCTGGTAACCAGTGTGTCAGATTTAGGCTGGGCTGGAGGCGCATCTGGGGAAATGCTGGACTCAGGCTCTCTGGGGTGCCTCAGACCTTGATCTTGACATCAATTGTGAGAGCGCTCAGGGCAATCAGGTTGACATGCACGCTGTTTTGGGACAACCTAGCAGGACACTGCATGTCAGTGAGCACAGACATGACAGCAATGTATTATAGCAACAGACAGGGGTGCACGCTTCTCTCCTCTGTGTCACAAGGCCCTCAGGCTATGGGAGTTCTGCATTCAGCACGAAATTCTCTTGCAGGCCCATTATTTACCTGGAATCCACAGTACCATAGTGGACCACCTCAGCAGGTATTTCATGAACCGTGAGTGTTCCATTCACTCAGACGTGCTGCAATCAATTTTCTGAGTTTGGGGCTATCCCCTGGTGGAATGCAGCTCAATGCAAAGTGTCAAATGTTTTGTTCTTACAGGAATGGGAGTCCAGGGTCTTGGGTGGATGCATTCGACGTATGCTGTATAGGTTCCCTCTGGTTCCTCTCCTCCACAAGCTCCTCCTCAAAATTCAAGTGAACCAGGTCTCAGCAATCTTGGTGGCTCCAGCGTAGGTCAAGCAGCATTGGTACATGGTTCTGTTGGATTGGTCAGTGTGCAGTCCAATGACCCTCCCGTTATGCCCAGACTGGTTGATGCATGAGGAGGGGCAGCTTCAGCACCCCAACCGCCAGTCCCTTCACCTCACAGCATGGAAGCTTCATGGTTGAGTGCCATGGAACTTTCCTGCTCAGACCCAGTGAGGGAGGTACTTTTAAATATTAGGAAACCTATGAGGGCTATTTACTTGGCAAAGTAGAAGAGGTTTGTGGTTTGGACGTCCGAGAAGGGATTATCTCCCTTGCAGGCCACAATCCCTGCAATTCTGGATTATTTGTGGCACCTAAGACAATAAGGTCTGTCCGTGTTCTCTGTTAAAGCTCACCTGCGAGCTATTTCTGCCTTTCATCCTGGTCCAGGCCTTTTGTAGGTGTTCTTTTAGACCCCGTGGTCAAGAGATTCATGAAAGGCTTGGAAAGGGTTAGGCCACTGATGAGGGTCTCCTTACCCTCCTGGGATCATAATTTGGTTTTGGCTGGGCTTACGGGGGCCCCCTTTTGAACTCCTTGCTTCCTGTTGTTTCTAAGTTACAAAACAGCCTTTTTCGTGGCCATCACATTGGCCAACAGGGTGTCTGAGTTGAGGGCCCTCTCAGTGGACCCACCAAATACGGTGTTCCACAAGGACAAGTTAGACTGAGACCCCATCTGGCTTTCCTGCCAAGGGTGGTCTCGCTTTTGCATGTCAATCAGGATATTTCAGAACTTGTTTTTTTACCTTAAGCCTCATGCTACCTGAAGGAGCACAGTTTATGTACTGTAGATATCTGAAGAGCCTGGGCTTTTTACATGGGTAGGACCAAGCCATGCAGAAAGTCGCGGCAGCTCTTGGTGGCTGTAGCAAACAGGATGAAGGGCCTCCCAATTTCTTCTCAGAGGATTTCTTTCTGGATAGTGGCTTGTATTGAGAAATGCTACAAGCTTGGCAGGGTTTCCCCCTCCTATGATCAGGGATCCCTCTTCAAGAGGACAGGCTTCTTAGTAACATTCCTAGCCCATGTCCCTATTCAGGAAATCTGTAGGGCATGACTTCTCAAAGACAATTGCTAATGATTCAGATATCTCTTTATCTCTTTGAGCATTCTAAGATGTATTTAATCAGATTTTTGTAATTTGAAGACATCTAATTTGTCTATGTAATTTTAAGCTTGTTCTTTCCCCATTTCAGTCTCTGATTTTATGTCATTTTCACTGGCTTTAAATAAGAAATCGAATTGTTACTAACTTTTTGATGAAAACTGAAGCAAAAAGCTCTATAATTTCTGCCATTTCTACATTTTTTGTTGTTTTTCCTTCCTCATTGAGTAAATGGCTTTTGCTGTCTTTGAGCTTCTTCTTGCTTGTTCTTGTAGAAAAACAAATGTTACCCTTTGTCTGTAGCTTTCTGTAGCTAATTTTGAGACTTGGGTTTTCTAATTTTGTCCTTACATGCTTGTATTTGTTTACATTAATCCTTTGTAAGCAATGTTTATAGGACTCTCTTTTTTTTGGAGTTTCAGATAATTGAAGTTCTGCAAGTTCAGGAAGGGTGGTCTCTCCCTATATATCCTATCTCCAAATCGGCGAAGTGGGTCTTACCCATGAAAACACATTACCTAATAAATAAAATGTTAGTCTTTTAAGGTGCCATGCAACTGCTTGTTTCCTGTCTTTCCTGCAATGGGATAATTTTCTCATGCCCTTAATAATGCCTCTTTAAAGAACTGCCAATTCTGTTGAACTGTTTTTTCCTTAGACTTGCCTCTCATTAGAACTTACCTACCAACTCCCTGAGTTTGCTATTGTCTGCCTTCTTGAAATCCGTTATCTTTATTACGCTCTTTTCTTTCCAGCCATTTCTCAGAATCATGAACTCTATGATTTTGTAGTCACTTTCACCAGTGCTACCTTCCATTTTCAGATTCTCAGATCTGAAGCAGCCTTTTCCCAATAGCTTTTTCTGCTTTATGAAACGAAAATTTATCTCCAATGTATTCCAAGAACGTGTTAGAAAAACCTGTAGCTTGCTGTATTATTTTCCTGACAGATGTCTGGGTGGTTGTTTAAAAAAAGCTTCGTCGACCTCTTCTTCCTTTTTTGGTGGTCTATAGTAGACCCTTACCATGATATCACCCTCATTTTTTACCCCATTTGTTCTGCCTGAGCAAGTTGTACTGTCCTATACCATGTGTGCATTTGATATTTTCCTAAGTGAACCTTTGCACATGTTCATGAATTTTCATCTTGTTAAATTTGAAACAATTTTTTAGTGTGTCAAGATCTTTTTGAATTCTAATCCTGTCCTGCAAAGTGCTTGCAACCCATGTCATCATGGTGTCAACCACAAATTTGATAAAATTGCTCTCTGCCCAATTTATTCAGATAATTTAATGATAGTATTGAATAGTACCAGACCCAGGACTCCAAGAGTGACCCTTGCATGACCTCAGTAGATACGCCCTCTAAGTTAAGAGCAGACCATTCATAACTGTTCTTTTGAGAATGGCTCTTCAGCCATTTGTGGATCCACTTTATACATGTACAAAAAACCCAATCCACATTTTTGGACACCACGTACTGCATGACACCATGTACTGTTTTGTTTTTCTAGGGCCTGTTTTTTTGCAAGGTGCTAATTTTCCTGGTAGCTGTCTTAGTGATGACTTGAGAGGGATCAGCACCTTGCAGAATGGCGCTCTTAATCCTGTATGTATTCATGATTTTATAAGGTTCCTAGGTCAAAGTATGACTGACATCAGAAACAGACATATTCAACAGAAGTTGTACAAACACAAGTTCACAGCAAATAAACTATTGGAATTTGTAAAACTGAGTACAGTTACTAACGGGTACATTTTTGCTATGTAAGATGGATACTGCATTTTAGAAGTTATAAGCTTCTTGGAGTAATAGTTTTCTTTTGGCTGTAAATCTGTGAACAAAATAATTGCATTACAGCAGAAGAGGAAATGTCAAATAAAAAGGCATTTATATGTATTGCATTTTGCCCAGTTATTTCAGAAATAATGCACATATCTTGAGACTTCACATTTTGTCCAATTTATAGAGCTCAGCTCTCTTAACAGCATTGTTTTAATGACTTGTTCTTGGATTCAGAGTTGGTATCAGCGCTTGCCATGAAAACAAGCATGTTACAAAAGGGTCAGGTTTCACAAGATAATAGACTCCAAAAAAACAGATTTTACTGGCACAAATAAGTCTAGTATTAGGAAGAAATCAGAGATTTGCATAAAGAGGCAAGAAGAGGAAGGAGTAGACATCGAGCAATGCTGAAGAACGCATTGGATTGATTGGATGTAAAAAAAAAAAAAAAAATTTAAAACCAACCTT
The DNA here is from genome assembly GCF_033958435.1 of Carettochelys insculpta. NCBI lineage: Eukaryota > Metazoa > Chordata > Testudines > Carettochelyidae > Carettochelys > Carettochelys insculpta. Next base: position 19,798,915 of record NC_134148.1, read on the forward strand.
GTAACATTAATAAATAGGAAGCTACTTGTGAAAATGTGCAATTTATTGTATGGCCATAATACCTAGAATCCCTAAGACCTCATTCACAGAGAGCCTTGTTTTAAAAGATACTTAGAGAAAAACAATTACTTAAAATGTCTTTGTAACCGACACATACCTTCGATTATATTTTAAAAAAAATAGTTGGCAAATCTGTTAGTAGTCCATCATTTATGCCATTTTACTTTGTGTTTGTCATTGCTTTCCATTTTCCTCAGTTTCACTTGTGTCTCCTGTGAGGTTCACTTTTTCTGTTCTCTTGCACCAGCTACAATGTACAGGCTGCATAGGAATACATTATTTGTTACTAGCATTTTAAAAAGTTAGGAAAATATATTTTTTAAATTAGGAGCAAGTGGATTGTACAACTTCTAACAAAACCCTAAATCTTAGTTGCCTGAAAATACCCTCCTTAAATAATATTACAAACAAACAACAGGAAACTGTAGGCATAATCCTGCAGTTCCTATGCAACCCAAGCATCCTTTGAAGTCAATAGGAGTTCTATCAGCAAAGAGACTTTAGATTGCCTCGCTCTCTTCTTTCATCAGGCCAGTCTCACCCGTCAGCTGCATGAATGAACTCTTATGTAAACATGGATTTAGCTTAAGACTTCCTTGAATTTTGTTGGTGTGTCATATCTGTAATGTTATTTAATCTATAGCTTTGTTCTGTTGAATTCTTTGAAACCAAGCAAATTCATTTTTTCGTTTGTTACAACATAGAGCCTTCAGTACACAGACAGTAAGGCTATGAATGCAAATTAAAATAAGGACCTTCCTTTTGCATTTGAAAATCTTCAGTTAGGAGTTTCAGAGAGGTAGCTGGGTTAGTCCGTTTCTTAGCATGACAGCAGTATGTCTACTCAGGTTACTCACATGTTGGGTGTGCTGTTGTCACTACTGAAGTGCGAAAAAGGAGAGGCCATGTTGGATTCTTCTTCATCTCTGCTCTGTTGTACAATTGCAGCATTGAGCACCAATAAGGAATAGCCAGAAAAAGCTGATTTTGGTGGACAAATCCTTATGGCTGTAGGTAGTGTTGTATTTGACCAGGGCTCAATCTTTTGCTGTCTATGAATATGAACGTTTGCCTTTGGTAAAAACCAAGTATTTAGAGGTATGGATGGATTTCCTAGAGAGAGGAGTTATTTGTGACTGCAAGCTTTGGTCATGAGCCTTGGTAAATAATTAGTGTGACCATAGTTTCCAAGAATAAAATGCAAGGGGTCAATGTGAACACTCCCACTGCCTGCCTGCATTAGCCTGGGGCCCTTCCCCCTCCCTCATCTGGACAGAGCTGGCCCAAGCCCCCCTGCTCGCTGCCTGCCCACAGGGCTGGCCCAAGCTTTGCCTCTTTCCCCCACATGTGGGACTGGCCTAAGACCCCTTGCTGCCCATCCTCTCAGGGCTGACTTGGCCTGAGCCACTCTCCCAAAACCTGTATCCCACTCAAACCTGGCACTGCTGCCTTCTTCCCACAATTTCCTCTGTGTCCTGCTGGGGTCCCACTGTACTTTTTGGAAAAATTTGGCATTTATCCTGTTTACTGTTGCCAATGGGACAAAGGCCTAGTTTTGTCAAAGTCAGGATGGCCTGGACAGGGCTTAAAAAAGAGACAGTCCTGGCCAGAATGGGACCCGTGGTCACCCTGTAAATAATGAAGCAATCTCTATTGCTGGTAAACTGGCTGTAAAATTCAAAATATGCATTTTTGTGTAGCTAAATGCTAATGAATACCTCTGGAAACAATAAATATAGCTTTTTGCACTGGGGCAACATTGGGAAGTAGTGACTGACAAAAATTTGGGGGTCGTTGTGGCTAATAAGCAATAGACAAGCTCCCAGTGGGCTGCTGTGGTCAAAAAGAGTCGTGCAACCTTTATGGGCAGAAACAGGGGAAGCTCAAGTAGTAGTAGTTATTTTGCCATTATATTTGACACTGGTGCTGCTACTGGTGAAATAGTGTGTCCAGTTCTGGTGTCCATAGTTGAAGAAGGGTGTTGAAAAATAGGAACGTTTTCATAGATGAGCCACAAGAATAATGAAGAGATTAGAAAACGTCACTTACGGCAGTGGTGGAGAACCCTTGTTTAGGGGCCACATGCATGTGAGAAGCAAAATACAACCCCCCACACCTTCAAAGATGTTGGCCCCAACCCAGGCTAGTCAATTTTGTGGGGCCCTTCTGAAATGGGGCCAAAAATGAGGAGTTTAATGCATGGGAGGGGGTTTCCAGCGAGTAGGCTTAGAGGGGAATGCAGAGTGTGGGTGGGAGGTAGGGTGCAGGAGTGAGCATGGGGTGTGGGATCTGAGGAGGGGGGAGGGTGCAGGAGCACAGTGGGAGTGGGTGGTTTGGGCAAGAGGAAGTGGGCAGGAAGGGCTTGATGGTGTGGATTCTGGAAGGGAGGGGCAGTGATGCAGCCCACCAGGGAAGCCTACTGGTGCAGCTCAGGGAGGATGTGGGGAAACATGTCACTATGTATAACTCTGCATGCTTGAGGGAAGGCAGCCATCAGCACCAGCCCCCGTCTCTCCAATTTACTGCAGTTTGGCTAATCGGAGTGACAGGGGCGAGGCACCAGCACCCCACCACTCAGTGTCACATTAACCCAAGATTAGCATGACTTGAATGCGCATATCTTGGGGTTCTACTGTATTTTTTGTAATAAATTAGCTAAATCAAAATAAATCAGTCTTAAATGATAGTACGTGGGTCAAGAGGCAAACTTGCACTGGTTTAACTAAGTTTGTCTAAAAGTGCACCTTTTAGGTACAGTAATACAAAATGGGGGTAGGGAAATTTAGGGAAGTGGACCATTTTAGGTATTTTATTCAAATTAAGCTGCAAATACATTGATTGAGTAATCAGGTGTATAACCTCACTGGATTCTAGTATGGTTTATTTATTTGTAACTTGTTTCTTCAGCATTTTAAGTTGTCGTTCTTTTGTTTTAGCCATTTCTGCATTTGAAGTCCAGCCACTTTCAATTGAGGTCCAAGAACGTGGAGTGGCTCGGTTTGCTTGTAGAATAACAGCAAACCCTCCTGCTATAATCACATGGGAAGTGAATCGAACAACCTTACCTCTGGCCTTGGACAGGTATGTCAGTTTTTATATTTTAGAATGGTGTTTACTCTGTGTGCTCATTTTGAGTCTTGCTTAAATCTGTGGTATGAATGCACAATCTTCACCTTTCAATGCTGTTATTTATAAAGAAGCACTAACTACACTGTACCCCAGTGTTAACATCTCAGAATCGTTAACAATCAGTATAATGTTATGTCCAACAGAAACTGGGACATATGGAATAATTCATACGATCCAGAATAATTCACTTTCATAGTAATTGATTAATCCTGGCACCACTTGTTCACGTTACTAGCTTTTATGTATGAGAGTAGTTCCACTGAAGTAATTGAGATTACTTATTTCCATATAGTTACTCACACAAATAAGTGTCAGCGGAACTGAGGCCTTATGTAATCATTTTCTCATTCCAAAGATGTCGTCAAAGGAACAGAAAGCCTGTCTTTATCTTTTAAGTTTCAAAATATTTATTGGACTTCTAATTAAATCAAACAAAGTAGTAGGAGATTTGTGCTACTGTCTGTAGAGTGAAAGACTTGAGCAGTCATTGGCCTAGGGGGATGACTAAACTAAAAGGTCATAGGATGCTGTGCAGAAAGGATTTGCTGTTGAGGCACTTTGAATTGGAGGAATTTTTCAGTAGTGGTATGTATGAGGGTTGCTTTGAGAGAGCTGGTGTTGGGCATCCTTTCCAGACAAGTGTGGTAAAGGATTATAGTATCTGCATAAATTAGGTTGAAATTCCTGCTCAGGAGAACTTTTCCTTTGACTTGATCATCACTTAACTCACAGCATACTCCCTGATACATTTTTCCTTTGTCTGCCTACCTCTTTCTTTGCAGCATGTAATCCCCGTGCAAACTTTCTTCACTACCTATCTTGTGTTGTCTGTTCACCTTTCCCTAGTTCCAAGAGAGGGAGAAGAGTTGGAAGTATAGATACAATTACAGGCAGCATGGAGTGTGTTTTTTTTTTTCTAGATGCCAGATACTCATTTGAACCAGAAATTGCCACTGCAAACTAGTCCATTTTTTGGAAATATTTAATGATTTGTCATCAGACTCACCAATCTATGAGTAAAAGATTGAATAATGAGGGTTTTGGTATTTAAGGGTTCAGAACGATGTTTACAGGTAAATTCCTAGGCTTTCGTCAGTGGGGGTTTCTGAGTGGAACAGACTTCCCTGATATATCATTGAAAGTAAGGAATACAGAAAGGTGAGTCATGCATTCAGAATATTTTTTTTTTTGTAAGGTTCCTGCCAGCCGTTTTCAGTTGGATTAAGTGTTTGCATTCAGATAATCAGATAGTAAAATGTGATTTCTATTTTTTTCCACCGTAAGTAGAGCATTGAAAAATATAATGTATTTTGTTTTCCTGACAGGATAACTGCTCTACCAACGGGAGTTTTGCAGATCTACAATGTGGAAAAGAAGGATGCTGGGAATTATCGATGTGTTGCTACAACTATAGTGAATAGACGGAAGAGTGTTGAGGCAACACTAAGTGTTATTCCAGGTACCCAGATGATATCCCTTCATTTAAGATTTTCCCCATATTAGATAGCTTGTGTCCCTAGGATAATCTGCAAAAGGATACAAACATGCATGCACTATAGTGCTCTGACCTTGATGCATTTATTTTGAAAATGAACTATTGAGCCATGGAAGTAATGGCTCTGCTTCCCCACAAATTCTCTCCCTCACTTTGCTCTTTCATTTCCTTACTACACATTACTAGCAAATGCACCATCGCATTTGTCGTAATTTTAACTTTTTATGTGTAACCTTTAAGCTGCCTCATTTTTAACATATAGTTTTTGTATTTTATTGCTTAATTGGATTTGAATTTGATCCTGTGCATCATCTTTGATTTTAAAAGCTTTAGACTTGAAGCCATTCCAAAAGCCAGTCATTATAGCTGGTCCTCAGAACATTACAGCATCCCTTCATCAGACTGTCCTCTTGGAGTGTGTTGCTACAGGGAATCCGAAGCCGATCATCTCATGGAGTCGTTTAGGTAGACATTAAGATTTCACCAATTTTGTTATTGATTGGACTTTGTGTATGCCCTAGGTTAGTGGGAAAGGTCAGGATGGGTGAAATAAGTGAAAATAATTTTGTCCAGTATTCTTACATTATTGTAAATAAGCCTTCTAGGTGTTTTTGGCACTTAGGATTTGATTTTCATGCCTTCTGCAATCAATTCTGCACTGTCCTTGGCATGATATTGTAAGGTGGAGCATGGGGTGCCTTTTGTGGATTTGTGACTAGAGTAGACTCGGTAGGGTAGTTGTTATGTGCTATGAAACAAAAGGTCTTGCAAATTCTCTCACCTTCCTCTTAGAAATATACAAGATGGGTTTTGGGATTCAAGTTTGATTGAGCTTTAATCTGTCCCTAAGTAGAATGAGTGTGAAGAAAGTGGATGGGGAGGTGGGATTTGGTTGTAATTAATATTCACAAGCACGTGTCACTTGTCTGTAAATATGTTTTATTTCTTCCTTCCACATGCATGCCTAATGCATTTTACTAATAAACAGGAAGTACAGGACTATGTTCATAGAAGACTTGGTTTACAAATTAACAAAAGTGGTGCTTGTGTATTTCACATCTTCAGAGGGTAAGATAGATGAGTAGAGATGTCTTTTTGAATTAGTCTGGAGAGACGCAGGAAAACAAATAGGGGAAAAAAGGGAAATATGATGGTTAATTTAATGGGATTTCAAAGTGTGTCTGCTGAGAAGTTTATGGAAAGTACGTGGGGTCACTCTCAATATAACATGCTACGGGCTGAATTCTTTGTCTCTGTGAAAAGCTTGTGGGCATTAGCTGGGATGAATCCTGCCTTGGGCTAAGACAGAAATGAAAAAATACCAAAGGACAGGAAGTAAAAATGTACCCATTAAGTTTCATGGGATGCTGAAACCGAATTCAGCTAACAGGCAGAATTTCAAATGTGTGCTAGAACAGGTTGTGTATGATGTCCAGCTAATAACAAAGTATATGCACAGGCAAAGCAAATAATAAATGGAAATCTCTGAAATCTCATCTGTGAAGTCTCTCTCTCGCTCTCTCAGGAGCATTGAGTAGTTCCTGAGGCTTTTGATAGCACAGTCTGCAGATTTATATAACTTGATGTAGACCAGTGTTGTAACTGAACTTTTTCTTTCAAAAAGACCACAAGTCCATTGATGTTTTCAATACCCGTGTCCTTGGAAATGGGAACCTCATGATCTCTGATGTGAAAGTGCAGCATGCCGGAGTGTATGTCTGTCGAGCAACTATACCAGGCACACGGAACTTCACAGTTGCAATGGCAACTCTCACTGTGTTAGGTGAGCCTTCTTTGAACACTGTAATGTGCCAGAACAAACTGCTACTATGTGAAATTTTGTTCTGTTCTTGATACTTTTGGGCTAAATTCTTCCCTCCATTACACCCACATGTCTGTGTGGGTTGTAGTAAGGTCACACAGCCAAAATGGAGTGAATTGGGGCCACCTTCTTTTGTCAGGTTACTACATACACAGCTTAAGGATTGTATGAAAGCTTGTTTGCTCTTAAAGACAGATGCAATGGAACTTCTTCTATGTTTGCTATTGAAAGATTAATTTTCCAAGAGGGGGAAAAATGATAACGTGTATAAATATATAACTTGTGAATGCTTCATGATCAGCTTTTTATATATGGCCCTTAACATGATTGATTATATGCACTCATACGTGAATGAACGTGGAAGTCTTTACTTACACGTTATACTTCACAAACACCTTTAAAAAAGACATGCTATATGTACGTATGAAACACGTCTGCTATTCAGGTGGCAATATTCACATGTACTTTATGTGGCCAGCATAATGAGGCAGCTTATTCTCTGAGATCTGTTGTATTTATGATTTTTTGCATATTATTTAACTTTAGCTCCACCTTCATTTGTGGAATGGCCAGAAAGTTTAACAAGGCCCCGAGCTGGTACTGCCCGTTTTGCATGCCAGGCAGAAGGAATTCCGACACCCAAAATATCATGGCTGAAAAATGGAAGGAGGATACACTCCAATGGCAGAATTAAAATGTACAACAGGTGAGATTGCCATAATATTATAACTAATAGTTATAAATTGTTGCTAAACTGGAAAAAAGCATGTTCAGCTAAGTGAATTCCTGGGTTCATTAAAGTTTTTTTGGCTATTGATGACACTAGACAATTATTTCTTGGTAAATGAATAAACACAACATAGCTCATGTGTAAATACCACAGCTAAATCCTTCTGTCGACATAGGTCCAGATTCTGATCTCTACTGTGTCTCTGTGAAACTGGAGTGAATTAATTGACTTTACTGGAGTTACTTCAGAATTACAGTAGACTCTTTCATATCCAGGATTCTGTCATTTGGAACACACAAATAACTGGCATTTTAACCATAAGTAAATTTTAGGTACGCTTTCAAAAAGTACAGTATAGTGAGAGTAAATACAAATAAAAACAGCAAATACAGTATAAGTTTACAGTGTACAATACTGCTGTTATTGGTAAATAAAGTATTCTGTATACATTTGTTTGTTTCTTAATATTTAACCTTGTTTTTCTTTAGTGTTATGCATTGCTAGGTATACTTCCCTATTATGCAGAATATTTGAATATCCGGCAACGTCATGGTCCTGGAGCTGCTAGATGTGAAAGAGTACATTGGTTTAGCACAAATCTGGCTGCACCTATATCCACACAAGGTTTTGGCTGGGGTATTTTATGTATAAGCTATTTTATGCTTATTAATTTACCAAAAAGTAGTAGCCTAGTGCAATACTATGAGCTCCTATTTCATTAACTTAGCATGAGAAACTCTTATTTAAAAAAAAAAAGGTAAAAATGCTCTGTTACAAAAGAGAGAGTACAAAGTTACTTAGAAGCATTTTAGTAATTCAAGTTTGTGAACCATTCGTTTTCCCTTTCCTCTTTCTTTCTGTCTGTTTTTCTTTTGTCTTTTTCTCCTCTCGTTTTGTAGAACACTAGCATTGCAAGTCTGGATGCTGGCATGATAGTTTTCGAAGAGCTCTAAAAAAACAAATTTTTATGACTAAACATGAATTAATGTTGATAAAAATGAACACAAAATGGAGTGTGAGCTATTTTGAGTATATTCATGGTGCAGGAACAAAAGCCAAGTTGTGGCTTGCATTACTCTGAACTAAGTTCCCGTTGAACATGATTTTTTCTTTTTCTTTTATAATTTAGTAAATTGGTGATTAATCAGATCATTCCTGAAGATGATGCCATTTATCAGTGCATGGCTGAAAACAGCAAGGGGTCTATCCTGTCCCAGGCCAGACTGACTGTAGTTATGTCGGAAGACAGACCCAGTGCTCCCTATAACGTCCATGCTGAAACTATGTCAAGTTCAGCAATCCTCCTGGCTTGGGAAAGGCCGCTCTATAATTCAGACAAAGTGATTGCATATTCAGTGCACTACATGAAGGCTGAAGGTAAGCAGTGTCCCTTTGAAGTGGGTTGTGGAACGTTTGTTACAGTTTCGTGTACGCCAAGGTTTTCAGCAGTAGGGATGTAAAATACTGTTTAATTGGGGGTGAGGGGGAGGCTGTTCCAGCCCAGTTGGGCTGCAGCACCCTGCTCCTGGCACAACGTCATCCAGTTGGAGCGTCCTGGCTCATGGCGCTGATGCAAGTGGGGGGTGCTCCAACACTGCTGGAGTAGAGGCTTGGCCTGGGAGCACAGTGAGCAGGGGTGCTCCAGCCAGGCTGGAGCAGCTCCGATCCCAGTGCACCATGGCGAGGGGCAGTCCTGCCCGGCTGAAGCAGCACCTGCTCTTTCCCCTCTGGAGCTGCCACAGATGGGGCTGCTCTGGCTCAGCTGGAGTACCCCTGCCCAAGGTGTCCCTGTGGGGCTGGAGCAGCCCCTTGCCCATGGTGGGCACAGGTCTGCTTCAGCCTGTAGTGATTAACCATAACGGGTAAACCGCATCCGTTTAGGGTGAGGCTTTTACCAGTTGACCGGTTAAACTTTAGCATCACTATTCACCAGTAATTTGTCAAAGGAAGCATCTACTAGGAACAAAGATTGCATGCTAATTGTGGGGATAAATCATGCCCTCCCACACGAGAGTGCATAGGACAGCTGGGTTAAGGTGGGGAAACTGAGCTTGCTTAACCATGGCAGACTTCTGCCAGATTGGGGTTGGGTATGGGGCTTACCTCTCCATTTTCTGGATGAAGAGCCTGGCCTTCATGGTCGGAGCATTGGTACAGTTGCCTGGTGTCTCCATGTTCTCCTTTTGGCTTTTCATCTTCTGTGGAAACAGGAGCCTCTGCCAGCTTTCCCTCACAGGTCCCTGTGCTAGGGAGTATACGCCACAGAAGTAGGGCTCATGGGAGCATGTCTGTATGAATACTGGAGTGCTAATCTGCTTCCTGTTAGCTTGCTGAACACTAAGGGCATGTCTACACTTACAGCACTGGGTTACTGCAGGCAGAGGTGCCTGGTGCAGGGATTCTTGGGGAGCACTGGCCAGGTGCCCCTGCCCTGTGACCTCCCTGTCCATGCCCTGTCCATGCACTTCCCCTTCCTATCCCTGCTCCACCCATGTCCCTTCCTTCCCCATCCATGCTCCTCTCCTCCTTCTCCCTTCCCACGGCCCTCCACCCTTGCCTGCCTCTACCCACAAACATGCTGCACTGCTTCCAGTGGGTGCAGGGCAGTCCGCACTTCCCTGGAGTGGCACAGCTTGAGAGTAGTGAGAGGTAGGAAGTGATGTGCTGCTCTTGGGCTGCGCTGCTTTGGGGAAGAGTCAGGACTGCCTTGCACCACAGGAAGTGTTGATGGTGAATGCAGGGGAGGAGGAGGTGATGCTGGGGGAGTGCATGTGACCCTCTGTGCATGCCACATGCATCACCTCTGACTGCAGGGCATGTGATGAAGACACTGTTGCCAATGGGGAATAGCTCTCCTGTCGGTAGCATAGGTTATGTGCATGGAAGGAATGATCCTATTGACACAGCGCTGTGCACACTGGCACTTAGGTTAGTGTACTTTGTGTTGCTCAGGGTGGTATTTTCACACTGTGCTCTCTGTAAACTGAGAGCTTGGGCAGCCATCCAGGAGAGATTCAGGTGCTGCCCAGCTGACTAGCGGAGAGCCTATAGCCAGCAGCATGCATTTCTGTTGGTGGTGCACGTCCATGCATGCCTTAGTGCGCATAACAAACTTTATTCTGCTCATGGATGGAAAAAATTAGAGGGCACACTGTTCACATCCCTGAATGACATAAATTTTGCTGACATAAGCAGTATTGTAAATAGGTCCTAAGTTCTGTGCAGGTTGCAGCAGGGTGCACACAAGCACTTACTGCTTGTAAGGGTGAGTGCAAGGTAGATTTACATCCCAGCTTGCCACAAGCTAAGGCCTCAACTACATTACAATGGGGATCCACACTCTGAGATTGATCTTCCAGCAGTCAGTTTAGCATGTCTAGTGAAAACCCACTAAATTGACCACAGATCGCTCTGCAGTTGACCCCTTTATCCTACCCTGACAGGAAGAGTAAGGTAAGTCAGCGGGGAGGTTTCTCCTATTGACCCCTTGCAGTGCAGACCCTGTGGTAACTCGAACTGCGCTATGTCGACTCCAGCTATATTATTCACATAGCCAGAATTGCATACCTTAGGTCGACTTTCTGAAGCAGTATAGAAATAGGCTAAGTGTTCATATAAAAATGCCCTAACATAATGCGGACCCTGTGGTTTCACAGTGAGTAGCTTTTCTCCGGATGCATCTCTCCACTGGGGATCCCCAAACTCACGGAGTTTGTGCAAAGGGGCTTCGATAGGGGCTAGATAGAGAGTGGGAGAGCTAATGACCAGTTTTCTCAATTCCCTTCCTTTTGATAGGATTTTACCCATGGGAGCAGGTTCTCCTCTCCTTTTACCCCCTCCTGTCAAAAGACAGACTGCCCACTGCCCCTTGTAAAATCTGCGCTAAAGCTATGTCAAGGTCAGCAATTCTACTAGCTGGTATAGGAGTTCAGATGTAAAATTTGCTAAAATAACTCATTATGTAGAGGGGCTGCTGTAGTCTCTAGAATGTTACTCCCTTCTATTTTAAATACAAAACTGATCATTGAAAAGGGCAGAAGAATATAGCTAGACACTGTCACCTGTTTTTATTTTTTTCAATAGAACTTTAAAGTGATTTTGTATGAACTGTAAGATGATTGCAATGGGTTAGATCACAGAAATTCCCTTGCGGTTAACTCCAAGTGTGGTGATCAACTCTCTGACACCTGCCTGCCTGCCCTCTGGGGCTTGCCACCATCTTGTCTTCCTGGGTCAGGAGTCTCCCACCCAAGGCACAGAGTTGGGGTAACCACTCTCCCAGCAGATACTAAACTAGCTCAGCACTGGAAGAACTTCACTATCAGGCCTTTGACAACACCCAGGAAACCAACCTCCCAAAAAGGACAAAAATTCCAAATAAATGTATCTCACCCTGTGTGAGAGTTTTACACACAGAAAGCTCCTGAAGTTGTTCATCCTCTTTATTAATGAGAGAGAGAAGCACAATGGTCCTGTCCCTCCAGTAACAATTATTTACACTAGTCTTGATAATAAACAAAAGTGTTTAAGTATAAAATAGGATTTAAGTGATTGCAAGTGAAAACAGACAGCTCAAAGTAGTTAAAAGTAGTTGATTCTAATCCACTAAGAAACCTTTTACATGAAAATCTTTACCACAAGCAACTGTTCTTATTTCAGGCCAGGACTGATCTTTTTCTCCCAGCAGCTTTGCTTTCACCTTCTCACTGCAGTTCTTTGTTGCCGGGTTTCTTCGTGGGTATTCTGTTAGACTGGGTAGCCAGTTTCAACTACTAGCTGAAGACAAAGGCCTGATTACTTAGATTCTTTAAATAGACTTTCCCATATGACAGGATGTGAGCCGATGCCCAGGTGCCAGCTAAGGGTCTGGTGGGGCAAAGGGGGTGATGCCACACCAGCAGCCACACTAAGCAGCCAGGGCAGGCTGGGTTCTTTGGTTTGTGTTTAGTTTGGTTCAGGTACAGCAGCAAGAGGAAAATTACACTTAGAGAGGCTTTAACAGTTACTTTTTATTTATACAAAGATAGAAACAATTTAACTAAGACAAATGATTAAAGTACAAGTTAGTACTCACAGTTTTTAAAGGGGAAACAACATAATTTAACTTAAGAAAAGTTTTAGACAAACTAGCTAGCTTAAACTAATACAATTAATGTGTACACAAGAAAGGCAAGTTGCAGGTGTGATTTTTCACCCCTGCCTCTTAGACCTGGTGGAACCAGAGTCTTTCCCTCAATTCCTATAGGAAAGAAGTTTAGTACAGGTGTAATTCTTACCCCTGCCTCCTAGATCCAGTGTGACCCAGATTCTCTCAATCCCTCGGGAGGAAGTAGATACAAACCAGGCGTCCCCAGTCTCGGGAGTTAATTCCAGACCTGACCAGCAGGTGTAGGTGATTGAAAACTCAAAGAGGGGTGGTCTGCCAAGCCCCTTTATACTGCTTTTGTCACATACGCTTCTTCCTGGTCTTAAGTGGCCAATGGGAGGAATGTTTTGAACCCCAGTTTTCCCAGGGAAGGTGCAAGGCTCAGTTCGCACCTGTGAATTGTGGACAATTGGGCACCTTTGGAGGTGATGGGCGGAGATTCCCCAATCTTCCTGGGAAAGTGATCAAGGCGTGTCAATTACTGAGATCAGCCAGAAGGGCGGCCATTAGCTAGCCCATCCACTGTCTGGTTTTTGTGTATAGTAGAGAGGCTGGGCAAGACAGCACACCTGCGTTCCCAGGACATCAAAGGCTACCTGTCTCCCCTGCTTATTTCTCTCTCTGTCTCTCCCAGTGGGGGGGAGAGGAAGAAAAGGCCAAATGTGGGGTTCACAGGAACCCTTTATTCAGTCTTCCTATCCCCATGGAAGAATACAAATTTTCAGGATGGATTCCAGTTCCAGGCAGCATGGTCACATGTCTTTCTAGGACAAACCACAGTTCAGGGTTACAGGGAAAATAAAACCATTTGTGGTTCATTGGTTTGAGTACTGAGCCATTAAATTCCTTGAAGTATCATTAAAGGCCCCCATGAGCATGTTTAGAATTAAAACCAGATTCACAGTTCATATTTCTAACTTCACATACAAGAATGATACATGCACAAAAGTAGGATATACACATTCAGCAGATTGTAACTTTAGTATGGTATATTACATGAACTGTTTTGCATAAAGCACCTTTGAGTTATACATATTCATATTCATAAGCCAATTTTCATAAAGCATGGGGGCATGACAATGATAACGTCTAACAAATGACTTGCAGATTAATTAGGTGCATGGATTGAACTAGGCTGCATATATTTCCCCTCTGTCACTTAGTTTTTGAAATGGAATGAATGCTTTTTCTGCTTCTGTTCAGCAACTAGTTTATTAAAGGGCTTTATTGCAGATGCCTGCCTTTCCTTGTGGAATATCGTTGTCATCTGATAGGCTGAAGACCGGAAGGATAGCATAATTACTCCGGTACTTATGCAGGAATAACTGCTGTTGCCTTTGTAAAATGGGATGTTCTCGAGAGATAAGATTTTGTTTCTAGGGAGCAAAGATGCTTAAAAGATACGACGAGAGAGAATTCATGAAGTGTGGGAAGTTACTTCAAATTTGCTAAATTTCTGAGGAACTAGCCACACAACTTTCATTCAAATTAAATATGAATGTTAGTTGTGCTGTATATCTTGTGGGCACTTACATGTCCTACTTTGCTGCAGTTTGTGAGGGCCTGGGTAATGTCACGGGGAACTGGGGAGTAATATCTTACTGAATATTTGTACAGGAAGTCTACCAGCTGAGTAGCTCTTTGAAGAGATGTGTATCCATTATCCAGCCCCTGGTTAAATTAAATTCTTATTTATCCAGTGAGGTCAAACATGTCCCAGAGTTTGAAGCTCACCTGCTGTGATGGCACAGAACTTGGGTGGCCTTGGGAAATCCTAGTGAACCCTGAGCTCCTCTGAGCCTCTTAGTTCAATTTTCCAAAGGGCTTGCTCAGCCCTCTAAGGCCTTGTTGCGTGGAAGGCTGTTCTTTAGCCTTCATCTAGATGGGGGTGAGCAAACTTTTTACGTTGGGCCCCACTTTTCAGCCTTGCAATTAGCTGGGGCTCCCCAGCCTGTGGGAGGACCACAGGAAGGCATGTAGTGGGGGTGCTCCCAGGGGTGCCCTAAAGGGGGAGGACTATTTGAAGGGAGGACCCCAGAGAGTTTGCTGGGGACTCAGTGTTGCACAGTGTTGAAAAGTGACGGTGTCACCAGGTTGAGAGCAGCCCTGTGCCCCCATAGGCAGCACTCATTCCTCACCAGCCTCTCAGGGGACTACTGGGGGCCGACATGTGGCCACCTTTCCAAATGGGAACTTGCCATCTTGGCCCCGCTGCTTGACTCTTGGCCTGGTGTGGGGACAGAGTGTATCCCCTTGATGATGGCAGTGGTGGAGGCTGTGGATGAGGAAGCAGAGCACTGCAGAGCCAGCAGAAGCCATGTGGGGGGAGCTGATTGCGCTGCACCCTTGTTACAAAGTGTCATGCCCCCCACCGCACTTTATGCACCCCTGAACTAGATAACCTCTAGCAGTTAAGGGTAATTTGACACTGGGACATTTACACTGGGTAACTTTAGCGATGGGAAAACAAGACAGAAGTAGAATATGTTCCTTTTACTCTCAAGTCACAAGCTCTGCTCCAAGTGGGTAGCAGCTATATGCGGAAAAAGCACATTCAGATTTTTTTTAGTATAGGAAAAGTGTTAAGGTTTCAGAGGCTTCTAGGAGTTGTACTTGCTTCACGTACAATTGTTCTTCCCCATGAAAGTGCATGAAACCATTTAAGAACAGGTTACACCACATCACAGATGTTACTCAAAGCCCAAAAAACTGCTCTGAAAATCTCAGCCCTCATGAGTATCACATTAGGTAGTTTGTGTTCTTATGGAAGCTGTGATATTTGTGTGCACCCAACCTGCACACACAGAGGTATAAGCTGGCTATTGGTAAGGAAAATCAGATGGGTTGATAAGCCATTTAGACCCTCATATAGCTAGGGAATTGATCTGCATGGATTAGACTGTTGACATCTCTTTGTTTGTAACATAAAAACTTAAGACTTTTATGCTGTTCATTTAGATATATAGTCTACGTCTGTTCGTGTTACTATCACCGTTACCACATTCTACCATTCTCCATTCTCCTTGTTTCTTATGCTTACTTACAGAATCTTAACTTGGTACTGATACTGGCTCACAGAAGCTTGATTTTAGTGGGATCAGTCATGTGCTTGAAGTTGCTCATGTGTGTAAATTATTGCAGAATCAGGGCACTACTGTATAAATTCTTTGCAGCTTTGAGCTCATGGGAGCCTCTAGGCTTAACTAACATAAAATAATTAATCATTATATGAAAACACTTTAATCTCTTCTGATTTTCTTTTGCTATGTTTGCTCAAATTGTATGTTGTGTGAACTGGCATAAAAATCCCACAGGAAAATGGGCCACACTTACATGCAATATAATGCATACCATCTTTTTATCTTATTTGTGTTTATATTGTAGTAGATTTTTAAGCGTCCTTCAGTGTAACAGATAAGATGGCATTTCACATTAATGGTTAGTATACAAATAGGCAAGTCATCCTGTCCTAAAATGTCCAAATGATCCAATGTTTTCAGATGGATCTGTCCTAAATTTGAAAGATAATCAAGATCTCAAATTCTAGTTTTTAACAAAAAAGTAATATTTTATAATGCAATTATTCCTATACATTTCCAAAGATTTCCTTCTTCCTGTTCATAAGGTTTTAGTTGGCTAAAAACAAAAGATTCCTCCATTCTTCATTTAATTTCACTAGTCTAGCATTTATAAAATGCACTTTGAAAACTTCCTCAGTCTTACTTTATGCCTGAAGAGGATAGTGTTTAATAAAGTTGGTTGAAGAAACTAACAGGTGTGTGTTCTGTATTTTGTAAAGCAGAATATTTTACATTCAAATCAGGTGTCCTGGTAGCAAGAAGAATAAGAATCTGATGAGAATGCATGTTGGAGTGTGTTAATTCCTTGTTAGCGCTTTAGAAAAGGTACAAAGGGGATACTGATTGTGGTGGAAGGCAAGCCTTGTTCTCTATTATGGCTGTTTCATTAGGACCTCCACATGAGGCCTAGCAATCCATTCAATGAAAGAACAGGTCCTTTTAATTTGAGCTCAAGGATCTTGTTTAGAAGGTCAGAAATCGTTCCATGCAATTCCTAATTAACAACCCATTAACTAGTCTGTTATGAGACGGTTGTAATCTTGTCTAATTAAAATGCTATCAAGTTAATTCAGAAATGTGGGAAAACTTAATGGTGGAATTTGCCTTTCGTTTTGTTTATAAATTCAGTTGTAAAGAGGAGGGCTGGCTCTTACAGAGTTTTGATTAAGTTGACAGGCATTTGGTGTGAATTGTTTGTTAAGCACATCAGCTTTCACCAAGCCTATTCCACTTTGCAGCTTCTCTGTATAAGGATAAAGCCTGACAGACAAGGCCTGCTCTATACATTCCCATGCATATTTTAATATGAATTACTGAGGATTTTTTTACAGCTAATTAAGGAGCAAAACATTTTTGAAGTTCATTCTGTACTAGTTCCATTGCCTTCTGTCTGAATTAAAGAAAAACTCATGTCAATCCAAAATTAATAGAATTCCCAGGGGTAAAATGAGATCCTTTGCAAAATGACTTCTGTTTGTTTTGGTTTGGTTTTTTTTAGACTTGAACCCTCACATTCCTCAGTGTAATATATGAAGGATCTGTAAAAACACACTGGCTTCTAAACAAGTAGAATTAAAGATTAGCTACAGATGATAAGGTTATTAGAGCGTGTCTCGTATTACTGTACATTGGACGCAGTTTGTTGTGACTAATTTGTGAAAGGGTTTAGAGTTAGATTAATGGTATTCAGCATCTTTTATTCAGAAAAAATCCTGTGCTGCTGCAAGACAGTTGCTTTCATTCAGAAAAGAACGACACTGTAGCATTTTTCTTTCTAAACATTTAACTTGCATTACCACAATTCTAGCAGCAATGGATCATTTTGTGTTAAGAGATTGATGGCAATCTTTGTTTCTGTTAACTCGTATCTTATTCCAGGTTTAAATAATGAGGAGTATCAAGTGGTTATTGGAAATGACACAACTCATTACATTATTGATGACTTAGAACCAGCCAGTAATTACACCTTTTATATTGTGGCCTACATGCCACTGGGAGCCAGTCAGATGTCTGATCACGTGACTCAGCACACCCTTGAAGATGGTAAGTCAAATAAATATTGTAGAGCAAAACATGCCTATCTATCTATGTATTTATTTAAAAGATTGTAAAAGTGGCAGTCCTGCACCACTGACATCATTAGGCATTTTGGGTACATACATAGTTTCCAACCTTTTCAAACACAAGATCACTTTTTGAATTTAAGTGCAATTCAGGAGCTACTTCAAACCCAAATATCCTTTCCCCCACCTCATTTCCCATCCCTCCTCCGAGGCACAACCCTACTAACTCCATCCACCCTCACCGCCCCCCATCCTCTCATTTTCAGCAACTCTGGTAGAAGCCTGGGGAGTGTGTGCAGTGTTGGGCCAAGGGATTCAGCGTGTGAGAGGTGCTCCAGATTGTGTCTGGAGCAGGTGGTTGGCATGTAAGAGGGGGTTCACGGCTGGGTTAGGGGGTTTAGTATGTGGGCTCTGGATGAGCACCATTTACCTCAGGTAGCTCCCAGGTTGTGGCATAATGGGGCCTCAGGCAGGCTCACCTCTGCCCTGGCCCTGTTTCACTCTTAAAAATAGCCAGCATGTCCAGCAGTGGCTCCTGGCGGTATGGGGCAGGTAGTGTCTGTTGGCATGCACTTGCAGTGCTGATCTCCGAATCCATTTGAATGAGTAGATGGTTGAGTTTTTGCACTCATTGAGAGACTCTAGGGCAGTCGTTCCCAATCTGGCGTCTGAGAGGGTATTTCAGGTGGCCCGTGGGGTGGGGGGAGATGAATAAAAATGATCACAGAAAATAAGTTTTAAATAAATTGCCAAGTTACAATCTATTGGTTTTAAATATCTTCCAATAACATTAACTGCTGCTTGAAAATCCTATGTTATGGTTTCCCTTTTCATTTAATCAAGTGTACAAGCAGCTGGAATGGGCTTTGATGGGAGTCTATAAACACTTGCGGGGGGTGGGGTTAAGGGTCTGCACTAGTAAAAAGGATGGGACCCACTGCTCTAGGGCCACCTTCTACTTCAACACCTGCCCCAAAGTGAAAGTACAACAAACAGGCCTACAAAACAAAGTCTTTACCACAGCTGGCATTCCTATGAGCCACCTCACAAATAACAGAAAATGCTGAGCTGCAGACACCCTGCACCTGCCATTTCAGCCACAGCTACCGACTATCACACTCTTAACAAGAGGGTTGACATGATGCTATGGAGTTGCGAATCAATATTGATCCCATCTCCACTTTTTTCTGAGCTCCATTTCAGGGGATACCTGGAAGAATTTTCCCACCCTTGGATGGCAGTGGGATCCTCCAATCAGAATGATCAAGTGTTTCTGCATATCTCCTTCAAAGCCTGTTTTCCCCAAACCTTTTCAGGGACCATTGAAGGGATCTAGCATCAAGGCATACAGTCTTTTCTTCAGAGAGGAGAAATACAGCAGATACCTCTTCGACTATCATGAGAAGAGGGTTCTGTTCAAACTATTTACTACTGCCCAAGAGCAAAGAAGACTCAAGACCTATTCTTTACTTGAGTCAATTGGATGTTTTTATTCACAAATTGAAATACCATCTAATTACACTAACACCATCTCTAGAAAAAAGTATAGGGTTCATGGTTCTCAGCATGGAAGATGTATCCTTTCCTGTGGCCATTCACTGCTCTCACAGATGATTGTTGGGATTTGTGAAGGGTCCCCACCACTATTGTGGAGATACACATATCATAGAGCTAGAAGGAACGTTTGAGTCCATTGACTGGTATCCCTGCCTTCACAGCAGGACCCATCAATACTCCTGATAGATCTTTTTTTTTAATTTAACCCTCCTCAGGCTCTTTACAGACCCACTCGACTATTGAGCCCACAACCCTGGGTTTCCAAGGCCAATACTGTAACCACTGAGCTATCCCTCCCCATGTCAATATGGGGTGCTCCTGTCTGGGCTAGCTACAGCTCCCAGTCTTCACTTTAGCAGCAGCTCAGCTTAGACGAAGCTATTCTACCATCTTCCTTTACTTGGATGGTGGCTGGCTACTAACCAACAGATTTCTTCTGGAAGTCTTAATGTCAGTCTTGTCGCTTCTCTAGCTCCATGTTTGCACAGTTTCTCAGGGCCTGTAGAAGTCAATCAAAACTCCAATGCAGAGACAGTCCAAAATAGCAGAACTATCTTATGTCATTTTACGCTCAAGACCATCACATGCCTTTTCCTTAGCTTTCAAGAAGTTCACCTGATGGCAATTAGAGCAGGTCACCCAACCACAAATAGTTATTGGATCTTTACCCATCAGGTTCCTGAAATTCCTGATAGAATTTCTGTCAGTAAAGAACAGAGGAATAGGTATCTTTCTCATTCTGTTAGCAGCAAAAGGTTTGTTGTTTGTTTGCACAGAATCTGTATTGTTCACAAGCATCTGAAATCATCAGATATACAGTCTAAACCAAGCATGTCAAACATGCAGCTCGTCTGAATTTTTTCAAGGCCGTGACGACATATTGATTAAGTAAGTACAACCTGCACACCTGCCCTGGGTGTTCAGCAGGGGACCCTGGCTGCCCCACCCCCACCTGCCTGCACAGGGAACCACAAGTGGCTGGCCAGGGCAATGGCAGCTTCTCCTCCCCTTTCTCCCATTGATGCAGACAGTGGTGGGCTGAGGATCCACTGGGAGCTGTTGCTGGGCACAAGGAGCTGTGGGCAGCCAGCCCCAGAGCCATGTACTCCTGGAAAGGCAGCAGCCTGCCCCTCTTCAGCCCAAACACCTATCAGCTCAGGACACTGCTTATCACCCACCATCAGCATTCTGGGCTTGTGCCACAACCTGCTGGTGCTCTATGCCTGCTTCCGGTGCCTGAGCACTCCCACTCACCTCTTCCTACTCAGCATCAGGCTTCACCATCTCTGGGACTGGGTGCGGCCGGCTGCCTCTGGGACAGCTTCAACAACAGCCCTTCTCAATTTCTCTTTACCCAGCCCCATCCTCCCACAGCCCTTCTACCCACTTACTGTACAATCATCTTTTCTCTCATTTCACTTTCTAGCTCAAACCTTCATCCACACTTTCTCCTCTGACATCCACTACCACCTTACCCAACTCCATCCACTTGTACCACGATCCTACTTTTCCTCCACCCTCTCCAACCCTTTCACCTGAACAACTGTGTCTCCATACCATCAGTGTATTTTCCCCATATCTCCACTGATTCTATTCCATTTTATCTGTCCAGCAACACATTCCACCAGTTTCATTCTCTTCTTGATCCTGTTTCTCCACCACCTCTTCCTTCCCTTTTTGCTCCAGCACCTTACATTTATATTGAAATTAAAAATTATATATAAGCAAACAATTTTACACATCAAATTTTATGAATTATTATAAAAACTTGCAATTCATGACTTGCTTACTTAAAACCTTATACTCTGAGTGGTGCTTACGTCATCTACAGGTCTCCTTCACTTCACTCTGTCTTGGGACAGAAATTCTAGCTGACTCCAGGAGTAACCCATTTGTTGTCCTTCTGTCTCCTTAGATCTTCTGCACGCTGTCCAAGATCTTCCTCTTTTGTATTTTCCTTGTGGATTCCATGTGAGCGCTTGACAGGCTGTGCTGGATGATGATTTTCTGAGAGTGTGGCCTAGCCATCCCCACTTTCTTCTCTTGATTTGAACATGAAGTGGTGCTTGCCCTGCTCTGATGCAAAGCTCTTCAACTGTGACAAAGTCTCGCCATTTGACGCGAAAGGTGTACCTCAGGCATCTGTTTATGAATGTCTGTAGCTTGTGATTTGAAGACTCTTTTGTATACTGGGTCTCACATCTACACAAGAGCACACTCTTCATATTTGTATTGAAGATCCACAGCTGCATCTTTGCAGATATTTGTGAATTCCATGAGAGTCTTGAATGCTTCTGTTGCTTTCCCTGTCCTAGCTTTGATATCCTTCTTTGTTCCGCTGACTCTGCCCATAATACTTCCTAAGTACGTGCAAAGCTCCACATCTTCCAGGTTATCCCCTTCTAGCATGATGGTGGCAGTGGTAGACTTGTTGAGACTCGTTGTTTGTGTCTTTCCTTTTTTAATGCTCAGTCCCATCACTGAGGCAGTTTTGTGTAGTGTTGCAACCTTTTCTTCCGTGCATTCATGTTGGTGTGAAAGGAGGGCAACGTCATCAGCAAAATCAATGTATTCTAGCTGTTTGAGAAGTGTCCACTGAATGCCCCGTTGATGGCCATCTATTGTCCTGCTCATAGTCCAATCCATTGTGATCAAGAAAAGGAAAGATGACAGTAGGCACCTTCGTCACACTCCTGAGAGTATGCTAAAGGATTCTGTCAAGACACAGTTGGGAACAACTTGGCATATTGAGGGTTCATACATTGAATGGATCAGGTTAACAGTTTTGGATGGTATGCAACGATGTTGCAGCAGTTTCCATGAGGAGAGTGTATCAATGCTGTCAAAGGCTTTTTCAAATCCATGAAGGTTACGTACAGCAGGGGAGTTCCACTCAAGCAACTGTTCTATGATCGCTCAGAGAGTTGCTCTTTGGTCAGTACAATATCTCTTGCTTTAGACGCAGGACTATTCTTCCCTGAGCTATCAATTTCTGTCTTCATCTCTCCAAAAGAATCCTATTGAACACTTTTCCTGAAATAGACAGTAACGTGAGGCCCCTTCAGTTCTTGCGTTCCTTCTGGTTGCCTTTCTTTGGAAGCTTGATAAAATAGTCATGTTTCTAGTCTTGTGGGATCTCCTCGGTGTCCCAAATAAGTAAGAACATAAGAACATTCATCCTGGATCAGCCTAAAGGTACATCTAGCCTAGTATCCTGTCTGCCGACAGTAGCCAGTACCAGGTGCCCCAGAGGGAGTGAACAGAACAGGTAACAATCTCTCTCCTGCCATCCATCTCCAGCTTCTGACAGAGGCTAGGGATGCCATTCCTTACCCATCCTGGCTAACAGTCATTAATGGACCTAACCTCCATAATTTATCTAACTCTTTTTTTTTAAACCCTATTATAGTCCTAACCTTAACAGCCTCCTCTGGCAAGGAGTTCCACATTTTGACTGTGTGCTCTGTGAAGAAGAATTTTATTTTATTTGGTTTTTAACCTGCTGCCCATTAATTTCATTTGGTGTTCCCTGGTTCTTATTTTATGGGAACGAGTAAGTAATTTTTCTTTGTTCACTTTCTCCATGCCACTCATAAGTTTGTATACCTCTATCATATTGCCCATTAGTCATCTCTTTTCTAAGCAGAAAAGTCCTAGTTTCTTCAGTCTCTCCTCATAGGGGACCCATTCCAAACCCCTAATCATTTCAGTTGCCCTTTTCTGAATCTTTTCTAATGCCAATATATTTTTTTTGAGATGAGGTGACCACATCCATATGCAATCAAAACAAAAAAGCAAGTCATATAGCACTTTAAAGACTAACAGAATAATTCATTAGGTGATGAGCTTTCGTGGGAGAGACCCACTTCATATCATGGGTCTGTCCCACGAAAGCTCATCATCTAATAGCTGTTAATTTTTGAAGTGTTGCATGACTTGCTTTTTTGTTTCGATAGAATACAAGCTAACACAACTATCTCTCCGTCACATCTGTAGGCAGTATTCAAGATGTCTGTGTACCATGGTTTTATATAAGAGCAATAAGATATTCTGTCTTTTTTTTTCTATCCCTTTTTTAATTATTCCTAACATCCTGTTTGGTTTTTTGACTGCTGCTGCAACCTGTGTGGAGGTTTTCAGAGAACTGTCCACAATGATTCCAAGAGCTCTTCCCTGATTAGCTGTAGCTAAATTAGCCACCATCATATTGTCTGTATAGTTGGAGTTATTTTTTCCAATGCATATTACTTTACATTTATCCGCATTAAATTTCATTTGCCATTTTGTTGCCCAATTGCCTCAGTTTTGTGAGATCCTTTTGAAGTTCTTCACAGTCTCCTTTGGTCTTAACTATCCTGAGCAGTTTAGTATCATCTGCAAACTTTGCCACCTCGCAGTTTACCCCTTTCTCCAGAATTTTATGAATAAGTTGAATGGGATTAATCCTAGGTCTGACCCTTGGCCAATACCATTAATTGCCCCTCTCCATTCTGAAAATTTACTGTTTATTCTTATCTGTTGTTTCCTGTCTTTTAACCAATTCTCAATTCATGAAAGGATCTTCCCTCTTAGCCCATGACAACTTAATTTCCATAAGAGCCTTTTCTGAGGGATCTTGTCAAAGGCTTTCTGGAAATCTAAGTACACCATATCTACTGGATCCCCTTGTCCACCTTTGTTGATCTCTTCAAAGAACTCTTAACAGATTAGTAAGACATGATTTCCCTTTACAGAAACCATGTCAACTTTTGCCCAACAAATTATGTTCTTCTATGTATCTGACAATTTTAATCTTTACTGTGGTTTCAACTAGTTTGCCTGGTACCAACATTAGACATACTGGTCTGTAATAGCTGGGGTCTCCTCTAGAACTCTCTTCAAATATTGGCGTTATGTTACCTGTCTTCCAGTCATTGGGTACAGAAGGTGATTTAAAGGATAGAATACAAACCACAGTTATTAGTTCCGCGATTTCACATCGGAGTTCTTTCAGAACTCTTGGGTCAATACCCAAGAATGCCCAGCATTATACATCATGCTGACTGATGTTTCACTACCTGCCTTGATTGCTTCTGCAGGGATGTTATTTGGACTAGGTACTTTTCCGCTTTTCAGACGGGCAATGCCTTTTCTTATGTCTTCTTTTGTAGGTCTGCTGCTGTTAATTTGCAGATATATATTTGCAGGTGCTAACTCTGCGGGTTTCATGTGGACAAAGTGGTTCAGTAGCTCTTCAGAGTGTTCCTTCCATCTACTGAGCTGCGCACCTGTGTTTGTTAACACCCCCACACTCATCCTGTAGTGGCTGACCTACTGTATGTCATGACCCAGTTAGCTTCCATGTGATGTCATACAGCTCTTTCAAGTTTCTCCATCCTGCGGCTTGTTCTGCTTGTTGTGAAAGGTTTTTCACAAAGTCCTTCATGTTCCATTTTTCAGCCTTTTTAACTTCTCTGTTGGCTTTTGAATACAGTTTCCGAGCTTCTGCCTTGGCTGCTCTTGTTTTGCTCTTGTTTACTGCTGCTTTTCTGTCCTTTTTGTTCCTTCACTTTTCTCAGAGTTTCTGCTGTGATCCATTCTTTGTGACACCTTGTCCTCTTTCCTAATGTTCTATCTCAGGTCTCTTTCCAGGCTGTTTTGGTGTGTTCCCAAGTTTCTTCCACGGGAGCATCTTTCAGGATGAGGTTTGTCAGAAGTGCATACCTGTTGGACAGCTCCACTTGGAAACGGCTCTTGTCTCCATATTCTTCAGCAGCTCCATGTTGCATCTCAGTCCCAGCTTGGCTGTTTTTGTGGTGTACATCTTGAGCATGAACTTGAGTGTTATTGTGACCAAGTAGTGATCTGAACCTACATTTACTCCTCTTCTAGTGCAGATGTCCTGCATCGATCTCGTGAATGAGCTGCTGATACAGATGTGGTACATCTGGTTTTCTGACTGGTTGTCCGGTGAAACCTAAGTAGATCCTTTTGTGTGGGGAAAAACACTACCACCTATCACTAATCCATCATCATCATCAGTCCTTTGACCAAGGTCGTTGGGGCGCCTTCATGACAATGTTCCTTATAGTGTCTCTCCATCTTTGGTTGTCGTGTGCCAATTTTTGAGTTGCGACAAAGTTCATCCCTGTCCCTTCTTTAATGTTGTCTGTCCATTGCTTTTTCTGTCTGCCACTTCTTCTTTTGCCATTGACTGTGCCTTGCAGTGTGGTCTTGGACAGGTCTGATGATCTTGTTGTGTGTCCATACCATCTTAGTTTGCTCTTTTTCACTCTGGATTGGTCGTGATGAGGTCCTATTGCTGAGTTGATGATGTTTCTGACCTCTTCATTACTAATATGTGCTGTGTAGGGGATGTTAAGAAGCTTACAGTATAGCCTCATTTCAAGGGCCTTGATCTTGCTCTCTAGTTCTGCTGTCAGAGTCCAGGTGTCACAAGCATATAAAAAGATGGAGTGTACAAGAGCTTGCATGAGCCTTACTTTTGACTTTAGGGATATGTTTTTGTCTTTCCAGATTGGTTTTAATTTTGCCATTGCTGCAGTTGTTATTGCTGTTCTGGCGAGTAGTAGAACTACTCACTAATCCATAGAAAGAACAAATGTCACTGAAGTGCTGTCCATTTTCATTTATGTTACTCGGTCTTCTTTTCCCATGGTCTGTTCTCTGCCTGAATTTATGCTTCCAATTTTCACATTGAAGTTGCCCATCAAAATCAAGATATCTGTCTTCGTTTGCTGGTTCACAGAACTTCCTCACAGAAGTCTGTTTTACATTCCTTATCTGCTTCATTAGTTGGTGCATAACATTGGCCAGTCGGTACTTTCCACATTTTGTTGTAGAATCTGTCTGTGATGATTTGTGATGATGCTGCCGTCCACTTCGTTAAAGCACCAGGTGCCTGTCTAGATAACATCAAGCCGATGCCTAATGTGTATGGTGCACCTTTTTCTTCATGTCCTGAGTAGATCAGGGTTTCACCTGTTGCCAGGTGTAGCTGACCAGATTGTGTCCATCTTGTCTCTCACAAGCCCAAACCTGGAAGCTTGTACTGTTCCATCTCCACTGCAATCTGTGCTGTCTTCCGCACTTGATACATTGTCCGAACATTTCAAGTATCAAACTGAGTGGTTGTCCTGGGTGAGAGAAGGGTCATCTGCAGGGCAGCTTTCTTTTGGCTTTTGCTACCATGCTTCATACTCAATCTGTGCGGCTTGCCAGCTCGTCCCAAGACTTGTGTAGTTGTATGTTCCTTTGTAGGTATTTCTGTGACTTTGTTTTTAATGATAAGGTTGTTAACCCTAAGCCGACTCCCTTCACCCTCAGGAAGAGGTGATCTAAATTTGTCTGGTCTCTACCTTTGACCTGTCCAGTTTGGGTGACTCTTCCAGGAGCTGGAGCTCCTGCCTGGCATAGCTCTCCAGGATGTTGAGAGACACAAGCCACCTCACTACAACAAGGAATGCTCAGTTAAAATTATTGTATTATATTCAAACAAAGCCTGAAAAAATATTATAAAATATACCTAAAACACCATCTATAATAATAAATAATTATGACTTTCTGATAAAAGTACATTTTTTGGTGGCCCTGAAAGCTCTCCAGTTTTTGTTTGTGCAGCTCTCAGTGGGCTTTGAGTTTAACATGCCTGACCTAACCTGTAAATTCATTGAATGTCCTTTAACTTTGAATGGAAATCTAGTCCTACTAGAAGGATATAAAAAAAGAAGAGAAATGTTTTAAGCTTTAGTGGAATGTGTTTTTTTTTTCCCCCCAAAGATCTCAAATGTTACGGAAAGACACGCTCCCTATTCCTGATGTAGTGAACTAGTAAACCTGTACCTTATTGCCATAACAAAAATATGTTAATTTTTGATCCCATTCTGGAAGATGCTGTTGCCATTTTCTCCTATTGAAATTAGTAGGAGATGAAGGTATGGAACATTTTCCAGGATCAGGTTTATTCTGGTTACTGCTGTACACAGAAAGTGGAAGAAACATAATCAACTTCAGGTTATTTAAAAATAAATTAGATTCACCAGACTTTCTTTGGCTGGCAGTCTGATAATATTGCAGGGAAATTTTATTGAAGGGCACAGTAAAAATACAGTTTCTTAAGGGGTTTGTACTTCTATGTTTTTTTTTTTTCAAACATACATTAAGCTTTGAAAACTTTACTTCCCTTTTATTTTTAGTTCCTTTGAGAGCTCCTGAAATCAGTTTGACAAGTCGAAGTCCAACAGATATTCTCATCTCCTGGCTGCCGATCCCAGCCAAATACAGGAGAGGCCAAGTGGTCTCGTACCGTCTGTCTTTTCGCCTCAATGCAGAAAGCACTATCCAAATTCTAGAGCTTCCAGGGACCACAAATGAGTATCTTCTGGGAGGCCTGAAACCCGATAGCGTCTACTTGGTTCGTATTACTGCAGCAACGAGGGTAGGCTGGGGAGAAGCCTCTCTGTGGACATCCCATCGGACCCCCAAAGCCACAAGTGTGAAAGGTGATTATCTTTTCCTAAAATCCTTTGGACAAAAGTTCAGTGTGAGCCTGGTCCAAATCTTAGTAAAGAAAATGGAAAGAGTCCAAATGACTTCAGTATGAACCAGACCACTGTAAGAAGTTATGTATTTTTATTTAGAGACTTTCAGATAATGATTTCCTGCCTCATTGTGCAGATTTGAAATACAGTGTTTTTCTGGATGCATGAGAGGGTAGGTGGGATTTTTTGTGCTGATTTGTGTTTTTGAGTGCTGCAACAGATATTGGTAAGTGTCACTTTGTATGTGGAATCTCTACTCAGCTCCTGAGTGTTTCAATCAATTACTTAATTTTATATCAGTCTTACTTTTAAGGCACAATTTTTGAAATGTACATGACTGTTTTAATTAATCAGTACTATGTAGGGCCTGTTGCATGGTGTCAAAGGAAGAGAGCTGATCTGCCACTGTTGGTCTTCGTTCATTTCATATGTGATCTTTATAAGTTTGACACTTCATTTTGAAGGGCTTTAAGCCATGTTTCTAAGCCAGAAGCAGCTCAAGCATAAATACAATATTCAAAAACTTGTAGGCTTTTGTGTAGAGGTTTATTTCTTAAATGTACTTAATGAGGCAATAGCTTAGACCCCATGTTTGGCATTGGCTGACATAATCATTTATTAAATTATTATGTTTGAGGCAGAGGGGAAGTAGGATGTTATTTTAGAATCACAGAAATATAGGGCAAGATGGGACCTCAAGATGTCTTGTCAAATCAATGCCGGCTGTTCCTTATAGGTCTGTTATCCTCTAGGTATTTACAAATTGATTGTTTAATAATTTTTCTAGTATATTTCCAGATATCAAAGTTAAGCTGACTGGTCTATAATTCCCTGGGTCCTCTTTGTTCACTCTTTAAAAGATAACACTTTATTTACCCCTCTCCAATGCTTTGGGACATCCTCTATCTTACTCAACTAGTTCCAAGATTGCGTCAGCTAGTTTCTTAAGTGCCCTAGGATGACCTGAATACATTTAACTTATCTAAATATTTTTAACCCATGCTTTCCCTGTTTCAGCTTGTATTCCTTCCCCCGCTATTGTTAATATTGCTTCTGTTCAAAATCTGGTCACCATTAAACCTTTTAGTAAAGACTGAAGTAGAGTTTTCATTAAATGCCTCAGGCTTCTTGATGTCACTTGTTATTTGCTCTCTTTCCTCACTGAGTAGGTGACTTTCACTTCCCTATGTCCTTCTTTTTCATCTAATGTTTTTAATTCTTATTATTGCCTTTTATGTCCTTGTTAGAAGTAACATATTTTGGGTCTTAACCTTTCTGGTTTTTGTTCCTTTATGCGAGGGTTATTCTTTTGTACTTCACTGTAGCGAGTCACCCACATTTGCACTTTTTGAAGACTTTTGTTTTGCTTTGTAGGTCATTACAGAGCTCCTCTGGAGCCATATTCTTCTTGCATTTCTATTCTTCACATCAATAGGTTACAATTTTGCCTTTAGTATTTGTTTCTTGAGAAACTGCCAGCTCTTCTGAACTTCTTTATTTGTTAAATTTGCTTCCCTGGTGACGGCCTACCAGTTTTCTGAGTTTGTTAAAGTCTTCTCTTTTGCAAGTCCATGGTCCTTTCATTTTCTGCTCTCCGTCCTTTCCTTAGGATTATGAAATCTCTCATTTTGTGATCTCTTTCACCTTCAGACTTGCAAGGCATTCTTCCCTGTTGGTGAGAATCAGGTCTAAAAAAGCTGTCCTCATATATTACAAGTACTTATTGGACGTTTTGTGTTTTTTGCCATTCTACTTTTCTAACAGATATCTGGGGACTTGAAGTCCCACGTTATTACCGTGTCTGTATTTTGGAATTTTTTCTATTATTTGTTTTAGAAATGCTTTCTCTAGTGCCTCTTCCTCAGCTGGTTGTCTATAATAAACCTTTCACATGCTTTTCACCTCTATTTTTCCACCTTTATCTGTTGACTTCAAGCTGCTCTGCCTCTCTTCTCCTTCTGCATCTCAGAGCAAGTGTATGTGATCTTGATGTATCATGAAATACCACCTCCTTTTTTTTTCTCTGCCTGACTTTCTTGAGGAATCTATCAGTTATTCCAGTGCCAAATAATTTTAAAACTTGAGTAGTGACTGTTTACTCCTTTTGAGATAGATGCACAAAGCTTAATCTGGACCTAATCTTTGCTTGGCCAAATCCATTTTGTGGGGACTTCAGTTGAAAGCAAAAGTAAAATAAGTTAACTCAAAGACCAGGTCTACAGTAGGAGGTAAAATCATTTTTAGATACACAAATCCAGCTAAAATTGATTTTTGCCACCATCCTTACAGTGGGAGGTCGACGGGAGAAAATCTCCCAGTAACTTCCATCATTCCTCGCAACTGCCAGGCATACTGGAGTCAATGGTGATGCCATGACAGTGCATTTAGTGCGGCCCCACTGGGTGTGTAAATCAAACCCCAGAAGATTGACCGCCAGTGCGTCAATCATCTGATAAGTGTGGACGTACCCAAAAGTTTATTTCTCCATTATAAAAATTTTAAACTGCTAAGTGACATTTTCTCCAAGCTAGTCCACATAGGTACACTTTTAGATGGGTGGTGTAGCTAATGCTGGCCTGCATTTTACAGGATCAGTCACATAACTGCACAGCAGGGCTAGAAGTAGGACCCCCCACATTCTGAGCTGAGCTTTGGGGCTGAAAACGTTGAATTTTTCAAAGAAATGTGTTTCCAACATAATTGTACAGCAGGGCTGGAACCAGGACGCTAGTTCTGAGCTCTGGGGGCTAAAAATGCTGAATTTTGAAGAAATGTGCTTCCAAAAATTCTTTCTAAAGTGTCCAAACATATCGTTTCTTACCCTAGCACCAAAATCTCCTGGGCTGAGTTTGGAACTACTGAACTGTACAACCATTACAGTGAGGTGGCATCAGGACTCAGAAGACACAGCGACTATTGAAGGGTACAAATTGTACTACAAGGAAGAGGGCCAACAGGAAAATGGACCAATTATACTGGATACCAGTGACCTCGTATATACTCTCAGTGGTTTGGGTGAGTATGTGCATTTATTGTCTTCCACCTACTTTCTCAGGCAAAATGACACGCTTCATAACTGTTGTGGTACAAAATCAAGTCAAAGGACATGAAATAGGAGCTGAAAGCTTTCTTAACTGATAGCGTCTTATGGGACAGAAAGATTAGGTAAGACTACTTGATTTCCCCAGTTATAGAAATCGTAACTCTGAACTATGTTGCTGTCCAAGTAATCAATGCTTAAATGTATAATTACCACCTTTTAAACAAAATTAGATACATTTGTCACCATGTATTATTGTGAATATAAGTTTGCCAGGTTATCTGAACCTTTGAGGCTGACAATTATTAAAAGAATAATTTTGTCCAGCAGCCTATAAGAAATACAAGTTACTTTCTAAATCATAACCTACTTTTATTGGTGGTGGGTTTTTTTTTGGTAACTGTCTGTTAGAATTGAAACGACCATCATCATCGTTTGTCCTTTTTGCCTACTAGTGTGTAGGGCAGCAACAAAGGTCCTTGACTTCTCTTTGTCACTGGACAGCCTCTCAATAGTGCCCCAGGTGTGATTCATGCTCTTCATTTCTGCTCCAGCAGTCTGGCGCCATGTTGTCTTGAGTTGTCCTCATTTCCTCTTCCCTTCAGGAGTCCAGCACACAGCAGTCTTTGTGATGGAGCTTCTGTCTTTCCTGAGCATGTGCCCACTCCATCTCCTGCGTCTTTTCATAATGATGGTGGCCATGTCATTTTGTTTGCACCATGCAAGCAGACCCTGATTTGAAATTATTCTTCGCCAAAACATACAGAGAATCCTCTGAAGGCTTCTGGTGTGAAAGGTTGACGGTTTTCTGAGGTCATACACTCATCTGCCAGCATTCTGATCCATTTAAAAATGTTGATAAGACAGCTGTGATACAACTTCAGTTTGGTGTAGATGCTGTACTGTGATGACTTCTATACAGCATTCAGACTCATGAAGACATTTCTGGCTTTACTGAGTCTGCTCTGAATATTGTTTCTGAAGCCTCTATCCTGTCTGATGATACTACCTAAGTATGTAAAGGTCTCTGTGGTAGGTAGGTTATGGCCATCGATCAACACTGATTTCTCCTGTCTCGGTGTTTAGGGTCATGACTTCTGTTTTCTCCTGGCTAGCTCTTAGTGTGACCTGTTTTCCAAAGGTGCAGAGTTGATTTGTCTTCTCTTGCATATGACGATGCATATGGGAGAGCAACACAAGGTCATCAGCAAAATCCAGGTTTTCTAGTGTGGAGAAGAGGGACCATCTGATGCCCTTTAGCTTCATTGTCTGTTGTATGCTGCATAACCCAGTCTATGACTAATTTAAAAAGCATCAGGGACATGAGCCATCCCTGCCTTACTTCAGTCTTAACTACAAAGCGCAAATCATTGTTTCCCATGCTACATGTTAAATTGTACTTACTGCTAACCACAAATAAGCTTGGTGATTTTAAAAATCTTCCTTTGTTCTCTTGGAATAGCTGCTACTTCAGCTTATGCTGCTAGTTCTTCTGTGTAAGCTCTCTTATCAGCTCTCACCTGTTTCTTGATATGCCCGTCTGCTTCTTTGTATTGCTGATGGTATCTTTCTTTACGTATTCCTGATTTGCCATCTGTAAGTTTCTTCTTTAAGGTGTGGCTGTTATCAATTGCCTTCCATGTTTCTGGCATGATCCATACTTTTTTCTTCTATTTTTGTTTGAAACCTAGACAGTCCTAGCTTCTCACACATACATATATTGTTGTAATTTGTTCCCATTTCTTATTAATTTCTTCTATGCTGTAAGTTTCTTCTTCAGGATCTTGTAACACTTGAAACTTTTCACCTTAAGGACAAAAGGATTCTTAACTTAGGAGTCTTATAGTTTCTCGACATCAAAGCATTTCTGCATGGGTAACTTGCAACCATTGCTTCTTAGCTTAACCTTTATGACTGCTGTCACAAGGTGGTGATTGCTGCCAACATCAGCCCCTCTTTTCACCTTGACATCTAGTAAACAGTGTCTCCATATTCCATCGATCATCAGGTGATCAATCTGATTACTATATCTACCATTTGGTGTATGCCATGTTAGCTTGTGAATTTCACAGTGAGGAAAGAGCGTACCTCCGATGACAAGATTGTGTAAAGTATAGAGTTCCACTACCCTCTCTCCATTCTCATTCAGGATACCACACCCAATTTTTCCCCATGGTTCTATTGTTGTGTGTAGTGTCGCTCTCAGCTTTAGCATTCAAGTCCTTCTTATTTCAGCTTGAGGCTGTTCATAGAATCTATCTTTCTTTTCTTCTTCTTCACTTTCATTAGTTGGGGAATAGCACTGGATCAATGTAATGTTTACATGTCTGCCTTTCATTCTCGCTCTCATCTGCCTATTGATTGGCTTCATTCCAGCAAGAATTTCTCTATTGCTTTATTCAGGATGATAGCTACTTTCTCCTGGTGTTGGTCATCATTCCTTCGAGAAAAAAGGACGGTTTCACTGGTACTAATCTTCATTTTTCCTGATCCAATCTCTCAGCTCTCACTAATACCAATGATACGTACCTTGTTTTGTGATCTGGACCAGCTTACCTGTTTCATACGTCATATGGACATTCCAGAACCCAATTCTGGTCTTGGTCTTGATGCTCAGGATTTCCATCTTCATGTCAGTAGATTCATTTCTGCTTTCACCCCTGGCAGTCATAACATGCTGCTATAGGTGACTCTGGAAGGCTGCCACACATAGTTTAAAAGGAATTCTTTGTTGCTGTTTCCATAACAAAGGGCTTTTCTAGGTCAAGGTTATTAGTGCTGAGCCAAACCCCCAATCCTGGAGGATCAGTGTGCATGGTTAGTGTGGCTCCTCCCTCCTTGACCTTTCTGGCTCGGTTGAACACTAAGCTCCTGATGGCATAGCTCCTGGGATCATCAGAGCATGCATGCTATCCAACCTAGACAAGGTGCTTGCACAAGGGGAGGAAACTACAAAAGCTGTAGGATTTATCTTTTTACTATTTCTAGCAGTGTATTCACTACTAACATTTAGCCCAACCTAGTATAGTTTTAGTGACAAATCCTGTAAATACTTGCTACAGAACAACCCAGCAGTCCTGTAGCACTTGAACTTCTCGTCAGGCTCTCTCTTGTCAGGCAACATCTCTGGTGTGGCATAATTTTAGTTAGCCAGATGTCCACTTATCTTGGATGAGGCCAAGTTTCCTGTGGTTCCATAAAGTTTGTTTACAACCACCAGTCCTGGCTCTCAGTGTTCCGTGCTGTTTGTTTAGCTGTAATTTACCCCTTAAGGTCTTCTGAGAGCCCCATAAGCCATGGAAGTGCAGTAATGCTGCTAGAAAATATTGACCTCCTGTGGTTTGGCAAATTCTCTGGTTCAGCACCAGTCAGTTCCTGAGGGTGCGGACTAGAGAGGAGCACTGCTTAATACCGCACACCATCCCATTAGTACCATAAAATGCATTGATAAGCGTTTGCAGGATTAGGTTCAGAGACAGCACAAAGCCTTTTGACGTCAACTAGTCTTCCCATGGGTCGTCTTTAATGGACTTTGGATTAGACCCACAGTTACTTCCCTATAGTACTTATAGGGCAGGTCTGTGCCGGGGGAGAAAGTTGACATACGATATGCAATGCCTGCTACATGAATAGCATAGCTAGAGTCAACCTACCTTATTCTGACTTTCTCCACCATTCCCACAGCGGGAGATTGATGGGAGAGACTCTCCCATCGATTTCCCTTACTTCCAACTGTGAGGAGTACCAGGCCTGATGGGGTTGCCTTGAATGTTTGATTTAATCTGTTCCTACTAAATGTGCTAAATCAAACCCCAGAATACTAATCTCTGTAGTGTCAGTCTTCCTATAAGTACAATTGGTATCAGTCATTCATGAACATACAGTTCAAACGAGCTGAGTAGAAACCTAGGTTGAAGGTCCTCCTTTTGATTGATATGACAGAGGGATTCAAATTTTCTTTTAAAATGTGATCTCTAGTGCAATCAGCAAAATCACTGCAAGGCTTGACACTTCCTATTTATAATGTTTCAGGATGGTTTACTTTTACTTTGGTCAGGATGGAGAATTAACCTTGACTCTATTATCAAAATTTGCTTGTAGTTTTAACCAGTGTTGCCTCTAATTTTTCCATCCATGGGAAGAATAAATTTTGTTATGTGCACTAAGGCTTGTGTGGCCATGAATCACTGTAGAAGCACATTTTACCCACTTAGAGTGGGTGTGAGAACTCTGCTAATCAGTTGGGCTGCACCTGAGCCTCTCCTGGGCAGCTGCCCAAGTGCCCTGCTTCCAGAGGACACTGGTATTAACTTGATTAAATAGCCTCTTGACCATAGCCTGATTTTCTTATCTGCTATGAACAGCTCAGACGCTATTTTAGGAAGAGACTGAGGAAAGCATTCTTCTTTAACTGGAAAACTGACCATCTGCAAACACTTCTAGCCAGAGCATCTGACAGCAGCTGACTGTTTAACAGAGTAGTGACACAAAATGGGGAACAATTTAGGAGAACGTGGTGTTTCTGTATCTTAACAGGGAAATTCTTTTTTTCATTTGTATTTCATTATGAAGCTGACAAAAACATATTCCAAATACATGCACATTTATTCACATATAATTTCTTAGTCAATGAGTTTCCTCTGATCAGATTTATTTGGTAGATGGATGCAAACAAAATATTTGCCCACACACATTTTTTAACCATTAAAGTGTTATCTCTGATGGTTTCATTTACTAATAAGCATCTAGGGAGAAGAAACTTCTTAGATAAATCACATCTGCCCATGTGAAGTCTGTAATTTGCCAGGTTGTGGCCTAAATTTAAAATTACAGAGGTGAAAAATTTCACATTTGTAATTTGTACATGTTGTCACTGTAGTGCATGGGCCTGCTTCACTCTAACTTACTTAAAAGAATCTAAAATCGGTGACATTGTGACTCAGATTCAGGGCACATCGATTAATCCTTTCTCTCCCTCTTTATGCCCCATGTATAATTTATGACCCCACAACATGGAAGATTCAACGTAAGTGCTGCTGTGTTGATTTTTTGCAAGTTGTGGCTGAAGTCTTACTGAACGTGCTCTTCATGCTTCTTTTTTTCGCCGCTTTAGTATCTAAGTGAAAGATCCAAGTCACAGACTGCTGCATTTTCAAAGGGGTTTCCATTTGGCCTGTGAAATTTTACTTAGGCAGTTTTTCACACTTAAGTTTTTACACTTGCTGATGAAGCTCAGGATAGTTCTGCTCAAATTTCAGGTAGTTACTGTAGATGCGAAACCGCTTGGTTTGCACTCATGGACAAGCTGCATGCCTCCAATTTTGTGCATGATTTCTTTTATCCTATCAACAGTGCTTGAGCAAGTGCTTCTGTTTTCTCTCAACCATTTGTCTCTCTGAAGGATGTGTTTTAAGGTGGGATCCAATAAATAAAAGCAGTTTAAAGGACCTTCAGCATCTTCAAATTGAGCTGTAGGCATTGATAGGAAACTAGAGGTGTATATGACCATGAAAAGGGCATATTGAGAGTTAGCAGTCTCAGGTACATTACATAATTGGTCAATAAAAGGGTTATGCCCAAAGTAGGTGAACACACAGAAGGTTATACATGTTGTGATATTTATCTCCCGCTATTATGTACTTAACCAGCAGCAGAGAATATAAAAGGGCAATTAACTCTGCAGCCTGCTAATACGTCAGGAGCAACAGTCAGTTCTTAAGAAGTTTAGGTGCTGACTTTCAAACTCTCCCCGCTCCCCAAACTCCCAACTTCTTGCTCTCTCTCCACCTAGATTCCCTTTTTGGAGTGACTGCCAGCTGCCCAGATCTTACTTTAATTTTTCCTTTGCTTCTTATTTTCCTCCCCCTGCAAATAAGCACCCAATGAATTTTTTAGGAATCAGATGCCGTGACATTATCTAATAAGGCAAACAGTGGGTGTATCCCTATAGAGAACTTGTAGCTGTGAGTAAAGTTTTGCAGCTTTGATATGCCCTAAAGCATTTGAAAACTGAAAAATCATACAGATTATGTTTGTGCATCTCCACACATGTGAGCTATATTGGCATGTAAACATCTTTGTCTGGTGATAAAATTCTATTTCATTTGCCACTCATGTGAAGTTACTTATGACTTTGTCATAAGCCTCCTTATTTTAGTTCACACTGATCTCTATCCCAAATACATTTTGTTCTCACATTTGTTTGTCAATTGCAGACAAGAAGATCATGACACAAAATTTACAGGAAAAGTTACTTATGCTAGAAATTTAGCACATCCCTCTGAATTTCCTGTGAATTTTTCTGTATTAAGTGTGACTCGTGGCACAAGGTGAGGGAAACCTCTCAAAAACCTCTAATAGCTACATAATTTTCATTGTAACTCTGTTATGGACGACATAGGCTATTGAGCAGGCTGCATGAGTGATCTCCCTTCATCTCAGTGGGCTGCAAGATTGCTATAACCAATCTTGGTCCCCTGGGCTAGGATAGTTTTTCTAATTGTGCTTGCATACATGTGCCCATTGACCCACAGCAGCACTTTGATAGGATGCAGAGGGAGGACATGGCTCTTACAGTAAATATCGTGTGCAATCAACACATACCTCACTTCTCATGCCCTGGGTTTCTGTGTATGTTACTTTGGTAAAACCACAGTAGGGGAAAAAACCTACGTGGATGGAAATCAGAAGAATCTGGCAATCCTGAATGTGGGCAACAGTTTAAAATGTCTCACACAACCCGCATGGAACCCAGTGGGACGCATGTGGCCCACAGGCTGCCGGTTGCCCACCACGGTTAAAACTTCTTTCATTCCAACTCTAACTTTTGACTTTTTCCTATTGTGTGCACTTAGAACACAAAAGTAGAGCAAATAATAACCTAAGATTCATTAACAATAGGCTGTTGGATTGAAATAACAATGTTAACTATGTCTGTGTCTCGTCCTAGTTACTGATATGTCTTGAAGGTTGTTTTTCAATCCTGAGTTAGATCCTTTAAGTATCAACTGTTGTAGAGGGACTGTTTTTTATACACTGATTGATGTAGGAATTTGAAGATATATTGTCCAGATTTTATAGTGTTTTAGGAAAACAAATTCTGTGCATGGTCACAGAGAGGCAGCCTTGTTAGTCCGTATCTTCACAAAACAAAAAAGCGGTCATGCAACACTTTAAAGACTAACAACATTTTACCTAATAAATTTCACCTAATAATTTATTTTGTTAGTCTTTAAAGAGTTACATGACTTCTTTTTTGGTTTGTAATTCTATGCAGAAAGTGTTTCAGGTTAGAAGGCTTACTTGAATCTGAAGTGGGGAATTTTTTGTGATGTTTTCCATAAAATTTCTGTTTAATTAACAATTGATACAGTGTATGGTTCAATATATTAATGCAGATGCAAATAGGTAACTCCAAGACCTTCCTGAACTTGCTGACACAGTATTTGGTGTGACTTTGTTTTATTTTTTAAGGACAAAACTTGAAACCTGCTACTGTTGAACACTGATGTAGTGTGGTGGGGTTTTGGTTGTTTTTTGTTTTGTTTTGTTTCTTTGACCCTAGTTGGAATGCAGATTTTCAGGAATGTGGATTATCTGTCACCTTATTACGCTAAAGACCACTGGAATAGGGTGGTTTCTGATTGATTCTTTTTTGCTCTAGAGTTTCATCTGCCTATTTTTCACAAATCTAACTTGAGGTTGTCCTGGTTGTTAGTGATCCACCCCACTTTGCAGAGGCTGGGTTTGTCAGCCTGGTACTCTCCTCTTCTTCCAAAAGTAGAGTTTGATTCCCAAGTTGAGTTGTTTTCACATCAGCGCTGGTCTACGCTGAAAATTTTAGTAAACAAATGCACAACTGCAAGAGACCTAACCCCCAATGTAGATGGAGCTATGCTGACACAAAAATGCTTCTATTAATCCTCAAAGAGCTGGGGTTTCTGTCCTGTCAGAAAAACATCTTCTATCAGTGTAGGTGCATCTACACTATGGTGCATGGCACTGTTGCAATGTTAGTATAGTTACCATAATGCAGACACACCTTCATGCCATTGTGGTTTGGGTGTACCACGGAGCAGGGTAAGCACTGGAAGTGAGCAAAGAATAGAAGAACCATGTCCTCTCCCTTGCCTGTGATGCCAAGTCTATCAGTGCATGGAAAGCAATTTGTTTTTGTGCGTGAAGGTGAGTATTCTGCACTGGAAAGTCAGAGGGAGCCATCTTTTATCAGGAAGAATGTTGGCTGAGGTAATATGATGACTACAGGTTGCACCTCCCAAATCCCGGACACTCTTATCCAGTAATATCCATAGTCTTGCAGTACCACAAATATTACAGGACCAGAGAATCCTGGGGCCAGGGCTGGAGCGGCATCTGTGGGGCCCGAGCCAGCATCCACTAGTCCTGAGGCTGGGACTGCTGTCCCGCAGCCCATCTGGAGCCAGCATCTGTGGGGCCCAAGATGGTTTGTCTGCATGGCCAAGAGCAGCTGGGGTCAGAAGTGGCTGGGGCCAGAGCTGGAGCTATCCCTGGCAGCCCCACTGGGCCAGAGTCGGGCCTGGCAACAGCTGGTTTAGGACCAGGGCTGGAAACCCAGCCAGCTGCTAGTAGGGAGGCCAGTTGGTGTGGAAGGAGAGCTGGGAGTGGGGAGGGACTGTGACCTGGAGGGTACGAAACAGGGGACTTTCCCTGGTCTGGCAAATTCCCTCATTCACGATGGGTCAGGTCCAATGGGTGCCAGACCATGGAGGTCCAACCTGTACTGAGTAATGTTTTAAAGTCAGTTCTTTGTGGGTGGCAGAAGCATGCCAGGTGGAAGGACAGAAGAAGACTTTGAATTGGGATGCCAACAAAACAGAAGCAACAGGACTTAAATGATAAACCTGTTGGGATTCATGAATATTAAATGTCACATTAAAGCCTCTCTCACCCTCCTCCTTTTTTCTCAGTTTCACGTTGCTTCCTACATATGTTGCCAGACATCTCCCACCCCGTGTAAGTCTGTCCAATCACCTCTAACTGGAAATTTGCCAAGACAGTCACCATGTATATGGAAATAAACTTTGTGACCAGATCCACACCTGTCACTCTAAAAATAAATATTCCCCAGCTTCATGTCAACATTTGCTTATACTGAAAGTCTTGACATTTATTATTCAGCAGCAGGCTGTTTCCTACTTCCAGCGTAAAATACAATTAACATTATTGTTTGAATTTACCACAAGAACAGACTTTGGGTGCATGCTATGCATTTTTGCCTCTATTTTGAATTCTTCCTTTTCTCCCTCTTGCTTTGGAAAGTTCTGAATTGTACTAAAGAAGCTCAGGCTGTTACACTTTGTGAACTTACTCCCCCAGCCATTGTTTCCATAAGGTTTCAGAGTAAATGCAGTCAGGGGATAAGATGTTTTCCAGGTAGAGGCATTTGGGAAGCTTTCTGCTATGCAGCCCAGGAAAGGGACTGGTGAAATGTGAAAACCAATGAAAACAAAACAAAGGAAATGGACTGAAAAAGACACACACACAAGCTCATTTCCCCCGCCCCATCAAAGATCTTCAGTTTACTCTTTCAAAATTATTTTCAAGACTATTCAGCTGTAACATGCTTGGTGTTCTAAGTACAGAGTATGACCAGGGCCTATCTGAAACTTCTATGTGTAAGGCTGACAGTGTTGTATGAAACAGCTTCCCTGGGTAGTGTTTGCTACAGAGAGGGTTACATGGTTTCTCTTGACTTATTACCCTACCTAGATGTACCAGAGGAAGGAATGACTCTCTTGAGAGCCAGAGTCTTTGGCTACGTCTACACTAGCCCCAAACTTCGAAATGGCCACACAAATGGCCATTTCGAAGTTTACTAATGAAGCGCTGAAATGCATATTCAGCGCTTCATTAGCTTGCGGGCGGCCGCGGCACTTCGAAATTGACGTGCCTCGCCGCCGCGCGGCTCGTCCCGACGGGGCTCCTGTTCGAAAGGACCCCGCCTACTTCAAAGTCCCCTTATTCCCATGAGCTCAATAAGGGGACTTTGAAGTAGGCGGGGTCCTTTTGAACAGGAGCCCCGTCGGGACGAGCCGCGCGGCGGCGAGGCACGTCAATTTCGAAGTGCCGCGGCCGCCCGCATGCTAATGAAGCACTGAATATGCATTTCAGCGCTTCATTAGTAAACTTCGAAATGGCCATTTGTGTGGCCATTTCGAAGTTTGGGGCTAGTGTAGACACGGCCTTTGGGTTGACCAAATGCAGATAGAAGGCTTTATATTAACTTTGCCAACAGCCACCAGGGACCCCAGGGCAAGAATGGAGGGGAGCCCAGATCTGTGCCCCAGAAAGGCCATGGCCAAGGGTGGGCTCTAAGGCAGTCAGCCAATAGTGCCACTCAAACCGTGGCACTAGGCCCACTTCCCCCATCTCACAGCCTCACAGAACCGTGGAGCAGCACTGCTGCAGCAGTTCAGCAGGACCTGGACCTGGATGTCCAGCTGCCACCATGGCTGAAATAGCAGTGGCAGCAGCCAGATCTCTGGGCCCCTGAGGAACTGTCCCCTTTGTCACCGGCCCTCCCATCAGCAGGCCTTACCACCAGAAATGCAAAGGCAAATGTGTAGTGGCCAAGACGTCTAGTCCTAGGTTCTTTCTGGTCTCTTCTGCATTCAAGATGATATAGTAAAAAATCATTTTCACCTCAGAGACCTCAGGAGATAGAAAAACTGGTCTGCTGAAAACCCTGAGGGCAATGCAGAGTCCAAACACCACGCTGTCCCATTTCCAGAAGAACCTTTGGTATTTCCTGTCCTTTGTTTAATCTGTATTAACTCTTCATAATTTGTTTTGTCAGTTGGGCATATTTTAAGGGTTTTAGATTTAAAACCGGACAGAATCCACCGCATGATTTGAGGATTTTGAAATGGAATTTATCTTGTACTCTGGGTGTTTGTTTGGTGCTGTCTCTGAGCCTTGAGCTGGAAAATCTTCTGGAAAAATCTCCTTCTGTATTGGGTGCATGTAGGCTTTTTAAAAGAGGATTCCCCAAAATCTTTCTTTTCAGTCTTTTTAAGGTGTTCCAGCATCACACTATATGGAAGATAGCAGTCAGAGAATTACTGGTTGAAAACTGTTTCATTCTTTCTTTAGATGAAAAAGGTCTGGATAGAATAAAAAATGTTTGTCAAATATTTTGTATTCTGACAAAAGAAATTGATTTTTGACCAAAGAAATTTAAATTTATTTTTAAGACTTTCTTTCAAAATAATGCAAAAAGTTTTATCTCAGTAAGGAACGACCCCTCCCCCTTAATTTTCTTTCATCTTTCATTTTTTCCCCACCTTTCCCAGTGGAAAAAAAATAAAGAAGTGATGGCAAATGTATTTTTTTTCTAATCCAAACAAGAAAAATTGAAAAAAAATAATTTAGAAAGTTTTAGGTAGAATGAAAATTAAAAGTTTTACAAAATTTATGTGATGAGAACAAAACTAGTTTCTCCTGAATTTTTTGAGGGGTGTACTTTTTCTTTCTTTCTTTCTTTGGTATTTAAAAAAAAAGAATCAGATCTAGCCAAGTATTTAATTGATTTGCTAGTTTTCCTTCATGATGATGATTGCCCATGTTGTGTTGGAGGGAGAGGGGTTCCCTTCAAAGAATCAGCCAAACTGCTACATTACACATTCTACCAAAAGTTTGACATTCTAATATTTAATTTTCACTTAAGGTATTTGTACGTATTTATAGTCTTATTTTTGGTGAAAGAAAGGTACCACTGCTCATGGAGATAAAGGGAGTACAAACATTCTGGAATGAATAGATAAAGGAGTAAGTGTTGATCAGGAAAAAAGTTCTGAATTTTTATGAAGTTCAACCAGCTGCAATTTTGCAATCAAATATCTTGTAAATAAAAGCAAAACAAAAAATGAAAGCTAAACAAAATCAATGTGATAGTTAATGTGGCATGTGGTTTTGGCATTTATTAAATTGTGTATGAGAGAAAATTGTCTTTAAAACGGAGGCGTCTCCAGACCCGAAATATATGTTGATGACCTCTTTCTGTATAATATTGCCAAATAAACCACAAAACAAAAGCTAACAAAGGTGCAAAAAAATGAAAAAGGTTCACTTCAGTGAGAAACAACCTTCCCTTCCCCCAATTTTCTTTCATCTTTTATTTTTCCCACCTGTCCCCAGTGGAAAAAAATCAAGAAGTGATGACAAGTGGAATTTTTTTTCAAATCCAGACCCCCGCCCCCCCCCAATATAAAAATATATGCATAGACACTAATACTTGAAATGGCTATAATATTTTATAGCATGTTTATGAACTTAGTATTTGCTCTGTTAGTGTATTGTTCTTGAAGTCTAGGGCCAGATTTTCAACTGCAACCCCAACTTTTGCAGGAATCAAAATATGTTCACGTATGTTTACATCCACAGAATTGTCCATTTGGTGTCTAGAAACATCTGGAAATCCAAGCAATGAATGTTCATGTCCAATTTTGAGGGAACAGGTTGCAGACCAGTTAGAGATCATCTGAAAATCAGATGCTAAAAGAAGAGGTTATACCTTTCATGTTAGTGAAATCCACTCTTTACCGTCCCAAAATTTTTGTGTCTGAGATATTTCCATGAAGTAGAAAGTGCTATCTTTACATTTCTTAGAGAATTTCCTTATTTATGACATCCTAGTATTGGCAGTTATGTCACATGCTACTCTTTAAAATTTGATACCGTAACTACTACTGATTGCCAGATTTTCATAGCTAGTGAAGATATTGACATGCCCAAAGTGCACCTTTGTTTAACAAAAATAAAAATAAAAAAATTATCCATATGACACTGGTTTGCAGTAAAGATCAACAAAGAGAACTTACTCAGTTGGTTATGTAACTAAACGACGGTCTGGCACACTGTCTATACTGTAGTGTAGACATTGAAAAGACATATTTACATTGCTGCATAGTGGAAAGTGTGCTAATAGCTCAGTAGGTGACCAGTACAAATATTATCATTTATTACCACTATTTACAGCTGGTCAGCCTGCTGTTGACTCATCCAGATTAAATCCTTAAACTAAACCTCTTATCTATTAATTCTCCTGTTTGTGTGTAACAAGCTTGCTACTATGCTTATCAGCTAAAACATAAGGGATTTGCTGGGTTGGCAGGGGAGGGGTTGGGGAGAAGTCAGTCTGTGAGAAAAACAGAGAGCCTAAAAGGAGACAAGGAGCATTAAAGATGCTCTTTGCCTCAGCTGACTCTGATCTCTTGCTCCCTCCCTAGATTATGGTAGTTTAATACAGATGTGTGATTAACAAAAAAAATAAAACATCCAGCTAGTCCCAAAAGGATACTATGCCTCAACAAGCAAAGAGATATTATACTCCTTACTTTATAATCCTAAATTGTAGACCTGTCATCACTTTAAATATGAGCCTGTCTTCTAACCTCAGACACTGCATATGTTTATTTTTTTACTTTCCTCCAGACTTTATTTAAAAAAGGGGAAAAAAAAAAGCTTGAGACTATACTAGATATATAAAGGAGAAAGGTTTATTAAAACAATATTTCCTTCGCCTGTAAGACATTGAGGCAACATGTGCTCTGGAAAGCTTTCTTCCCTCCCTTTCATGCTTCTGCATTACATTTTGGAGGCTGCAGTTTTGAATACAGATAGTAATCAGGTGTGGTGAGCTTTTCGTTTTGTGGTTTTTTTGTGGCAAGAATTTGCGAACTTGTACGGTATTTTTCCATTCAGTATATGTAAAACTCCAGTTAGGTTCCAGCTGTCCATGCGAAGTTGCGTCCTAGAGTTCTTGGGACATAACCAAGCCTGCTAACGGGGGTTGGGGGGAAAGAGGGCAGCTGCTTCTGGGCCCAGTCATTCGAAAGAGTCCAGGGCTCTGGTCATTAGCCCGTCCCAGCCCCTTCCACTCAAGGCCCTGCCTCTTGGGAAAAGGGGGGGAGCTAGAATCCCTACCCCCTGTCTTTCCCAGCAAGTCTCTTGGTGCCACTGGACATAACCAGGCCTGAATGGATAAGCATTAACTGAGATAGTGGGGAAAGGGAAAGGATCAAGAATTTCTCTTTCACACCATGTTTTACTTATTATTTGACTTGCACCAGAAGTCAGGTGCTAAGTATCAAAAGGCTGCATGGGAAGATTTAACTTCCCAAATGAGTCATTTGCGAAATTACCACTTCTTTTGTTCCATTCTTATGACAAAATTAAAAACCTCTAAAATGTTAAAATGCTTCACTCTCTTGGGAAAACAAATCATATA
This sequence comes from Carettochelys insculpta, assembly GCF_033958435.1. Lineage (NCBI taxonomy): Eukaryota > Metazoa > Chordata > Testudines > Carettochelyidae > Carettochelys > Carettochelys insculpta. The sequence continues at coordinate 19,843,846 of NC_134148.1, forward strand.
GTCTGAACTTTAAGTCTCATTCTCACAGAGTTGAATTCAGACTTGTAGTTGGGTTCCACTTGGCTGGGCTCTGTTGGAATGGCATTCATTTACATGAGTTCTGAATTGGGCCCAGTTTCTTTAACCACCATTACATGACATGGACAGGCCTGCTGCCAGGAGAGGGTAAAGGGGGCAACTGCAATACAACAGGGCCAAGAGCTCCCATTTGTTGATACTGCTGGAGCCCCAGGCCCTTTTGATCTCTGTCAGAGTGCCATGCAACATGCTCGGGGAAGCACAGAGGGCTGGTGTGGTGGGATACCCTATTGTCTGGACAGTGCTCAGGGGCCCCACCCCTTCTGCCTATGGCCTCACCTCTTTCCCCCCACTTCCCACCTTACTTGGAGACCTGGTGAGACTATCTGTCCCACTGGATGTGGAGGTAGAATCCTGGCTAAATGTCAGCTTGTTCCAGCCATATCTGTCAAACACCAGAAAACCATCAGCTGTCAGTGTGGCATTTTTATTATACAACTCAGTGCCAGATTTTTACTGATGTGGCCACTTTCCTTGCTGTGTGACTAGTTGGGTGCCTGTACTTGGCTCATACTCGGAGTACTTAGGCATATGTGTCTCAAAAGCAAGTATATTGTGCTTTACCTACTCTGTTTTTGTATCACCCAAGAGTGTTTAATTAGGGTAATCACAAGATACTCTTTCTTACACACTTGCTATTAATTTTAGTATTGGTAAAGAATGCTAAACCTTGGAATTTGTGAAAAATCTAGCACCACAAAGACATCATTCTTCATTTTGCTTCTGAAAGTAAGTTTTATTTTACCCAATTCATAAAATACTGAAAACTGTAATAGCTCCATTTAGCATCATGGGTTTTTTATATTGATTAGGGTGTTGATCTGACAAACATGACAAACTCTCACTAAAAATATGAGAAAGCTCTAGGCTTCTTTGGAATAAATGTAATGTCATTGAACGGCTTAAAAACTAACTAAAATGATTTGTGTGTGTGTGTAAATGATACCCACTATTTTGGGGGTTGAAAGCTGCTTTATTGCCGCCTCAACTGTGCAGTTTAAATTTATTTTAAAAACTGGCAGTTCAGTGTGTTGGAGAGATTCTCTGATTTTATTCTTTGTATTTAATAAGTGGTCTATGTGTTTTTCCAGTTTGAAGCTGTAGATTAACTTTACTGTCATCATTTACACATGCGCTGATTTTTGTTGTTACTCATTTTAACTTCCAAGGATTATTTTTCAGGGGGGGGAGGGAGGGAGGGAGGGGACACAATTCTTTGGCATTAAGTGTGTACAGAGCACATACCACTTGTACCACAGCATGGGATAAAAGTTTTCTGTACTGGGGCATCTTCACTTCAAGCAAGAAATAGGGCATTAAATCCAGCTAAGCAAGGCCCCCTGAGCAGATGGTGGGAGCTATCAGGAAGAAGGAAGTTCCATTATTTCGAGTGACAATGCTTTGCAACAATCCATAAAATACCAGTGAGGAAATACAGGCTTTGATATGCCAACAGCAAAAAGTACATTCCATGGGGACTAAAATGGGTGAAGGAGGCAGGAGACATAGCTGCTCAAGTGGCATGAAGGGAAGTTACCTGCAATGAGGATCTGTTGTTTTTTTTGTTTCCCTACACCTCCAGCTGCTATCCCAGCTGAAATATCAGATACAGTTGTTTCTTTAGGGACAACAGAGAGGCCGACTGTATAGCAACTGTTTGAAGAACTGGATTACAGGCTCGCTCTTAAAATGAAGAGAAGGGATGTTACTTGCATTGTACCGGGAGATAAGTCACTGGTTTCTACTGCCGCCAAACTATTGACTTCAAGTATTTAAATGCAAAATTTTCTGCAAGTATGAGAGTGCAAAAAATCTTGAAGAAAACTCTTTGCCACATAGCATTCCTGATACTAGGATATCCAACATTTAAAAATTAAGGCATATGGGAATTCAGCTAGAAATATTGCATTGTATTGATAGGGTAACAGTTATTCTTTATGCAAATCTTATTCAGTCACACTTGCTGGGCTGAGTATTAATTTATTTCATGAAAAAATACACTGATCATCATTTCAAACGAAACCACTGAGATTTCTTGATTATTTTTAAGCAGTTAATAATTTTAAATATCTTTTCAACAGATTTTTTAAAAAAGTTCTTGAATGTTGATGTATGTGTGCGCCTCTGGTACTGCATTCTTAAATTGCTGTATTTTGAAACTCCCTGCTCTAATCTATTGATAAATAACAAACATTCCTGTGATAGTGTTTAATAGTTAACATCCTTTGACTTCCTCGTATTAAAAGAAGCTAATTGAAATGGTAGTGAATGATAGTTACTTTTTCATCATTTCTTACAAAGAAGCAACTTCTTACAATGCTGTTTCAAAAGTGTCTTTCCTTGTTCCAGTCAAACTTTTAAATATGTGCATTTGTTTTTCTAAAGGGGAGGGCATGTATATCTGTGAAATATTTATATCATTCACTATTTATTGGATTTCATTAGTAGAATACTTAAAGCAACAGCTCCTTGGAGAAGACTTAGAGAACTCCTGTTGTAGGAAATTAAATAAACATTGTCCATTAATCATACTGCATGTCAGCCACCAGACCTCTTTCTCCATTGTTCTTAGTGAATGTGAGGAACCATTAGATGTGTGAGGTCCTCAAAGGTCTGAGTAAGTCAAAGGGGAAGAGTTTAAAAAAATGCCACCATTAGCACATGAAAGAGACTTCAGAGTGGACAGAAGAAAACATTTGCTGTATAGAGCTAGTTACATTTCTTATTTTCTCCCCTCTTTTTTAACTTCATTTGTTTAACTAAAATCCAGATGTTGTGATCAAAATGTTAGTCAGTGATAAATTCTGCTGGATTTTTGTTGTCCAGGAATTGATACTTGACCACGTGTGATAAAATTGTATGGGAAAGTTAATACCTTGAGTTTGCAAAAAGCCCCAGGTTTTGTGATAAGCAAACACACTCTAAGGATAAGCAAATATGCTTTCTGGGAGTTCGCATGCCTGGAATAATACCTTTCTTACATCATATCTACTGTGTAAATAATGCTATATGAAGCAGTTTTTAGCATTTGTGGAAAAACAAAAATGTATTTAAATTTGGCTTCTGTTGCATTGGGGAGGGGAAACAGTCTTGGCAAATGTGAAAGGGTGGTTTTGCTGAGGATGGTAGAAAATTTTCACAGCAATTTTCTACAAAACCTTTGATTTTTGTGCCTGAAACAGGTTCAAGAAAACTTAGTTTTGAACAAAAAGTGTAGTATTTGCATCGTGCTCTCTCCCTACCTTCCCCCACCAAAAAATCCTGTGTTTAGTGTTTGGCAAAACTGCTTCCGAAGCAAAGAAGTTGAACACATTTGGAGACGTAGGACAAGGTATTATTTGATTCACAGATAGCAAGCAATCCTGTAGCACTTTAAAGACTTAACAAATTTATTAGGTAATGAGCTTTTGTGAGCAGTGGCCTGACGCACGAAAGGTCATTACCTAATAAATTTGTTAGCCTTTAAAGTGCAACAGGACTGCTTGTTGTTTTTGAAGTTACAAACTAGCTGGGCTACCCCCTCTAAGGTTATGCCTACACTAGAGGGTTTCGTCAGCAAAACAGCCATTTTGTTGACAAAACTTGTGGAGCATTCAGATTCCTAGATGTTCTGTTGACAGTAAGTCAACGGAACACAGCACTTTTGTCGACAACTGTACTCCACTTCCCATGAGGAATAACACCTCTGTTGATAGAAAGACAGTCTAGACATTCCGGGGGGGCCTTCTGTCGACAGAGAGGGCTTCTAGGACACCAGGCAGTGCTGCCTGCTGTGCTTCCGGTTGACCATTTTCTGTTACAGTGGCCAGGCAGTCTGGCTACTATATGTCAACGGCGCGGGTTGCTCCTGCAATCCTGTTGTCAGCTTGGCCACGATCTGTCAACAGAAGTTGTGTTGAACTTCCAACAAATATGTCTGTTGAGAACTTCCTGTAATCTAGAGAGAGCCTGGGACTATTAGTTGACTCGTGCTTAGTAGCATACTACATACTCCCTTGACCTAGGTTTTCTGCCTGTAGTGTGCACCCATCTGGCAACTGTGTAAAGGAGTGCAAAACAGCATGCACATACTTTTTTAAAAAATTGGACCTGGGTAGCATGCACAATAAGAAGAGCTGAATTATACTTTCAAATCAGCGTAGTAGCAGTATCTGATAGAAAACATGAAAGTAGTCAAGCTGAAGGGCTAAAAGGTAAACTGTTCGTTTGGCTTATGTAAAATGCAGGTATTATTTAAATAGTATTCAAACAGAGTTCAGTAATCCTCCACTTTCACCTTTTTCTTGGGCTTACCTCCTCCACAGCTGCTTAATTATCTGCACTAGAAAGTGCAATCTTTCTCCTCGGAAACCAGGGAAGGAAAGCCAGATGATGCAGGCAGTGAAACACCCTGGATCCAATAATGTACACAACATTTGGGGAAGCATATCAATGGTTAGAGCAAAGCCTAGGTTAGGCCTACACCAAAGGGGAAGGGTGAATTAATGTATACAATTCTAGCCATGTTAATTACATAGTTGGAGTCAGTATACCTTAATTTAGGCTTCGTCTCTATCTCCACTGTGGGAGGTAGATGGGAGCAATTGCTTCAACCTCCAAGACTCTTCACAAGGGGTAGGAGTATCAGTCACAGCAGGGCGCTCTGTGAGTTCCATTTTGAGTTCTATTTAGCGCATCTCTGATGCCACCTGGTAATCTTCCCAGAAGTGCAGATGTAGCCTTAGAGGATAAACTGCTGTACAGTAAAGAAGAGGAAAAGATTTGAACACCTGAGAATATTAGGGCCAGCTTCATTGCTGGTGTAAATGAGCTAGGCCAATTTACACCCACAGGAAGTTTAGCCCAGAGTTTTCCCAGAAGAGTGACCAGAAGGCTCAGAATTAAATACTTTTGAAAAGGTGTGCTAACACAACATGTTTGACTAAAACTCAGAAAACCAACAATATAAATTTGAGCTCTTGCACCAATTAGAACAAATTCTGTAACTCATCTTGGGTATAATCCGAGGACAGCAGAACCTGGTTTTGCAAAGGGATGAAGCCTGTTTTTGAAACAAGTTTTAAGATCTAATTGATTTATTCTGAAAGGTTAATATGTTTTTTATATATCAAGAGCGAAAAATACCCTGGCCATCCAGAGAAGTATCTCTGTCAAATTTAAGACTGCTTGGAAATGCCCTATCAAAAACAAAATTGTGTTTGCATCTCAGACTTTATTTCGCACTGATAAAGTTTCTTTGTTAACATACTTTGTTAGCTCCCCTGTGCATATTCCTCCTGAAGCACTTATATGAACACATGCTGCAGAGTATAGCATCAGAACAGATGATTCTACTGGTTTCTTGGATATTATTTCCAATCTAGTGGCAAATGGCTATTTTTGTGATGTATTTTTGTTAGGGTATTATTGTTGAGACATAGCAAAGGCTAATAATTATTATGTACAGGTGGTAGGGACGCTAGCCAATACATCAAAGTATTTCCTACAGAAAAAGAGGCAAGTGAAAGGAGGTGGGAAGAGGAATGTAACAAAAATAGAGTTAGCAATATACGTATGTGAAGAGAGATATTGAGATGATTATCCCCGGGGCGAGATGGGTTGAGTTCCATACCATAGGGCCCACCACACAAATGCACGACCACCTGCTGACCTGAGGCACAAGGGTGGAATCCTTAGAAGGTGATAACTGATGGCTGGTTCAAGAATGCTTGTGTGGATCCTTTGCTTCCTGTTTGATTAACCCTTGTAAGTGGAAATTGCTCTGCAAATTAAGAGAATTAATTTGTGAAAGTTTTGGAGGGTGCATTGAAACAGTCTGTGTTGAAACAGACTTATAAAGGCAAGTTGTTTGCAGCCCTGGCTACGTCTACACACAAAAAGCGGGTTGAGCTTTTGATCAGCTCTTTTGAAAGTCAGTGGCCACACAGCCCCTGCCGCTCTTTTGAAAGAACGGAACAGGAAACTCCATGGGTGGAGTCTCATGGCTGACAAGGCCTTCCAGGGGCACAGCCAGCTGCTCTCTTAAAGGGCCCCTCCTCAACACCCTCGCCCTGCATGCGCTTAGGGCTGCCAAGCTGTCGGCAGCACAGCAGACTCCGTGCATGGACCTGACTCATAGTGGAAACCCCCATGGATCCCCAGCAGTTCCCCGGCAAGAAATTCCTGGAGGCCATGGTCCGCCTGCTAGCCATGGTACTCCTCAACATCCTCCAGTGTCTCTGGGAGGCCACTCATTTAGCTGTAGTCCCACAGGCTGCCTCCATGGAGAAACCTCTGCGCCCCCTCCCTGGGGCAATCCGTCGCTTGTGGAGTTATTCCACCAGTGCCAACTGGTGGGACCAGCTTCTGATGGTGGAGTGGGAAGATGACCGTTGACTCAGGAACTTCCACATGACCAAGGACGTTTCTAGAGCTGTGCCACTGGCTGGCCTCTGCCCTCCAACACCAGGACACCCACATGCAGCCTGGACTGCCCCTGGAGAAGTGGGTCACCATAGCGATCTGGAACCTGGCCACCCCAGACAGCCACTGGTCTACAGGACATCAGTTCAGGGTGGGCAAGGTGACCCTTGTGGCCATCCTCATGGAGATAGGGTGTGCTTGGGCAGACACCCAAAATGGGGATGCGGGACGGGGCTACTGGGCAAGGGATGCCCTTAGGGCCCAGGGACCCTGGAGGGAAGTGGTGGGGTCCTGAAGCGCCCCACCACACACTTGTCAGTGCATACGCCCTTCATCCCACACAGGTCATCAGGGCAATCGACACCATCCTCCTGCAGAGGATTGTCCGTGTTAGGGAACTTGATGCCAGCCTTGTGCCTTTTGCTGCGCTGGGGTTCCCCAAATGTTTTATTGCACTGGATGGGACACACATCACCACCTGGGCCCCAGACCACTGCGTGGGCTATTTTGTCAACAGGAACTACTACCACTCTATGGTGCTCCAGGCCCTCATGGACTCCCAAAGATGCTTCATGGACATGTGTGGGCTTGTCGGGCTAAGCCAATGGTGCCTCAGTCTTCTGGAACTCATGGCTCGGGCGCAGGATGGAGGAGTGGACTTACATCCCCCTGTGGATGCTTCCGGTGTGAGGGATGATCCATCAGTCCTGCAGCCAAGTGGCCCTGGGGTTCTCCGGAGCTGAGGGTTTCTCAGGTGGATGGGTCAGGGGGCAGTCATGGTCTGGCCCCCACTGCTCCTCCTCGGGCATGCGGCTTGTGGTGCTGTCCATGGAGCAGGTGCTCAGTACCATACACAGCTCTCTCCGCAGCCCAGAAGAGACAGTCTTCTGGGGTGCATCCAGACTGGGGACAGCAGCCGTGTGGCTGGCTTGCTGCCAGTGGAGGTGGGTGCCAGCTCCCCGCACCCCAGGGTGTCTGAAGAGCGCGGTACCTACCTCAGGGTGCCTTGAGGAACTCCAGAGGGCCTGATGGATGGTGCCTGGCTCAAGGAACCAGACAGGAAGGTGATGATGGGCATCCATCACGGGACCCATTGTCCTCAGAGGTGGGCTCCTGTGCCTGCTCCTGGGGTGGTGGTCAGGCCCAAGTGTTCTGGCTGGTCCTCTAGATGCGGCTCATGCCCTGTGGTGTCCAGCACTATTAGTGGGGTGCTGCCTCTTTTGCCCTGAGGAGGCAGCCCACGTCCTCGTAGTGGGGGCAGCTTGTGGGTGCTGCCTCCAAGTGGTCGGCCACATCCCTGGCCCTCACGTTTGCCTGCCTCATTTCTTTTACTTTGGACCTCACTTGGCCTGGGGTGAGGGGTGGCGGGTGCCCCCAGGTGGTGAGGCCAGCAGGCGGGTGGGCGAATGCTGTGGTGTTCTGGTGCCAGCCAGTCGTCTGCAGCAGGGCCTCCTTGTCCCCCTTCAGGCCAAGGGGGTCCCACAGCTCTGGCTCTGACCAAGACGGGGCTTTCTTTTTTGTGCCTTGGCTGGGCTCCTGTGAGCTCTCCACAGGCTCACTGAGGGGCTCCTGGCTGCTGACCATAGGGGTGGTGGAGTGGCTCAGTGCATTGGACAGTTGGCAAGAGAATGTACTGCATGGGCTCATGCCTGCTGTGCTGCTAGCCTGCTCTCAGCGCCATGCCACTGGATTTCTGGGTGCCTGCGTCTCTGAATGCAGCTGGATGCAGGGAGCGTAGAGCGCCCCTTGCGCTGACCAAGGTGTCTCTGTGGGCCAGCTGGCAGGCACCATCGAGGACTTCTCTTTTGGAAGAGCAGCCCATAGAGCATCTATGCATGTTTTATTTCAAAAGTGTCTTTCGAAAGAGGGCATTCTTCCTGGAACGGGAGTGGAAGAATGCTTCCAAAGGAGCACCGCGTTCTTTCGAAAGTACTTTCAAATGAACATGTTTTGTGTGTAAATGCGTTGTGGGATTTTTCAAAAGAGCCCCTTCTTTCAAAAAATATTTTGAAAGGACTTGCTAGTATAGAAGCAGCCCCTGTCTGTTAAGCTATTTTTAATGTAAGGTGATTTGACTTGAGGAAATTAAATATTAAAGCTGCAGTAGAAAACTATATTAAAAGCAAGACTGGTCTATTATCAATGCCTAGATACATTTAATTAGATCAGTATTTGTCTTTTTTGTTGCTACCGTTTAGGTGGTCACCCTAAAGTTAAGTGCAGTTAGGGGCCACATTTTTCATTATCTGAATTTGCATCTGCAAGTTGAGCAGGTCAGTGACTGTGTTCACAAAATTGCATATGCATATATACTGCATGTGCAGATGGGATATCCAGCTACATAATTTCAACCCATGAGTACCAGTTGGCATGTGACATCCTTAGAGGCCCCTTCACAAACACTTTCAGGTGACTTCAGGCGTTCACCAAATTGAAACCTACAACTAAAATTTAACGCTATCTGCAGTTGGCCCTGAGATGTGTGAATAATATCTGGTATAAGTAAAATAAAGGGTCATTGGATTATACGTTTGTTTTTCATCCATTGCTACTTTTTCTGTTGCTACCGACCTGCTTTATTAAGCAGTTTGAAAGTTAACCATGGGAATTCCTGTTTGCCCTTAACTGGAGAAAGCACAGGTCCAGTGTGACTTCTTCGTTTGGTGGGGCAGCTCCAGTCATGCTAGTGGGACTGCATGCAGAAGGGCAAAGTCTGTGCCACCCCAACAGGAGGAGTGGAGGGTGGGGAAATGTGCTGTTTGTGATTAGTTTACCTGGAACTCTTGAATTTTGTAAGCAAGCTTGCAATAGCAGAATTCCTAATTCTTAGGATTTGCAGTGAGGGTCACTAAACACAGATGTTTTTGCAATGAAACTGTGCGCCCCCTAGAAGTCACTGTAATACAAGAAATGATAGATGGTGTTTTCATTTTGCTGCACAAAAGGGTCAAAATGGCATGGGGAGCCCATGACAGCCCAACAGAGAAATGTTAGTTCTGAAAGGAAATTTATTTCATAGCTTCAGGGGACGTTTGGGTGCCATGAATAGATTCCCTCTGTCAGAGCGTAAAAATGTATTGTTTGTAAGATGATGCTGTGTATTTGACCATCAGTATAAGTGTGTTATCGTGACATTTACTTAAACAGACATTAAACCAAATTTGGTAGCACAGTTTTACCCTTCTGTTCAGGTGCTTTTTTGAGAGAGTCTTCTCTAAATATGAAGTTTGGGCAGATAATCAAAACCCTTACTTGTTAGTGGGAAAGGTTGATCTTCGTTGTGGAAATAATTTGTGGTGTTGGTCTCTGCTCATCCAGAAGCGGAAACCCTTACTCTGTCATGTCCCTGTTGAAATATGGTTATAGAAGCATTTAGTTAGTTGGTTTTATCCCGTAATGAAATGTTGCTCGAGCCACTAAATGTGGCTTGAACTATTGCACAGCATTGCAAAGTAGGCTCACTACAGTAGATGTTTCCATGTTAGAAATATGGGTTAATTAAGGCTCTTTTGACTCTTCTAGATATTCTTAACCTCTTTCTTCTTCCAGAGATGGCCTCTTTCTACATGATTCCATTAAACTGATTGTACTCTGAGGGGGTAGGTTTAGAGGCAGGGCTCTCATCTTACAGAGCTACGTTCCTCCCACTGGGCAGCAACAAAAGAAAAGGTTTTCCAAAAGAAAAGGCCAGTACAAAAGATCAAAATTAGGTATTTGTCCTGGCCGGTGGTATCACTTTCAAGTTGGCTTTTAAGAATCTGAACCAAAATCTTATTGCAGACTGGATCCCCAAACTAGTTAGCATTAGGACTACTCAAATTTTTAAAATTTAGTAGTATTGAGACAGAGCTTTCCCCCTTCTCTTTTTATATTTATTTATATAGAAAATAAAAACATAGGAATAGATCCAAAACAATATGCAGATGACTAGTAGACATACTCGGAGTGGTAGGTGTCTTAGTCTGTAGCTTCACAAATAACAAGCAGTCCTGTAGCACCTTAAAGACTAGCAAATTTATTAGGTGATGAGCTTTTGTGGATAAGACCCACTTCCTCACACTACCTAATAAATAAATTAAATTTGTTAGTCTTTTAAGGTGCTACAGGACTGGTTGTTGTTAGTAGAAATAATGTTATGTTGCTCTAAAGAAAAAAAAAACAACCAAACTAAACTAGAATTTCTTAATTCTGTCTAGACTTTTCATAAAGATTTTGAAACTCTTGATACAGATCCCTTATTTCTGCAGAACCCAGATACCTAAATAATATAGTCAGGGGATTTTTCTGCCCCCTCTCCCCTTTGCTGATTGTGGGCAGTAGGAGAGGTAATGTTTTTACTGGAAGGGGGTATGTGGTGGTGTTTGTCCTGGGGCCCTTCAAGGGGATAGAACAAAGCTACAAAAGGGATATATGGAGCCTTTTCAGGTTTAGACAAATAAGCAAGAGCCATCCAAAGCCACAGAAAGCTAGACTGTTTAGTGGATTTGACTTAGGTCTGTCATATGGTCTAGTCTACCAAAAATAAACTTTCACAATGTCATAGAAAGAAAAATTGTATCACTTCCTTTTCAGTTATTTGGAAAATATGAGTAACACAGACAGTCTCTGTTCCGTCTTCAATTGTCTTTAATTTGAAATGTAAACTATTTAGGATGTGAAATCCTGGTAATTTGTAATCTTTCAGTGTACGTCATTTTATATTTACAGAGCTGTGTTTTACTCAAGTTACCGAAGGAGATTCCAATGCTCTTAAAAAGAAAAAAAGAAAGAAAAACCTCCCTAAAATTCACAAATTGGACTATTAAAATATTTATAAGTTAAATTACTTGCACATAGCCACACATGGCACACGTAGAAGATTGTTTAAAATATAATGTGATAGGGTTGCTATAACTTGATTTTACTCAGATATGTTATCTAGTATGCTACCTAGAGTAATGTATAGTCAGTTTTTTCCAAAATGCAAATAAATGAAATCCAGTGATGAGAAGGCAACTTAAGGGGGAATTGCATATTTTGGAAAGAAACTGCTCTCAATATATACACCACTTCAAACATTTGTGTTTCATTATTGTGTTTGATGCACTCGTCTCCTCCGCTACCTTGTGCATTGAATTTTCCTTGTGTATCTCAAATGGATTTGCTTATTTTTCTAATATGTTTCTGCTGTATTTACATTGCTTTGCTTCAAAAGTGCATTTTTAAGGATAGTGTTTCTCACTCCTCTCCTTTTCCCACCCTTCCCCCTTAATATTTCCCCTGGACCTCTGTTGCTTGGAGCAGACTTTGGCTAGTCCCAGATTCTATGTCAAAGGCCATGACCCAGATGTCACAGCAGCCCATACTACTGGCCTCTTCTCTGAATAATTATCTGGAGTTTATTGTGTTGAAAGGACGGGCTTGGGGGCAGTGCACTCACCCTGGAAAGCCAGACCAATGAACTATCCAGCCGGACTGCCACACAACAATGGACCTGTGGGCTATGTGCAGGGGAGAGAGAGAGAGGTGGGAGGAAGGGAAAAGCACAAAAGTTTAAAAATGGACATTTGGCCAGATAAGTTTATCCTTGGAACTTAACACTCAGGACATATCAGTTCTGTCCTCCTTTAAAGGGAAAAATAATGTTTTCAAAAACCTTTAAATTGAAAGAAAAACATGTTTTAAAATTGTTCTAGCATGCTAACGCAGCACTGTCATGGTTCCCTTCCCCTTTCACTTAGCTTTTAAATCACTCTATTGGGCTGAAAAGCTGAAAATTGTGAGTTGCTGGCATGTTCAGAATCTCAAGCACTATGATGACTGAGTCCTTAACCAGTCCTGTACAATTCTCATTGTGGAGTAGAGGGGATGGAAGAGAGGAAAGCCTTTCCTTTCTACCGAGAACTGAAACATTCAGAGCTGTGAGGTATCAACAGGAGTGGCCAGAATTTGGATTTAAGATGAACCATTAATAAGTGGTACAAAAATGCCCTATTTTCTTTAGGTTCCTGTATCTGGTTGTGTCTCTGTGAATGATTTATTTTTTCAATTTCAGATTCAGCTTTTGGAGTGCACTTTCGCCTTTTAAACCTTTATCATATTGAATGAAAGGCTTCTGGAGGTAGACTCGCTGTTCTTAGGCTGGGTGGGGGGTGGAGAGTTCTTTCATGGTCCTGACCTCAGATTCTTTCTTAATTTTATCTAGCCCTGACCTGTTGGCTCTGCTCTGGCTCCTTTCAAGGCCTTTGGAGCTTCACAAACATGCAGCAGCTGAAAGAAACAATGACAGGGGCTTTAGGGGCTGCAATATTACACTCTCTTCTAACCTCGGCTAAATAGTTTGTAAACACATGCTTTCTATGATGCATTTGCCAGAAAGCCAAAATATTGGCTGTGTTAACTTCAGCAAACATGGCTCTATAAAGTTCATGATTTAGAACCATTCATTTGCCCTGCAGGGTATTTAACACACAAAGTACATTTGGTCTTGGGAGCGTGCATTAAATGTTCTTCCTCACTCTCCATCTTCAACACTATGGGTATATTTAGAATAAAGAAAGTTGAGGAGTTGAGAATTTATCAAAATTTCATTAGAATGAATTTAGTTCCTGAAAGTTTTTTTTATTTGAATAAAAATGATTAAAAGGATAATGTTAAAAAGTAATCAGGGCATGCTGTTTGCTATTGTTGCTTTATTGTAGTTTTTTAATATAGGGAGAGGTTTTGTGTACATACATAGATGCTTCATACACACACGCACAATCTCACACACAGACCTTCCATGTTTTTATGTATTATATATAATATGGAAGATCTATCTATATAGTGGAAGGTCTCTGAAGTATTAAGTGACAGTTACAAAACTTGAGTCTTAATGACTTTCCTGAGACTTATGTTTGTGCAGTCTTGAGCCAAAATTTAACAATTTCACTAGTAGCCAAGATATCAGGAATTGCCTTTTGTTATCCTCTGATTTCTCATCCATGTATTTCCCTCATTGCACCCTTCTTTCTAGCAGTGTATTCATTGAAAGAGTGCATGATGACACCATCTGGCCATAAAGGGGTATAACTTACTGGCTGGTTCCACCTGCTGGACTGGGAGACATTCCTTCCTCTTGACTCCTGCCTTTACCACTTGCGGAAGCCTCTGCAAAACAAAGGGAGTCTTTTTCCTTCTGTAAAATGGCCATAACTGGCTAGGGTTTCAACTTACATTTCAGAGGCCAGTGAATGTCAACAGAAGAGTGTTGTATTTTGGACAGTCTAAGGTCTTCTTGTATCTTTTTCTTTCTTTGCCGCAAAGTTTTAGAAACAATGGAATTAAATGAGAATGTTGTTCATCTTGAGGAATTGCTGGAAGTCTGTTCTGGCATGTTGGTTCTTATTTGTGTTAATAGATGGGACGCATCTACATCGGTGGAAAATAAAGGGCTTTTCTGGTACCATTTAGAATATCCATATTTAGAAGTTGACTAAGTTTGAAAACTGGGCCTCTGTATATTTAATAGTATTTAGATAGTAATTTTATGTAGCTTTAAATGTTTCCATTCGATCTAATCTTTTAAAAAGTTATTAAAAAGACATACTTTGGAAGCAAGTATTCTTAGCTGGCTGTCACTTTGCAATAAGTACTCTTATTTTCACATCAACGGGCTTCATTAAAATGGAAGTGAAAGATTTGCTAGTAGCAGAACAGATGTCAACAGATAAAATTAAGTAAATTGCAAAACACCTATTCTTTAAAAAAGTCACTCTGTAGAATACTAAAGAGTAACAGTACTGCCGAGAAGTCAAGTCTCCTTAACTTTTCACAATGCTCAGCAATTATTAGGACTCCATGTATTCTACATGAAAATAGCACTGTAACTTCAGAGTTCCTTTTTCATTGGACTCCAGTATAATCCATCACCATTCAGTGCCAAAACATCAGGACTGTTCTGTTATATGAAATAGTGAACAAATATGGCTCATGTAGTGGGAAAAATAGACACTTCCCAGAGTCAGATTTTTCTTATAGCCTTTACTTGATTTTAAAACTTGGTGTATAGCAATAACAATGATATGCCATAGCTATGTACAGTATATGCTTAGTACATAACTGTGAGTTGCATGGGTATGACACTATCTTGGGAATCTCATGAGATAAAGTACAGGAGTGAAATTTTGTTACCAAGGCTTCTTATGAGAAATTTTAATCACTTTCACAATATTTTGTTATGTCAGGTTATAATGTATGCTTTTAATTGGAAGCATTTAATTTTAACTGTATTTTGGAAATATGCATTTTAAAATGTGTTAATATTATTTAGCTCTGTAGTTTTGCTACATGAAACCTGGCAGTCAGCTGCTGAAGAAAGAGAATACTCCCCCCTAGTGTCCAGTTGTTGTAGGATGCATCAGATCTCACTAGTGGCTCACTGAGGAATTTTGTCGGAGGGTGAACTGAAGGGATATGGATTATGTTTTTCTTTTAACATTGACAGTTATTGATGGTACCAGATACATAGACAAGATCTTCAGCCTAACTTTCCTGAGACCTTTGGAGCTATGCCTGATGATATCATCTGAGCCTCTGGTCCATAATGTTTTCTCAGTTGATACATTAATTTACGTACTACACACGTACCATTGCAGCAAAATTTGTCAAACAGTTTTATCAAATCGATATTACTGTCTCAACAGTGCTGATCTATCTGAGCTGTACCGTTTGGGTGTGTCTACACAGCAAAGTTATTTTGGAATAACAGTTGCTATTCCAAAATAACTTTGTGAGAATCTACAAAACGTAACCACTATTTTCAAATTATTTTGAAATAGCGACCAGCTTATTTCGAATTTGGTAAATCTCATTCTACGAGGAAGAGTCCCTATTATGAAATATATATTTTGGAATAGGGGCTGTATAGACAGGGAATCAGGGCTATTTGGAAATAAGCGATAGTGTCCAAGGGCTCTAATCCGAAATAGGCTCTGTTGCGTCTGTGTGATTTATTTCAAAACAGCTGAGTGCTATATCAATACACATCATGGCTACATCTACACTAGCAAGTCCTTCCAGTAAATCAGGCCCTCTGTTGAAAGAACAAGCGGAGCATCCATACCCATGAGCCAAGTCTACACTACAGTGATCCTCCAAAAGATGATCTTTTGGATGATCTTTTTTGAAAGAGCACATCCACACACAACACAGCAGATCAACAGAGCAATCTGCTCTTTCCAAAGAGAGTGTCCACACAGCCCCCACTTTTTGAAAGAATGGGCCGGGGATCTGGCATCATGAAAAACGTTCTTTGAACAAAGGGCCCCGGAGCAGGTACACAAACTTTTTTCCAAAAGATTCTTTTGGCAGAAGGTGCTCTTCCTTGTTTGGGAGAGGAAGGGGGCCTCTGGGAGAAATGCTGCGTTCTTGTAAAAGGAATTTGAGAGAGCGTATTTTGTGTGTGGATGCTCCTCTTGCTCTCTCAGAAGAGGGCCTGATTTTCTGGAAGGACTTGCTAGCGTAGAAGCGGCCAAAATGTGCTCTTTTGAATTCCTTTCGAAAGAACATGGCGCTTCTGCGGAAGCCCCTCTTCCTCTCCCAAGAGATTTTCTGAAAAAAGCATGTGTAGACACTCCAGGGGCCCTGTGTGCAAAAGAGCAGTCCTCATGGCGCTGAAATTTTTGATCCCTGGCCTGCTCTTTTGAAAGAGCGGGTGCTGTGTGGACGCCCTCTTTTGAAAGAGCAGATTGCTCTTTTGATCTGATTTTTTTATATGTGGAGGTGTTCTTTTCAAAAGAAGATCTTCCAGAAGATCATCTTTCGAAAGACCACTATAGTATAGACATTGCCTTTATGTGTAGATATGCTATTCCAAAATAAACTATTTGGGAAAATCTCTTCCGGAATAGCTGATTTTGAAATAATGCTGCTGTGTAGATGTAGCCTTTGGGTCCTTTTCACCGATATCCTCATTTAGATTTAAAAAATAGCAAAAAGATGCCTATGGAAAAGCTTGGAATAGCCTGATGCTTAATCTTACAAGAGTGTAAGATAGCCAGCAACATTATTATTATTATTTTTAAGGGAACAAGTTAAGGAAAACAGTGAGGAACAAGCTCATTGAGAATCAACTGAAAAAATATCTCCTGTTCACCTTGTCTCCCGGAACATACTTTAATTTAAACCCCATCAAATAAATGAGACTTTCTAGATAAATGAAACAGTTAATAATTATATTAAGCTATTCAAATATATCATACACAGTGTCTTCATTTTATATTTCGTTTTTCATTTAGTTTAGATACTCAATTTTGCGTGAAGTTCGTTAAGTGAATCCCTAATTCCAGTTGTTAGTGAATAGCAAGTCTTTTGTGGCAAAGAGGTGTTGTTCTTTGCATGAGTGATGGCCTCTATGAGTTTTGCATTGACTTCTGAAGTTCTGGAGCTCCTTTTTCTGTATAATGTACATGGATGGCATATATTAACCTCCAGACTGTCAGACCCCCGGTGGGCATTCCATCATCAGTCTTTTATCAGTGATTTATGTTTAAATTATTCAAGATACCTATACTGGATAAAGATAAGGAAACCCTTTAAGTTTTGTTTTCTCTCAGGATCTGTCTGGCTTTCGGGTAAATCTGTTTGATCCGGTTGATGAACTGCAAGATAAAAGTGTTTATGCCAACTCTGAGTTGGGATTGACACCTAGGAATAAATCATATCTCAAACCAGGAAATCAATCCAACAAACAGTGTCATTTGTATTCTAAATACAGGTTATTTCAATACAAAAATATCTTCTCTTCCCTTCGTAAAATAGAATGTGAAAGTTTGTTTTCCTGATTTATCTCAGTTAGACACAGATCTGTAGATATTCATGATTTCGTTTTGCATATGGTAAAGTCTTGACTAGTATATTTTTGCAAATATCATTTGAAATAATATTTGTACAGTAGAATAATTTGTGATATTGTGGGGTGGAGGGAGGCTGTTCACTACAGTTTTCTCTTATATCTTTTTCGGCTTGTCTACACTACCACCTTCCTTCAAAGGAAGGATGGTAATTAGGGTGTTGGGAGTTTGCTAATGAAGTGCTGCTGTGCGTGGGCAGCACTTCCAGCATTAAGCAAATTCCCCCCCGTGGCAACTTCGAAGTTTTAAACTTGGAAGTACCAGCGCGCATCTAGCCATGGCGCATCCGCTGGTACTTGGAAGTGCTGGGGCAACTTCAAAGTCCCCTTACTCCTCAAAATTTTGAAGTTTAAAACTTTGACGTTGCCGTGGGGGGGGAAGGGGAATTTGCTTAATGAAGTGCTGCCTATGTACGGCAGCACTTCGTTAGTAGACTCCCAACACCCTAATTACCATCCTTCCTTCGAAGGAGGGTGGTAGCGTAGACACAGCCTTTTTGTCCTTTCATTGTCTGTCCTTTTTTATGTCCGCTATTTTAGACTGTTTCAGTCCAGTACATAGTGCCGCATTCTTTAATAGTAACAAGCTATAATGCCAATATGTGCTTTTTCAGCCATGATGCCTCTTTAGAGTCTTGTGAACTGCAGTAATGCATGGCAGTCTAGTAACCTCTCTACAAGGATTATTAATCCAATTTTTTATGTAGGCAACCTAACTGAGAATTGAACCATGCTGTCTCAAGTGTAGTGGATTTGTTACGTAAATAACTTTACTTTTAAACACTGAAGACAATTCCGAGAGCTTCCTGTGTTAAAAAAGAAGAGCTTGCTTGTTTATATAATTGTAATGTTCTGTAAGTGATCAGTTCTTGAATGTTTTCATTTTATGCCAGAACAAGAGCAGTTATATTAAATTTTGTACTTGATGCAGATGAATGCAGATGCTTTTAACAAAATCTGATCAAAATAATTTGACTTCAAGACATTTTTTAAAATTTATTTTTTCTTTTGGCAGTGAAATTCTCCTTCCACCCCCTCCAAAGGGTATCAAGTGTTAATGAGGAATGCAGGTTAAGAAAAAAATACAGAATATAAACAGACCTCACAGGCTCATTCAGCTCAGCAAGACATTAGGCCTTAGCTATTCTTCTTTTCACAGTGAAGATGATCAGTTCTGGGTGACTACTTTCAAAGGGCATGAGGCATTTTTGAAGGTGCTCTGCAGGATGATGAATTGTCATGTCTGTCATCCTGTGTTTTAAGGAAATGCAGCAGGGGTCTCGTCCAGGGATACTTTGAAACTTGGTCAGTTGGATACCACTTAACTATCTGATGTCTCTTTAAAGGCTAGCTAAGTTCCTTTTGAATTCAGGATTTTGCTGAGAAAGTAAAAGAGCATTCAATTCAAATAACATATTAGTGAAAAACAGCTCCAAACTTCTCCACAAAAATCATCCTCTGGGATGTTGAAAGATGTTCTTATAACTCAATGTAAGCTTAATAATAAAGTTTTCTTCAGATCTTTCAGCTAGAAGCAGAAGAGATTAAACATCATATGATGATGTTTCTAACTCAGCAGGAAGCCCTAGAAAGATCCCATTTGATGAGATTCCCAATCTAATTTTTCAGCACTAAGAAGCTGGATTTCATATATCCCAACTTTGTGTATTTCAGATGTTTTCTCTTATTTTGAATTTTTCAAGTGCTCGAATAATTTTTTTTATTTCCTTTAATTACTTGGGAAACAACAGTGATTTCTTGATATTCTTCTGAAATTTCCAGTTTTAAAACCAATCCAGATATATTTTCTTTAATTTTTGACTTGAGCTCAGTCTATGCATCTGTTCCTGCCTCTCTGACTTGTCTGTGGATAAGTAGCACTTGACTTGACACTTCATAAAGATATATTTTCAGGTTAAAAAAATTTAAAACGGCGTCTCTTATCTGTGTTACTACAACACTTTAGTTTTTAAACATTTCATCAGTGTCTTAAAATAATTTTCCTTTTTCCTTTATTTTGTTCAATTGTAACATTATATTCTGCTTGGACAGCGAAAGCATTATTCGGTTTCACTTTTTGATTCTTCTGTACTTATTTGCTGCAGAGTTTGCTTCAAATACAGCAGGGGAGAATTTAACTCAAAACAACTCTTTTTCACTGACAGCTAAATATCATGAAATCATGTGTATTGGATTTGATGACAAAAATAATTAAAACAAAGTCTACACTTGTGACATACACTCCCCAATAGAGTCCCATTAAAAGTTGTTGGATTTTTTTAATCTGTCCTAGACAGTGTCTACACTAGCCCCAAACTTCAAAATGGCCACGCAAATGGCCATTTCGAAGTTTACTAATGAAGCGCTGAAATACATATTCAGTGCATCATTAGCATGCGGGCGGCCGCAGCGCTTCAAAATTGATGCGGCTCGCCGCCGCGCGGCTCGTCCTGACGGGGCTCCTTTTCGAAAGGACCCCGCCTACTTCGAAGTCCCCTTATTCCCATCTTCCCATCTGCTTCAAAGTAGGCGGGGTCCTTTTGAAAAGGAGCCCCGTTGGGACAAGCCGCGCGGTGGCGAGCCGCGTCAATTTCGAAGCGCCACGGCCGCCCACATGCTAATGAAGCGCTGAATATGTATTTCAGCGCTTCATTAGTAAACTTTGAAATGGCCATTTGCTTGGCCATTTCGAAGTTTGGGGCTAGTGTAGACGTAGCCCTAGATACTTAGTATGTAAATCTGCCTATGTTACTGTAGTCATCTGTTTCAAAACTATCATGAAAACATTCTACAAAAATATAGATTGATACTTCTGTAATGGTAACAAGATTTGGTTAAGATAGTACTAATAATGCAAAGGATTTAAGGATTTAACTGAAATAAAGGATTATATTTGTTTTAAGAAATGTCACTGAGTTAAGTCCATTCAAATTGTCTGAGGGGTTGCATTAAATACTATTTTAAACAGAAAGAATAAAATAATGGTGCAAACATTTCTTAGGACAAAAAAAAAACTGGACAAGGTCAACACTCTCTTGTAATTTCCATTTTAACTTAGATCTTCTTGGAAGGAAATAGATCCTGTGTCCTCAAACAATAACACAGGAAAACATCATATCATATCTCCCAGTGTTGTAGCACGATATGAATTCTAGAAATAACTGGAGAATTTATGCAGTAATAACAGAAAATTTACACACACACACACACACACACACACACACACACACACACACACACACACACACACACACACACACGCTCTCTCTCTCTCTCTCTAAGATATGGTTGCAAATAATACGTACACTTAATAAAACAGACATTAGGAAAAATAGAGAAAAAAATACTTTTTTCCATTTATTTACTTTGGCAAAGATTTTCAGAGTCTAGAAGGAAAAGGCCTTAGCATGATTGATGGGATTACTGTTAGGCCAACCCAAAAGAACCTTCTAAAGTCCACCAGGGAAGTAAAAACCCTGAGAGCAAAATGTTGAAAGGGTTTTTTTTTAAACTAAGACATAAGTGAGTTGTACCAGGGGAAAAAAAGTTTTAAATGTTAATCAACTTTAGAAAAATCAAGTGGAGAGTGACACATTAAGCAACACAGAATCAGCTTCAAGCAAAACACCTAAAAGCTAGTGTTAGAAGTCAGGAAATGTATTAATTAGCATTGTTGTATTTGAGCTATAAACTCTGGAGGCCCATAGACTTATTTCAGCCAGTTTCTTCATTGATTTGAGTTCTACCCTCCTGTCCCATCTCATTCCATCCTGGATCTCCAGAAACAAATCTTGGTGTCTGGCCCTCCCACTACACTCTGTTGCAATAACCTACTTTATATTCTGAATGTTATTTGTATAACATTCAACAAAATCCATCATGATAGTATCTGCTGTGGAAGGAAATTGCGATTCCTCCCACTTCTCTGAGGACGTAACTCTGGGTTAGGCCAATGGGAGCAAGAGTGGAGCTCATCTCTGATTCCAACGAGCAAACTTTGAAGAAGAATAGTAGGATTAAAATGATTGTGGCAGCATCCTACTGTTTCTGTGGATACTTGAAAATCTGTTTTCTTTGTCTGTAATATAATTATTCCTTTTCTATCTATGCAGGTCCCAGAAGAAAATATCATGTAAGGCTGCTGGCATATAATAACATGGAAGAAGGTTATCAGGCAGACCAAACAGTCAGTACTCCAGGATGTGTCTGTAAGTGCAAAAGTTGAATTAAATATAAATATATAATATAATAAATATTGTATAAAATAAATATAAATAATTACAAGTTCTACTGACAGATAAGGATTTCAGGGTTTATAGAAATAAATACCTCTACTGTTCCTGCTAAGGTTTTATCCCCATGCTTAATTAGACTTAAGGAACTTCAGAAATGATCACTTGGTGTGATGTTACTTTCTGCCCAAACACAGTACCTCAGCAGCATTTAACTTTGGGAAATATCAGATCTGGATCCAAACTCGTCTATGCCAACGTTTGTAGAGAGTTGATGAAATAAATCCTGTTTCTCTTTGTTTAAACAGCTGTCCGTGATCGTATGGTACCTCCTCCACCACCACCCCACCACCTATATGCCAAAGCTAACACTTCATCTTCGGTCTACCTCCACTGGGGAAGGCCTGCATTTACCTCTGCACAAGCCATTAACTACACCATTCGCTGTAATCCTGTGGGGCTTCAGAATGCCTCTTTGGTGCTCTACCTTCAAACGTATGTACGAGTGCTGCACGTTATTCTTTGTTCCCCAGATGCTTTCTCTTCACTTTCTCATGCGACACTGCCTTCTTTTGATTACCATTTCCTGTAACATCATCTCTCCGGCTGCAAGGCAGGTGCTTTTCCCAGGCTTCTGCCTGTTCTGATTGTTAGGAGATACTGTCAGAACACTGTTGTTCTTCATCTTTGTGGACAGATATGGGCTTCTCCCTGCCACTTTCTCCTCACTGAGGCGGAGTGTTCAGTTCTAGTCCTTCTCCCACAGGGTAGCTGGGTCACTGGATGTGGATGTGATTGTTGAGTTGCTTGTTAGTTATGTGATAGGAGTTGAATATGTTCCTGAGCTCTGCCTTGTCCAAAGAAAAGAGAACAGCAGAGTGGAAAAGATGAAATAGCTGTGCTGTTTACAGGTAAACTTGGCAAAGACAGGACATGGTCAAATGGTCTAATCACAGGCCTAAACTACACCACTTGGTCTCCGCATGCCACTGTGGTTGTCTCTACACTTGCATTCTTCTTTCGAAAGAGGTATGTAAATGAGGGGAATTTAAAATGCAAATGAGATGTAGATTTGTATATCTGGCACCTCATCTGCATGTTCTTATTTCGAAATAGCTTCTTTCGAAAGAAGAAAAACAGTGTAGACACTGCTCTTTCGAAAGTAAACCCCATCTTCGATAGAATCCTTTGAAAATATGCAAATGAGGTGCCAGATATGCAAATCTGCACCTCGTTTGCATTTTCAATGTCCTTCATTTGCATACCTCTTTCGAAAGAGGAATGCAAGTGTAGACACCGCCTGAGTGTATTGATCCCTGAAGGAGTATACAAATAGAGAATACAAATTTCAGGAAAAAGGTGCTTCGAAAGGATTCATCCTCTCGAAGGAACCCAGTCTACATGACTATTTTGTATTTCGAAAGCAGCACTTTTGACTCAGTGAGTGGTCACTGTTATGCATATCAGCACCTCATTAGCATTTTCGATTTGCTGCATTTACATGCCCCTTCTGAAAGGGAGAGGCAGTGTAGATGCAGCCAAGGAGAGGCAGCAGAAGCATCAGAGGGAAGCATGTGACTGTTCAACTGTATGGGGAGTAACGTTCCCTGTCAGCTGAACCACCCAGAAGAGATTGAGGTGCTGACCAGCTGATTAGCTGAATGGCCACAGTCACCCATACTGGGAAGCATGTTTCTTCTGGTGGTGCACATCTACACATGCCTGGGGGCATATCACGTTTATTCTGCCCATGGATGTTAAAAATTAGAGGGAACACTGATGGGGATGGGGAGTTGGTTTGCGGTCACCTCTCCAGGTGGGTGAGGATGGCACACTCCAGAGGCTAGTGTGAGGACTTCTTTTTGTCCATAACTCCCGTCTCAATTTTCCCATTTATAAAATGGGGTAAATATTTATCTGCTTTCACAGGACCACTGAAACGATTTGTTAATGCTGGTAAAGGATGTGGTCTTCTATGATGCAAACTTATCATAGAATCATAGAACACTAGGACCGGAAGGGGCCTCGAGAGGCCATCGAGTCCAGTCCCCTGCCCCGACGGTGCGGCATATTTTGATTGTGTTTGTTTAATAATAAAGCATTTCATGATTATTCAGAAGTGGGAAAATGTAGTTTTTAATTACCTTGTTTTAACTTTATTGCTAATACATTTCCCTCCATGAAAAAAATACAAATACGTATGTGTGTAAACTCCTTGACTTTAAAATTAGATGCAGTATCATTTTCACATTGTTAATTATGCTTACAGTAACCGCAATGGGCAGTAAACTCCTATTCCTAACAAAAATAAGATTTGAAATACAGGCTTGCACAATTGAAATGCAGAAGATGCAAATAATACACAGGAAACTGAATAAATGCCCCCAGGCAGATTCTGTGCTCTGTATTGCCAGTGTAAATTCAGTATTATTCCTTAGTTGTTAATACTGCTGGTCAGGCATCATTACAATTAATCCAGGTATAACTGAGAGCAGAATGTGGCTCCAAAGAGTCCAAATTTCTCAATTTTGTGAGCGATTTCTAAAGATTGATAAACTCTTAACTTACAAGCATCACCCTAACACCCAGCGTGACATTCACTGGTGGGTAGCTCAAAATAAGCTTAACTGATCTGCAGGACTTGCACTGACCCTTTGCACAGGGATGAATTGCATATTAGTTCCCACAGGCTCTCCTCTGTATTTTAAAGTACCAGCCACTCTTAGTATTAAATATCTTTTATTAATTCTTCTGGACAGGTCGGAAACTCACATGTTGGTTCAAGATCTAGAACCAAACACCAAGTATGAGTTTGCAGTTCGACTGCATGTGGATCAGTTGTCTAGTCCCTGGAGTCCAGTAGTTTACCATAGCACACTTCCAGAAGGTAAGAGCAATAGGGAAGGCTACGGTTAGTCAGTAACAATACTTTGCTCTTTTCCTGAGTCAGTGGTCCAGAAAACTGTCATCTAGTTTGTTTGGACTTACATTAAGTGAGCTTTGGCTTTCATCTTTATCTCAGTTGCTTTGCTGTTGCTTCTGTTTGTGTGGATTGTGTGTCTAATTGCATTTCTGCACATTCACGCTATTTTGAAGATGTGCGAATTGACAGTTGATGGAATATAAAATGTAACTTGCTTCTTCCATGAATATAATTTAAATTAAAATAACATAAATAAGAGCTTTAAATTATCATGTTAAAGGGAGACTGTCAACTTTTGAATCTTATATTATGGTCCATGTTCTCAAACATGAAACTGTCAGAACTGAAACAGTGTTAAATATCTAATTTCCTATTCGGTATTTGAGATGATTGTTCACTTATTTGCATTTTTGTCAACTTGAACTATGAAAATCTGTAGAACATCAGTTTCACTTTCAACTTCTCTGTGCTACTGTGTTTGAGAAGCACGCCAGAGGAAATGTTAATATGTTTATAAATAACTGTCTCCATTGGAATGAACAGGAAAAGCATGATCGTAAGATTTTTTTTTTTAAGCTTGATTTTTTTTTTTCAAAATCTAAGCTGCAGATTAAATTTGAACTGAAAGGAAAATGCCTTTTGAGGGCACTGGGGTCTGTTTGTCTAGTTGTCTATTTAGAACTTAGCTACAGCCAATCTTATGTTATTAAAATTGGTACATCTCTTCCCTTTGGAGTAATTGTAAGTGCATGTGAATGTGTTTACCCTAATAATATTGTGTTACTGTCCTTCCAGCGCCATCTGGCCCTCCGCTGGGAGTGAAGGTGACTTTGATAGAAGATGATACTGCTTTGGTTTCCTGGAAGCCACCTGATGGTCCTGGAACAGTTGTTACTCGCTATACTATACTCTATGCATCTCGGAAGGCTTGGATTGCTGGAGAGTGGCAAGTGCTACACAGAGAAGGTAAACTTTATAATCATAAATGTTAGAGCAGGAAAAGCTGTGGCAATTCACTGTAGGAGACCTGAAAATAGCAAAAGTTCTCATGATCAGCGGTAAAAGAGAAAAGTCCTTCTTGGCATTGATAGTAATAGCTCAACAATTCTGAATGTACTCCTGGAAGGACATTTAAAACTGGTAAACAGAACAAAATGAGCGGGGAGAGAAGCCTCCTCCAACTCATTGTAATTCAACGTGTATAATGAACTGAAACTTTCCAATTGTACTTAATTAGTTCATGATTATAGTGGAGGTTCAGTTTTTAAGTGTACATGTGTAGAAGTTCCTAAGTGATGCACTACTCTGAAAAGTGACTCTGTAAGAGTGGCATTGCAGGTTCTCAGCTTTTTGTACAATTCTGACTGTTAGCTCTGCAAATTCAGTTTGGTTTCCAAACATCAAGCTTTCTGGGTTTCACTCCAACTGTGAAGATTTTGCCACTAGAATGTAACTAATTATTCTGATGATCTGAGAGCCAGAATATGATCCACCTTGTTCTCTCATATAGCTTTGCAATAATAATATGAAGTAAAAGCAAGACCTACTTTTGTCAGCAAATTAATTATGTTGTCAGCAAATTAATCTGAGATGGCTCTGAATATACTGAGATCAGATCTGAGTTAGAAAGTGCCATTTTGACAGAATAGTAGGACTTTGCTCTTGGAAGAGCTGCTTCTCAACAACAGGCTTCTATTATTCCTAGAAAAATTATTAATATGGAGGTCAGAATACATATTAGTAGTTTAGGATCAATAACATTCCACCAGTTATAAAATTACCCATAGAACTCAGCAACGAAGGGTCCTGTGGCACCTTATAGACTAACAGAAAAGTTTTGAGCATGAGCTTTCGTGAGCACAGACTCACTTCATCAGATGCTGGTCTGAGAACATCTGATGAAGTGAGTCGGTGCTCACGAAAGCTCATGCTCAAAACTTTTCTGTTAGTCTATAAGGTGCCACAGGACCCTTCGTTGCTGTTACAGATCCAGACTAACACGGCTACTTGAGGCTGGACCCTGCTATCTAATAACTGCCCCTGAGGGAAAGTCACAAAGAATTTGCCCTCTTTCAGAATGGCTTTGAAGTCCCATTGTTTTCAATGTGAGAGATGCGAAGTTCACTTCAGGAATAATACATGCCCCATATACTGTCAGGAGATGGAAACATACAACCCCTCTGCGAGTACTTGGAGAGAGAGATGCTCGTCTACAAACAGCAGTTCACTAGGAGCTGTGGTGTCCTCCATTCCAGTGAGAACACTGAGGGATAGCAGCCATTGTGGAGAGTGGTAGTTCTCCTTGAAATTCTGTGTATTAGAATTGTATTTATCAGCTTCTGCCCAAAGAGAGAGGTTCAGCTACGAAGAATAACATGAAAGATGATAGCTCTTAAAGAAATCTTGAAAGGTAGCCAGTAAGTACCTGAGATTTCAGTGAGTTTGACTAGAAGCTGTAGTTTGATGAATGTTATCCAGCCTCCCACCATTTGACACCCAGTGCAAAATTTCTTAAAGGATCCATTTTAACTCATGAGGAAATTGACAGATTTACTTTTCAATCTCAGAACATTTATTTTGTACTTGAACTAGTAAGTGCTGTAACAGGGGAAAACATGCTGTATTCAAATGTTAAGTAGTGAATCTCTGCTTAAAATATATAGTCATTCTTAACTATGGGAACTGTGAACAGCATTTCCAGCAAAAACTTGCTGCATACTCTTAGAACAAGCAGGTATCTGGTAATCCTGGGGAACAGGGGTTGCTGGATAATAGAATTTTTGGATAGTCCCCTGCTCTGCTGGCCCTAGCCATGAGGGCTGGCCTCAGTGCCACCGGCCCTGGCTCAGCAGCTGGCCCTGGCTCAGCAGCTGGCCCTGCTGCTGCCAGCTCTGGTCAGACAGCTGACCCTGTGGCATTCAGCCCTGGCCAGGAGTGCCAGTTAACCAAGTGTGCCAGTTATCAGATTGCCAGATAATACACCTTTTACTGTATTATGTAATATAAGATATGAAAATAACACATAGTGGCAACTGGCAACTTTAGATTTCTCTTCCTGCAGCTTTCTACATTGTACACATAAGTGATAGATTCTAAACCTAGGTAACTAATTAAACAAACCATAAGGTTTAGGTAAATTAAACCTTTTTTTACTAGCAACATCCAACACAGCAAACAAATTGGGAATGGGCTTATCAAATCACACTTCTTCTAAAAGGCATAGAGAGATGCATTGCCAAGTGAATTAAAGTTGCTAACCAGTTGATCCACTCAGCCATATCCAAAAAATAGCTTTCTCCCAATAAGCAAAAACAACTGTTAGTCTATAAGATGCCATGGGAGTTCTCATTGATTTGCAGATGCAGACTAATATGGCTATCCCTCTGATACTTGTCCCAATAAGCAGCTTTCTTTACAGTGTTTTATCCTTGCAGCTGGGCCCTGTATCATCTTTTTGCACTGCTTACACTTGACACTTTTTCACCCAGGGAATGAATTTCTTCAAAATAATCCCAGTTAGAGTCTCTCTTATGCTCAGAAGCCATGGTGGTCCTGTTGTGGCAAAAGTATGGAGGAATATAGAAAGTTGTGTGTGTGCGCTGAGTAAAGTGTTCTGGGACTTGTCAGTTCAGAAAAGAGCAGACTGAGTGGGGATATGATAGAGGTACATAAAATCATGAGCAGTGCAGAGCGGGTGAATAAAGAAAAATCATTTACTTGTTCCCATAATATAAGAACTAGACCATGCCAAATGAAATTAATGGGCAGCAGGTTTAAAACTAATAAAAGAAAGGTGTTTTCCACACAGTGCACAGTCAACCTGTGGAACTCCTTGCCAGAGGAGGCTGTGAAGGCTAGGACTATAAGAGAGTTCAAAGAAGGTCTAGATAAATTCATGGAGGTTAGGTCCATAAAGGGCTATTAGCCAGGGCGTAGGAATGGTGTCCCTGGCCTCTGTTTGTCAGAGGCTGGAGATGGATGGCAGGAGACAAGTTGCTTGATCGTTGTCTTCAGTCCACCCCCTCTGGGGCACCTGGCACTGGCCACTGTCAGCACACATGATGCTGGGCTAGATGGACCTTTTGGTCTGACCCAGTAATGGCTGTTCTTATGTCTTCCCTTTTTCTTTCTAGTCTACTCACATGTTCCTTTCTACGCTGCCTCTGTCCTAGCCTATATATTGTTTTTCTGTCTTTAAGGCTATGTCTCTACAATTAACGCAAATGTCGACAGCTGCTACACAATTTTAGGTACGCCAGTTGTGTACCTATAATCGATTTTGCAGCTGTCAGCAATGGTCCCTTTCCTCAATGCAGAATGCCAATGGGAGAGCTCCTCCCACCGACATTCCTTAATCCTTGTGGCTCTCAGGGGGTTCCGGAGTCAATATTGAGCCCAGAATGCACCATTTCATGCATAAGCGAAACAGCGCCCCAGAAGATCGAACCTCAGTATTCAATCTTCCATGGCCCACGTAGACCTAGCCTGAGACAATGTCTTACTATCTTCCTTGCCATGCCGAGCCAACATCCACCACCACTTAAGCACAGTACAAAATCAAACCTATCCACATTGTCTTTGCACATGTTACTTTTTAGTGTGCTGACAAACAGAAATTGAAAGTTCAGAACTTTCAAGAAGCAAGAGGGGCCACAGGCTAAATAGACTAGAACCATTAATTCATTTTTATGAGGCTGTATGTGTGATAAGATGTAACTTATTTTTAAATGAGAAATTTCATATTGTATTGATTTTTAAAGAAAAAGAGAGTAATCAATTTAAATTTAAAAAAGCCAATTTTTAATATTTTTAAAATAATCAATTTTTACCTACCCTATTCAAATTCTGTGTGTGGTAGTTAGAATATGAACATTACAGACTCTTTTCTACACAGACAAGGAGTTTTTGCGGAGGAAAGGGGCCGAATATAGCCCCAATAGCTAAATTCAAGTAAATTCCCTGCATTGTTTGCCTAACATAGACTTTTTAAAAAAACTTTTTAATAGGCTCGATAACCATGGCGTTGCTGGAGAATCTGGTGGCTGGAAATGTCTACATTGTTAAAATAGCAGCATCCAACGAGGTGGGAGAAGGACCTTTTTCAAATGCAGTGGAGCTTGCAGTCCTGCCAAAGGAGTCATCGGAGTCCAATCAAAGACCTAAACGATTAGATTCAGCAGATGCCACAAGTTAGTAAATATGTGTGACAAGGTGAACCTCTCTAGTCCAGTACCCTCAGAACCTGACCAATGTCAAACCAAAGAATTTGCCAAACCACAGGAGGTCAATATTGTCTAGAAGCATTACCAGCACTGCAGCTACTTACTGTGTTTTTAGATGACATTTGGAGGTAAATTAGAGCTAAATAACTGCACAGAGCTCTAAGAGCCAGGACTGGTGCCTGTAAATAACTTTTATGGGACTGTGGGAAAATTGGTCACACCCCTGATAAGTGGACATCTGGTTAACTAAAACCAGAGATTGCTGGATTAGAGAGGTTCAATCTGTAGGTTCTGTCATTAGCAAGTACCAGAGAAAAAGATCTGTAACTTTATTTAATCCTATGCTTTTTCCCTCTGGTGTCTTTCATGGCTATAGCACGTTTTTGTAGCTGAAACAATTTGGAAATTTTGTGTCCCGGTCTGCACAATTGTTGGTTTCAGTTTTTCTCCAGCTACAAAGAATGTTGATTGAAAAATATATTTTTTCTCTTGAATGTAGTTTAGAATGTTGCATCAGTATCAGGTTTGAAATAATACAGACAGCTGTAATCTGTTCACTCCACGATGGCATTTCAAATGTAAAGAAAACCTTTATTTAATATGTTAGTATCATGGGATCAGACAGGGTAAGACCTGCTGCCAGGATGAAGCCTGGAGGGGTAAGATGTCTCCCTGTGAAAATTTCCCTTCATTCCTGGGATTCCAGGAGCCCTTAAGCAGACTTTGAGTCTTTACCTACCTGCAAACAGTCATTGCCAAAGAAGGCAACGCACCAACAGTACTTTGTGTTAACATTTGCCTATGTCACATTGTGTAAACTAAGCTATACCTTTTAATAGTTTTAATATGTAAATGCAATTTGAAGATGCCTCTTCTGTCGCTGACTGAGATTTATGTATGTATGTTCATCAAGGTTTGGAACGCTTTTGTAAAGCTGTGCGTGTGGGAGAGGTTAAAAACAGGCAGAAAATAATTCAGATATGGTACTTTTTGCCTTTTGTTGTCGCTGGATTGAGCCGTTACATATAACAGGCCAACATTTGAGTTTTTCCTTAGTTCTGCAACTGTACAGTCTCCCTGTCTCTCGCGTGCACGCTCCCCGCAGTCAGTGAGAATTTTGCCTGACCGCACAATAAGTTAAAAACAGGGTAAAGGCCCCCAGGATTTGGTGCAATATGATATTTTAAACAAAAAAAAAACCCACCTGATGTTGAGCCCTCCCACATTTTAAGGAAGAATATGTCATTATTGTGGTTGTGACACCATCAGTTCCAAGATATAAGGACAGGGCAGGGTAGAGACGACTGTCCTTACTCAATGTGTGCTCACGTGCCATGTATTCTTTCATGCTGCAGCTTATTCTGGCTATTACCACCTGGATCAGAAATCAATGACTGGGATTGTTGTAGGAGTTTGCATAGCCTTGACCTGCATCCTGATCTGCATCCTCATTTTGATCTATCGCAGTAAAGCCAGGTATGCTTTTGTTACTGGAGTAACACTCTTTTTTTTCCCCCCATAAGCTGTTCTCAGATGCTTCTGTATGAACATGAACCTTGAGGGAAGCTTCTTTACCAGAGTATTATCCAAGTACTTTGGATGAGAGAACTCTGAGACTCTTTGTCTCACTTGATGGAGCTCATACCATAGATGGATATCTCCCTCATATCCATGCTTTCATTGGCCTTCCCTGCTTCACCCTAAGACACCAAGAGGAGCTAATGCTGCTTGAAGTGTCATGAAGTCTGGTGGGTTTCCTTCAGATTCAGATGAATATTTGGTATTTATCAGCTACTCCCCTGCTTGGCCTCAGCCTACAGAGCCTCAACCCTATTCCCACAGAAGAGCTTCTGTAAGCTTGGGGTGGGAAGAACCATTAAATCCAAACCCAGCTCTGCCAGCCTTAGCTCCCTTGTACCAGTGCAAGGGGAGGTCCCCATCTGGCCCTGCTGGAGGCAATATAAAGGACCACAAACTCTTGGGTGTTGGCTGGTAAGAAAAGGGATAATATATTAGTAGTTAGTAAGTCTTCACCCATGGCTTTGGGATTTAGGAATTTTTTTATTATTTATTTAAAAATAAAAAAGCTTTTCAGTTCAGTTTAAACATAGATTTAAAAATAAGTATCTGGCAGAGCAACAGTATTATGAGAGGGTCTCTCTATCTTTCGTGGAGCTCCAGAACTGCTCTGATATTCTCCATTGTTTACTTGATTGTTATTAATCATTCATGAGAAATAGTTTCCATAAAAGCATTTACAGACTGTTCAGCGTGATTTCCTGGGGTATATAATTTTATGGCACATGACAGCATTTTAATTCTGTGCGAGTTAGAAATAGCATGCAAATAAAAGCTGAAGATCAAGAACTTATCAGTACTATTTGACTAATAAAACTTAGTGAAAGTCACTTGCCTTGATTTATATATATAGTCTGTGGGCCAATTATACTCCTGCTTATTATTGCACAGGAAAACGTCTGCTCCTAAAACTGTGCAACAAGGCACTGACCAGCTGTCGCATACCAGCATCTCATTAGCCAGTGCAAACGAGGTGGGAAAGAGTATTGAAGGAATTGCAGAGAATGAAGAATCCTTATTGCCAATGATAGTAGGAAACAGCTTCATTGATGCTAAGGTACTGTGAGCCTTACTCTATTCTAGGATATAAATATTTTCCATGGTGCTTGCCAGAGTAGCACCTGATCATTAAAGATATATCCAGTATAAATGCTTATCACTAATAATAATCCATCTGAGGCAGGACAGCAACAAGCGTTGCACTCTGATGGAAACATTAATGTCCCAGTAAGTTCATCATAATTTACAGCCAAATATTTGGCCATGTACCAGTGTCTTACCTAGCGCTCTGAAGATCACCAGTGTCAGCAGAGGACATATGTTCTTACTATTGACAGTACCCTTCTGCTGACTTAGAACAGTGGTGTCCACACACATGCGCGCACACCCACACAGAGCAAAGCCAGGCACCAGGACCCCCCACCCCCACCCGCAACTAGTGGTGACTCACCAGAGCCCTCATGACTGCAGATGCGTGCCAGGCCGCATGGCTGGAAATGCACACTGCTCTCCCCAGCTGCTGGGCCCCATGGCTGGAAACATGTGCCCCCCCACCCCAATGCCAGCGCCATGGCTGGAGCTGTGGCTGGAGTGGCTCTAAGTGCTCCGGGCCATGGCTGGAGCTGCACCAGCTGCTGGCACTGCATGCTTTTCCCACAAAGTCATGGGGTGCATGTGTGGAACGGGGGGTGGGCAGAGGGTGCTCTATTTGCCGCCCCGCAGTGTAACGGGAGGCCTGTTGTACACCGCAGGCCTAGAAGGTTCTGTTCAAGGCAATGGGAAACAGGGCTTGTTAAAAATCTGAGCCTCCCCGCCTTTCCCCCAGTCTATTCAAGCTCATAAGTATTCTAATCAGCACCATTAAAGGAGTGTGGTGAGCATTAGTTTGTCTCTTTATGTATTTTTATGGATAAAGCAGGTTGATTTATCTGTATTTTATAGACACAAGTTTTCTAGTCTTCTTGTAGAATAGTGCATGTGTTCACATTTGAGTGCACTGCTGTGCAGACTGATCACGGAACATGGTCCCACCCCACAACTCAGAAGTTCTCAGGGACCAATCTGGCTAACATGAGTTCCCCTTACTTTCCCACATTGTCATATTGACTCCATATATGTTCAGCGCCCAGTACTGTTAAATGTAATGGAGCTCATACAACGAGTATTGGCAGGAACCAGTCCTTATTCAGGCACAGACAACACACGCATCAGTGATGCAAACTCAAAACGGTGGAAATGTCTAGAAGCAATGGTGATGAAATGTTTTGTTCTGTTTGTACTGTGAGAATTGTGCTGCGGTTTATTTTTAAACTTAGCATTTTAATTTAATGAAGCAAAATTCTTTCACTCTTTCCCCCTTTCTCTATTCTAGGGGGGCACTGATCTGATTATTAACAGTTACGGCCCTATTACAAAGACCAGCTGCAAGAAAAGGTGGCTTTTCTTCCAAGATTCGAAGAAGGTGAAAACAGAGGAGGTAACCTACCCAAATGGCTGTGAACATGAAAGGCTGACATTGCAAGGAAGGACAGCTAAGCTTGTGGTTTCTAAAATCAATTTTAAGGGCTTTGCACCTAAGGGGATGGTTTCTGTCTCCTGGTGCTAAATGATGATGACCTGTCTACTTGTAAATGAAAGCAGAAAAGTTATTCTTGATTTCTTGACTCCTAGCCTGTTGTGTGGTGTTGGGTGTCAGTACATCCTTGCATCAGAGCTCAGAGATTCTTCTATAGCTGTAGTTTCCCGTGCCGCATATGTGCAGTAGCACCTCCTCATGGTATCTGCCGTGTGCACAGCTCAGGCTCTTCAGTTCCTTCTCTACCATCCTTGGCTGTAGACGGACCTTCGTCCTCTCTGCAAAACAGAAATTGTTAGAGTTAGTGTTCGTTTAGCATTTCTCTTTCTCTAAGTTGTTTTTCCCAGTTTGTTAGCTGTTCAAAAACCATTTTTTTTCATAGCGTTCGCTAGATTTGTTGCTACATCACCACCATGCTGGGCTCCCCAGGCTTCAAGTTACCACGATGTTTGCAGGGAAGCTATGCCAGTCTCCAATGGCCGTGCTTCTTGTGTTAAGGGCCTGGGCAAGAGCCATCAGACCCAGTCCTGTTCCAGTTTGACGGTCAGGAGTCAGAGAGACCAAGCCAACAGACTTAAGACCTAGCTATGTGAGAAGTCACTCCAGCCAGCGGCCCTTGAACAGCTGCCTGCGAAGGACTCTGTGCCAAAGGCTAAAGGACCCTAAGCATCCCTTTGCCTCAGCTACTGCTTACCCTGTGCCAGAGCTGTCCCCAGCGCATTCCTGGCTTCCAGCACCATTGTCATGGGCCACGTCAGTGGAAAAATCTGCAGCGGCTCCATTGGCATCATCCCCTATGGCAATGCCCAAGAGGGCACTCTCTGAGCTGAGCTGTGAGCATTCAGCACCCCCAGCACCATCGGCTCCCCCAGCTCCGACCGTACTGACATTGGGACACAAAAGGTCACCAGGCTCTGAGTGCGAACAACACTGTTCTAAGTTACTGCACCACCCAAAGGAGATGCAAGCATCAGCACTGTGGGAAAACTAAAACTACGACTTCACCTCACTCCCGCCCAGAGTCCTCCACAGCACCAAAATGAGGCCACACCGATGTGCCATCAGCACTTCCCGTACTGGAGCACTCACTGCAGTCCTCCAAAAGGGATGTTGGCATACTAGTAAATTGTCCTCAGTGCCCTACCGCACACTACCAGATCCTTGGTACCACTCTCCCATGGCACCTCCTGCTTCACTACAGCTGTTGCAGCACTCGGGTTTGTCAAGGGCTTCCGCCACCCACCCCCTTACCTTGGGAAGAGGTGGCTTTGAATGCCCTAGTGGCTTCTCCTCCCAACACTCGAGCCAAATACACTTATCATGGCAGGACATTCTGCCTAGTATGGTGTACCCTCATCCTCCCTGGTTTGCCCATCATTACTCCCATCACCACCAGACACCGAAGTGGTCTTCATGACAGGCACCATCTCCCCACTCTCACACTCAGTCAGCACCATCCTCCATTGCCTCACCCTTCCACCTCAGCGCGGTATCAACCGTCACAGCATCCTGGTACCAAAGACTCCCCCTCGGAAGGGGGACTGGATTCTCTGCTCCACCACTTTTTGTCCTCACCTGACAATGCGGTGATTTCAGTGTCACCTCCTCCCACAGATGGTGCACAGGCGTTCCAAGACCTTTTTGAAGGGTGGCACAGGTCCAGGACGAAGATGTGCAATAGGTGCCTGTTAAGTAGTACCGGCTATTGCGTACACTGCAGCCTCCTTCCTCCCCATGGGTGAGACCACACTGGATCTGGCAATGTCATAAGGCAGACGCCAGCCTCTATCCTTTCCACAAACCAAAGGGTGGACAAAAAGTAATTTGTTGCATCTAAGGATGTGGAATTTCTCTTTACACATTCACCCCTATCTCTCTGGTGGTGGATGCTATTCGTAATAAAACTAAATCATTCTGCTCTACACCCCAGGATAAAGCCAGTAAGAAGAGGGACGTAGTGGGGCATAAGATGCATTCCTCAGGTACGTTTCTTCTATGCACGGCCAATTTCATGGCTATGCCAACTGATAATGATTAACAAAATTATTCCAAACTTCAAGAGCTGGTTCCAGCGCTGCCTGAGCACCAATGCCAGGCCCTCATTGGTATTATCCAGGAGGGGCACAGCATTGCCATAATGGCTGTTTCGTCTGAGATGGGCATAGTGGACACAGCAGCCCAGGTCACAGCATCCACTGTCATTATGCACTCTACTTCTTAGTTCCAACCTTCGGGCGTCCCCAGAGAGTGACAGCATCTATGTGCAGAAAAAAACAGTGATGTCCTCCACTCTATGAAGGACTCCAGAACTATGCTGCATACACTGGGCATGTATACCGCTCTGGTCAAATGGGCCTGCTTTTCTCCGTATCAATGACCACAACATTTTTCGCAGCAAAAACAACTCCATTTTGAGGAGCAACCTAGGCTCTGGAAGGCAGCAATACCAATAGTCTTTGGCGTCTCACCTGCAACCACCGAAGCAGCAATTTTGAAGGTGTGGTCGAGAGTTTGGGAGATTGTGTAGTTCAGGTAAATACATGCACAGATCAACCTTTCCATCACTGTCTCTGCCCCTTTTTACATCGATGGAAAGTCATCACCATGGGCATGTGGGTCTTGGAACTGGTGGCCCGTCCTTTTTTACCTCCACCCTTCTACTCTGTCCCTTTTCAGGGACCCTTCTCACAAGTATCTGCTTGAGTAGGAGGTTCAACAGCTTCTCCACTTGGGGACCATCAAATCAGTTCCCACAGAGTTTCAGGACAAGGAGTTCTACTCCACCTACTTTCTCACTTGATATTAAAATGGAGGATGGAGACCTATCCTGGATTTAAGTAGGCTCAACAAATCTGTCCATTACCGCTGCTTCAAGGTGGTGATTCTCACTACCGTTATCCTGGCCTTGGACAAAAATGACTGGCTCGCAGCTCTCGACCTACAAGACACCTATTTTCATCTGGCATATAGACGCTTCCTCCGCTTCACAGTGGGACCCTGCCATTACCAATACTGTGTCCTCCCATTTGGCCTCTCCACTGCACCCAGGGTGTTTTCCAAGACTGTGGTGGTGGTAGCTGTGCACTTGTGCCAACAGGGGGTTATCTTCTTCCCCATGCTAGATGACTGCCTTTTCAAGGGTCCGTTGTTCACCGAAGCTCAGTACATGCTGCATGCCACCATGACACCATACTCAATCCTTGGCTTCCACATTAACTAAAACAAGTCCACACTCCAGCCTGTGCAGTGTCTGGAGCTTATAGGAGTGTACATAAACACCATCACTGCCAAGGCCATGCTACCCGTCCAACAGCTCCTGACCTTGTGCGACTTGATTCAGGTGGCACATTTGTCACCCCATGGTCGCGGTTCGTGCCTGCCTCATGCTGCTGGGAAACATGGCTGCTACTAACCATGTGATCAAGCTGGCCAGACTCCACACACGCTGTCTACAGACATAGCTAGCCTCCTGCTACACTACAGCCAGGATCCCTCTCTTGAAGTTGTTGGCTGTTCTCTGTGTGTCCTTGCGTTACCCCAGCGATGGACTTGTCTGGGCAATGCCCTCACCTACATGCCTTTTCACCAACTGCCACCATCCATTACTCCAACTGTGTGTGCCTCTCTTCTGGGCCCGGGAGCCCATCTGGGTTCCTGCACAGTGCAAGACAATCAATCATTCAATGAACTCCATATCAACCTTCTGGAGCTCTAGGCAGTTTGTTATGCATGCAAGCATTTCCAATGGTTCCTGGAATTCAGGTTGGGCAGTGCTCTTACTGACAAAACCACTGCATATATTGCACCAACCGCAAAGCAGGGGCTCTGGTTGTGGTCTCTGAACCCAGAAGCCATAAAGTTATAGATGTGGTGCGTTCGGCCCTGGGCCACTCCAGTTGCCACCTCCTTTCCCAGCATACTGAACATGATGGCGGATGCTGTCAGTCATTTGTTCAATGACCATCACAAGTGTGAAATTAACACAGAGGTCCTCAACCAAGTATTTCGTCTTTGGGGCCAGTTCTATATGGACCTGTTTGCAACTTGCTTCAACACAAAATGTCACAATTACTCTTCCAGGGCAGGCCTCAGGAGCACTCTCTAGGGGATGCTTTTGCTATCAAGCGGGACGCGCCCCTCCTTTATGCATTCCCTCCCTTTCCCCTAATTCACCAACTATTAATCAAGGTTAGGCAAGATTGGGCCCGCCTCATCTTGGTAGCCCTGGCATGGCCCAGGCATACTTGTTACCCTTAACTCTTTTGTATGTCAGTAGTGGCTTCCTTTCCTCCTCCCCACAACCTTCTGTCTCGAGACTTTGGCCGTACTCTCATCCTGACCCTCTCAAATTACGCCTCTGTGCATGGCTCCTTCATGGCTCCAAGATGCCAAAACCCTGTGCTCTGAGGGGGTAAAGAAAGTTCTTGTCAATAGCAGATGGGAATCCATGTGTAAAACTTACCTCTACAAGTGGCAATGGCTTTCCCATAGGATGGATGCTCATCATTCCATGCCTTCTCATGCTGCACACCTTCCTATCCTCCTGGACTATTTATTCCACCAACTTGAGTTGGACTGATCCATGGGGACATTGCTCGAGGAAGAAGAGGAAGTTACTCACCTTGTGCAGCAGCAATGGTTCTTCAAGATGTGTCCCCCTGTGGGTGCTCCTTTTTCCTCCCTCCTTCCCCTGCTTTGGAGCATCCTGCTCTAATTGTCAGATAGAGAAGGAACAGAGGGCTCAGTGCCACACACATGCCAGCTAGCGCAAGTAGGCACTGCTGTGCATGCACAGCACAGGAAACCGTGGTTATAGCAGAATCTCCGAGCGTAAGTGCCAGGACACACCTCCACCCAGAGTGGAGCAGCCAAGGGGAAACACATCTCGAAGAACCATCGTTAGTGCACAAGATGAGTAACTTCCTCTGTCTATAGCTATGTGTAAAATGCATATTCCAATAACACTTCCAGCCAAAACCTTGCCCAGAAGCTGGTATGCAGCTCTGTGTTTCTGATGCTGCTTCTGGTAAAATATTTGCAACAGCCATAAATGTGATGCGTGAAAGAAAATGTCTAGTGGGGAAAATAGATACACAAATACAACTTTAAAATACAAACAGGATCCCGAATGAAAGTGTGCCTCCATTATCTGTCATTGCGTAGCAGGAATTGTTTCATCTAGTACCATAGAAGGCAACAGGAGAGAAAATTGGAACTATACCTTTTTTCTCCTCCTGTAGGAGGGCACAGATGGTTGCTCCTAGCGAGTGCTGTTGCAGGCATTCCAGACAAATGGGATGAGGAATTAAGCAAGCGCTGCTTATGTATCTATATGACAGGCTGATTAACCTCTCTCACACTTTGTTTTTATCCAGCCTCAGAGGAGATTTGTCCAAGCTGTGTGCTTGTATCAGCCAGGCACCGCTGTACTGATGAGTGAAGATGACTCCCCCAGTTCTCCAGGTCAGCAATCCAAGTTCCAGGTGCCATTCAGTATTGTAGCTGATACAGAGCATTCAGCAAACAGTGAAGGAAGCCACGAGACTGGAGACTCTGGAAGATTCTCTCATGAGTCGAATGACGAGATACACCTTTCTTGTGTTACAAGTGCCACCTCACGTCCCTCCAGTTCCTTTGTAGGCAGTGACTCAGGTGTGAATGTGAACCCTGTCTTGAGTAACTGCAAGGAGCCTCCAGCACCACTGGCCACTGACCAGACTTCTACCTCATCTCTTCAGATACAGTGCATGGGACAAAACTGAGTTACCCCATCCTGACAGTCATGCCAGACATCTGCTTGATGTATGTCTGTTCGAAAGACAATGAACAGGGAACCAAAGTTTATTGTGGAAAGCCTGATAACACAATAGGTGATCCTACATCTCTTTTGAATGTTTTTTTTTGTTGTTGTTGCTGTTGTTTTTCTTAAAAGTCACTCATTTTGAATGTTCACTGGTAAACAATGTGAAAAGACAGTGAAGATTTCTGACTCGAGTTAAAATATGTCACTGGAGCAAAGGGAAGGCCGTTAGCCCTTTGCTGAATATCTACCTCAGTTTGCCAAATGGTGAACTCTGAATACAACTTCTTTACCTCATTTCTATTATAGTCGGTCTCCTCTACATAACCGATGATACTTCCTAATAGGATTTTTTTTTTTTTTGCTGTGTGTGTCGTGTGTGTGTGAGAGAGAGAGAGAGAGCTCAAAGGAGTTGTATAGGTAGATGAACAAGACTGTTTAGCTGAAGCTCTGGCTTTAAAAAAAGCAGGAATCCTAAAGGGATTAGATAAAATGATTTAACATGACTGACCTGAAGAATATCAGAGAGAACTGTAGTACTGTTACCTTTGAGAAAACAGTGCATCAATATAGGAATAATGGAGTTAGTGCTTTAAAATGTTCAGTAAACAGCTAGTTTGAATCTTTAATTAGACCCTCCTTTTGACACACTTGAGTGTCATAGCTTCCAGTATCCCAGCCTGCCTAGGACAGTGCCTTTCCATAAAGTTCTGTTGTGCTAGTAGTCGCTGACAGGATGTCTGTTAAATCCCCAGGGCTGTAGGGCATGCTGGATTCCCCACAAAGACGTAAAATTGTCTGTCTGTTGACAACTAATGCTAGAAAGCTTGGTGAAATTAATTAGTATTCATCTACCAAGCAGTTTGGAGTGGTGTGAAAACTGCCTGTGGGGAGAAGAAAAAGAATAGACAAGAATGGTGAACATTTTAATATTCCAGTACTTCATAGCAACAGTGCCTTCCATTATATATAATAAAATTACTGCTTTGCCTTATGCCTTCTTAGCATTCATAAAGTTGCTTCGGCGTATAGAAAGATGCCTTAAATGCTGCGTAGATTTTATGAGTAAATAGATTAGTAATCATAGTTCATTTTTACACAGCTCTGCAGTATGCCTGAGCAGCTGTTCTTTGAATGCAGTCCTGTTTCTTGCCTCAGTTTA
The DNA here is from genome assembly GCF_033958435.1 of Carettochelys insculpta. Taxonomy (NCBI): domain Eukaryota; kingdom Metazoa; phylum Chordata; order Testudines; family Carettochelyidae; genus Carettochelys; species Carettochelys insculpta. The sequence goes on from NC_134148.1 coordinate 19,884,688, forward strand.
GGATGCTATTAGTAAGGAATTTTAGCTCAGGGAGTGACTTCACATGCCAGTCTAAAACTCTAATTAGGTCTCAATGTGAAATAAAAAGACAGAGCTTTAGCTGAAAAGTCTGTTGGAAGGGTGAATGTTGATACTGCCTTGTACCCATACAATTCCTGTTTTATACTACCTCCTTTTAAAGTTATTCTAGTGTTATTTTTTTTCCTGTACTCAGGGAACAGTTTGTTACTTTTGACCTGCCTCACAGAAATGTGAGGCATACTGACAGGGTATCATGTTTTTGTTTTTTAATGGGCGGTGTTGGGATGGGTGGGGGGTCAAATTCATCAGTGTCATTAATTAGTTCACATACAGTTCACCCACAATTAATTTTAAAAAAGAAAAAGCTTTTGTTTATATTTTTCAAAATTTCAAAAATTTAAAGCTGTGGAAAAACACCTAGGGTGTAATCCTTAGTGTTAAAACTCCCATCAGTTTAATTAACACCATGACATCACTCCTTATGTGATCTGAATTACTTTTGGCAGCTTACCTATGATTTACAAGCTAGCCAAAAGCTTTCAATAAGCCCTAGTGTGTGTGTTTATTTATTTTATTTTATTTTTATTTTTGATGAAGCAGCCTGTAGTTATTGTAGATCTTTGACTTGTAACTGTTTGTTCATTCTGTACCAGACAGTACATGTTCACCTTTTCATAGCATTGTTGATACAAAGGCTTTAAAATAATAGTCTTGTACCAAAGAATTTTCTGTAGGAAAAAAAAGAAAATAGGATATTATTTTCCAAAAATAATTGAATTAGTTAAAAACTATAGATTTGAAGAGCTGGGTACGTTTTATAGTATAAGTAGTTACTAACAAAAAATAATAGGGCTTTGGTTGATTGTAGTAATTCATTACATAGTTTAGTTATTTGCTTCTACAATTTTTAACTACCTTGTTGTTACAAGAGCCTTTAAAGAAAGTTTTAATGTCTTACCAGCAGGTATCTCCAAAGACTTCCAAGTGTAATTTGTTTTTTCTTCAGCATGTAGTTCTTCAACAATACAGTATTAGATAAAATATTTTTGAATAATTTATATCTACTTGCTGAAGAAAAAGAAAATGTTTTCACCAAAGATTTATTTTTGGTCTCACTGGGCAAAATGTTTAGTGTACAGCAAAGTGTTGTTTCTAGGTAGCTAAGATATGAATTCATTGAAACTAGATAAGAATGTGTAACCATAGCATGAAGTTTTACACTTTTCCTTTCAGATTAGCTTCATTTTAGTGTTTCACTCAAAAAGGGCTGATATGCAAAGGGTAACTATTTTCTTCTCCAAAGACTTGTTTGCTGTAAGTGCTGATAAGAGGTTATCACTTTTATGCCATATATAACTATTAACTCTACTCCTTAACTTTGCATGCCAAAGATCAGCTACCTAGGCTAACCTATGACTCATCAGAGAGGAACAGACTAAATACCAGTATTTTTCAGTCTGGTAAAGCGTCTAGCCTCAGGGGCCAAAGAGATCAAAGTGTTAAATTTACTGAATAGCAATATGTCCACAATGCTGCCTATCCACGTGCTGTTATTCCAGTACTTTTTAATCAGCAAATGAAGAAAACCAAAGATATTTAATGTTACCTCTGTATATAGGCCAGCTTAGTTAGGCAATAAATTGTTCTGTCTTTTTTTGTTTGTTTTATGTTAACCAAATATAATGTGTATCTCCAGAACCTAGCCCACATGCATACGCTTCCTTTTTCTTTGTCATAAGGCTCATCCAAACATTTTCACTATGGAACAAAATGTATGATCATAGTGAAGTTTTATGTAGCTTGATAATAATTTTGACTTTATCAAAAATGTAGCATTTTATGGGAAACAAATGTTCTTACAATTCAGGAGAGGCCTCGTGTCAGCAAGGTAATTCCTGCATATACTGTATATGATTTGTTTCTGTTCCCACTGCTACCAGTGGCAGAATTCCTATGGACTTCAGTGGGAGCAAATCAGATACCAGTTTTACATGCTGTGATAGTTTTCAGAACAAAGAGCCCAAGAAGAATGTTATGATTAACAATCCATGAAGTTATATTGACAGATGTGGGAATGAACTTTCAAATACATTTGATTCTTAAATGGCAGTTTTATATGCAGTTTTGTATCCTTTTTGTTGCCCATAGGAATATCTGACAAAACTGTACAAGAAAAATAATCATAGAATATCCAGAAGTATTTGTTGTCTGCATGCACAGATCTGGGTTCTGGAGATGAGAAAACACTCTCCGTTTTCTAATTATGAATTTTACTGAGTATGTTTTGGAGGACGAACATAAATGTGGAACTTTCTGTTACACCACGTGAGTTGATTTTGTTAAGCGTGTTAAGAACTGAAGAGCCCTAGCTGATGTAATGAGCGTATGTGAACCCCTGTGTTTTAAAAAAGAAATTCAGTTGAAACGATTTGGAAGCTTGCGTGTAAAATTTTACAGAGAAAATCCTAAAATTGACCGAGTAGATTAATTGAGCACAAATCAAAAGACCCAGCATGCCTGATTTCTTTTCTCTGCATTTAAAAAAGCATGAAAGTCTTTGAATTTCCAGCTTTCCAAAATTCTTCGAGAAAATTGGAGAATGCTTTCACTTTTCCCTTGTGGAAATGCTGCTTCTCAGCAGTAGAGGGGGAGCCTAGTTAATCTGTATCTTCAAAAACAACAAGAAGTCCTGTGGCTCCTTATAGACTAACAGATGTTTTGGAGCATAAGCTTTCGTGGGCCAAGACCCACTTTGTCAGATGCATAAGCAGAACATCTTTTTACAGATCTATTCTTGCAAAAGAAACTTAAAGATCTACACATATCATTGTAACTGACACTTTGCCACAGCTTGGACTGTGGGGGTGTGGATCGCAGAGTGCACAGCATTGTGCTCTGTCTGCCTCCTCCAGACATTAATGCAAACTTACGTACCTTTTAGTTCACAGCAGCATTGTCCATGTGGACCAGTTAGAACACATCACTTTGGTGTGCCCTGCCCTTCACACCCCATATTCCACACTATTACACAATATTGACATCAGTTTACTGGGCTTCTTCCTCCTAAATTTATTGACAAAAAGAGAGTGTTCTCAGGTGTCTGTACCTGATTATCAAGTATCAGAGGGGTAGCCGTGTTAGTCTGGATCTGTAGAGCAACGAAGGGTCCTGTGGCACCTTATAGACTAACAGAAAAGTTTAGAGCATGAGCTTTCGTGAGTTAACTCACTTCTTCAGATGCTGGTGACCCTTCGTTGCTGTACCTGATTATATTATTTTTAACATGCTTGCTCTGGGTTTTTATCCCGTTGCTTCAAACTAAGGGCTGAATCCTGTTTGCCTTGTTCACATATATCTTGTTCCTGCTATCATTGAAGTCAATAGCAGCATTCACATTAATTTCAGTGGTGCAGGATCAGGCCCTTAAATAATTCTGTTGATTTCAGTGGGATAATTTGTATGATGTGAACAACCAATCTGGGCCTAAAATTCTGTATTTCAATGTCTCTTAAAGGCTATTTCTTCAAAGGGCTTAATTCTGCAATCCATTCTCAGGCAAAACTCCATTAAAGCCTGAGTAGGAGCCACATGATCATGTTCACCCTATTTGTTGCAGAGGGATTGCCATTCATAACATCACATTTAGTTGATGGCAAAACTCCCACTGACATTGGTGGGAGCGGTATGCAGGGATCAAGGGCATTGTATTAAAGTCTTCTGAAACACAGCATATTAGGGCCAGGTTCTGATCTCATTTGCCCAGGTATAAATCAGAAGTGATTTCATTGATGGCAACAGTTACTTTGGTTTGCTGATAATTAAGAGCAGACTCTACACTACCTACGCTGCCTTACCTATGTATTTATGGTTTTATCGTTCAAAACAAACCCTTTGGAACGGGATGCTGTAAGTGCAGTAAGCTCAAAAGGCCTTTTTTTCCTCCTAAAAAAACAAACAGGGAAGTCCTGTGGCACCTGGTAGACTAACAGATTTATTGGAGCATACGCTTTTGTGGGCAAAAATGTCATGCATCTGACAAAGTGGGTCTTTGTCCACAATAGCTTATGCTCCAGTAAGTGGGTCTGTCCCAGAAAGCTCTTCACTGAATAAATCATGTTGTTAGTCTTTAAAGAGCTACATTTCTGCTGCTTTGGTTTGCTCCAGTTAATCTGTTAGTCTCTCAGATGCCACAGGACTTCTTGGGTTGTTTTTTTTTTTTTGGTGGCTATAGACTGATACCTGTCATTTTTTTTGCCTGGGGTTTAAAACCAACCTTTTAGCAGTTATTTAACATTATTGAGATAGCTCAAAGTCCAGTGTAGTAACAACAACAAAAAAAGGGATTTTAAATGCTCATTTCCAATAAATACCTGTTCACAAGGTATTTCCAAAGACAGTCTTTGAAGTGTACCTCAAGTCAGCTTTAAAGTGACAATGGGGCCAATTTATTAATGTTTTGTACTAGAGACAGATTAATAAACAATTTACAAAAGTAAGTCTCTGTTAAAAACTGCACAATCTGTCCATACTACAGGTCTTTTAAAAAAATTATTTTCAGGGACAAATATGCTAAATGCAGTGACTTACAACATTCTTGGTTAACCTTAGCATTTCTCAGTTAATGCTACTAAGTATCTTGAGCTTAGCTGCTTGAACACTGAAGATGCTTGTACCAAGTAGTTACCTTCAGGGAGAGGGAGCTTGGATTCTCTCAGTTTCTAGGAACTCTGAAAGCCTGTCTAACTTGAACCATCTTTTAAGATAGAAATTTTCTACTAAATTGTTTTAAAAATATGGCCATTCAAATATTTAACACAAAAACTAATACCTGTCTCATGTAATCATATTGTTAAATCCACCTTGGTTCTAACTTAAAAAATATATTGAATTCAGGCCAAATTCTTCTCCTATCTGCTGATATAAATCTGGTTTGATTTCATGCATTTCAATGGAATTTCTGTAGCTTTATGCCACTGTGACACTTGCCCTGATTTACTTTAAAGAGACTCAAGCACACGCTTAAACTGACCCTACAACTTTACCAGTGAATTGAGCCCATTGTAGAAATTTGCCATTACATAAGTATTATGTATACCTTCATTGTATCTGCCTGGTGTTTTCAGTAAAGATTGAGTATGAAACTTACTTTTTAATGTAAAAATATTACTTTTTTATTATTTTGGCTTGTTTTTTTGTTGTTGTTCTCTAAAGGTGAGAGTTAATTGCAAGTGTAGGACCCAGTTATGTATCTCGTATTGGGGGTGTTCTGGATCCTTTCACTCCTGTATGCCATTTTCTTGTAAGGGCAACAATTGCTGACTTGCTAATGGAGGATGGAGCTGAATTATATTAATTTTATATTTGACTCAGGGGATCAGCTCTGTGAATTCCATTGCATGAGGGAGGCCAGTGTTCGCCTTGATTTTGAATGTACCTTTTTAATGTCTTTTTTTAAAATATTTTGTTTAATAATGTGGATTTGTTTTTCTTTTTATAGAATTCTAGTAAATGTTACTTAGTGTGTTTTTCCCCCAGGGTTGTTTGTGTACTATCCAAAGGTCATGCCAAAAATGAATAGAAGTTTAAATGCCAAAATGTTTATGAAACTGCTGTCTAAATACTGATTGATTGCACAGTTTAAATAAAAGTTTTCTTTAGTAAAAAAAAAAAAAAAAAGTTTTTAAAAGCAAGTCATTTTCTTTTCGGTTTCTGTGGTGAGTAGCTCAAAGCCTGGGAGGATAGTGTAATTTGTACAGTGCCATAAATCTGCACACTTCTTTACAAAATGCAGCATATCCCCAGCCAAAGAGTCTGCAGTTAGGCAAGGGATCTGCAACCTGCAGCTCTTTAAGCACTTCATCATGGCTCCCAATGTTATAATTGCAAAGTAAAAAAAAAAAGAAAACAAACAAAACTTCCTAATTATTTTCAATAAACAGTGAATATCTAAAAGCCCAAAAGTGAAAACTCATGTTAAAAAGCAAATGATATGTGATCTCGAATTGTTGGGTAACTCCCCCTAGCATCCTCCCAAGAGAAGGTTCAGGAGTGAAAGTCAAGAAGACAATGGTACAAACGCACGAAGCATGAAAAAACAGAATATGTTAAAAGCTTGTAAGCATGTATCACACTACAAATCACTGTGTGCGTTGTTCTTAAAGTAAGGGTTACAAAAAGTATGATGTGATGTTATTTATCAATGACCATTTCATATTCACATGCATCGTGGCTCTTGAATTATTGAGCTATTTACCCTAATTGGCAGAGGGAGGGTAGCCTCTCCTTGCTATTTTGGTTGCTGGCCCCTGAATTAGCTGAACCAAGATACAGGACCACAGGTCAGGCAAGGAGGGTGCAGAGATTGTTACTGGCTGAAACAAATTAGGATCAGATTCTTCAAACCTTCCTAAACCTCATTTCTGTGCAGGAGTTTATACATGAACTGAGTAAACAGAAGCTTTTCTCTTCTAGACTGGATCCAGTTAGTGCCATCTGGTGAGTGGCCTGTGGCCAATATATAGGAAGTGAATTGGTAATCTCAACCCTTTCTCCCAGTGGACTGTTCTTACAGTCAAGCCAGCTGAGGCTCTTAACCTGGAGGTCAAGGACTGAATGGACATGGAGACTGAACTCTCACCCCCGGACTTGAATCTCTCCAAAGGTCAGGGTTGAGGCATGTTGGCTGGGACATGATGGGAGATTGTGCTACCCCTGCTATGTACCCCCGAGGTAGCTCAGTGGAGCACCTCAGTCTCCAGGGCTTTTAATCCAGATGCTTTCACCAACACTAATATTCTAAAGAACTAGAATACAAGAGGGATTCTCTAGCTAGACCTATTGTAGGGACTTAGGCTATGAGCAAAATAATGGTCTAAAATCCTTTTTTGTTGCCCGTGATAAAACCATGTAGCTTGGTCTTTTCTCAGACTGAGCAGTTTTTCTGGTGTGTGCCATAGCATTTCATTCACAAAGATAGACTGTGTACATACAGCATAGATCTCGCCACTATGAGACTGTCTGTCTGTAGTACAGAGTTATTCTGGAATAGTTTATTCCAGAGATCTTATTCCAAAATAAACTATCCTGGAATAATGCGTCTACACTAAAGGGAAGCCCCAAAATAAGTAAAACTCATTCCGAAATAGTGTGTCCACACACAATAGAGCCCATTTTGTGTTAGAGCCCCTGGAAGCAATACTATGTCTGTACAGCAGAGTTATTTTGGAATAAGATATTCTGGAATAGTTTGTTTCAAAATAGTCCCTATTCCCTGTCTACACATCCCCTATTCCAAAATATCTATTTCAGAATAGGTGCTATTCCTCATGGAATGAGGTTTACCAAATTTGAAATAAGCTGGCTGGTATTTTGATATTATTTCAAAATAGCGATTGCATTGTGTAAACACTCACAAAGTTATTTTGGAATAGTGGCCGATATTCCAAAATAACTTTGTTGTGAAGACACAGGCTGTGTCTGCACTACAGCAATCTTTCAAAAGAAGTCCTTCCGAAAGATCCTCTCCTAAAGAATATTTTTCAAAAGACCATGTCCACACACGAAAAACAGATCAAAAGAGTGATCTGCTCTTTCGATAGTGTGTCAACATAGCACCCACACTTTCAAAAAGCAGGCCAGGGATCGAAAAGCCAAGCGCCATGAGGAGTGCTCTTACGTAAAAAAGGGTCTGCGGCGCATCTACACACGTTTACTTTCTAAAGCAGCTTTTGAAAGAAGGCGCTCTTCCTGAAACAGGAGTAGAGGAGTGCTTTCGAAAGGGGGGCTGCACTCTTTCAATTGAATTTCAAAAGAATGCTTTCTGCGTGTACACACACGGCTGGATATTTCAAAAGAGCCCTCTTCTTTTGAAAAACATTTTGAAAGAACTTGCTAGTGTACACACAGCCTAAGTGTCCTAAACTTTCCCAATCACATGCAAATATGTGACCTGCCACAGGACAAGCTCTATCCTGATCTATCCATCTCAAAATCCCTTGCCTTCCTCTCATTATCATTATGTCCTCTAGTTTGGCACGTGAGTTGCACAGGGAGCAATAGAAACCTGTGGTTCCACAGTATGTTGCCACAAAATTTTGAAATCCTGCTGCTCAGTTGGCACAAAGTACTTCGCTTACAGCATTTTTTCACTTTGTTGAATCTTGTGAACTAACTTATGACAACAGTGGTAAAGTGCAATTGCTGTTAATCAGAAAGCACTCTTGAGAGGAATTTATTTTACATTGAGATAATTGAGGTGAATCCCATTTAATTAGCAAGGAAGTGATGTTTTCTTTGGAGACTAGATGATTTGGATTCCTAACTGGACATAGCAAATATCTCCTTGAAAGACAATTGAAACACAGCTTTTGCCAATGACTGAAAAAGAGTGTCCACATTATCTGATATCTGTTTTGTGGCCTGTGTAAATTAAATTGGAAATAAGATGGTGGTTTCAAATCAGCTCTTACAATACAGATTACAAAGCCACAATCCCATGCCCCTTCAGTTACAGATCCTGGTGAGAGGACAAGAACAGAACACTACTGAACTACTCTCACAATATATCCTGTCTATTTACATTTCTCATTTTTGTTAAGGAATGGGTTACCTGCTGATCAGTAGGGCTCCAGAGAAAGCACTTGGACCTTAGAAGGGGGACATAGCTGCACGTTACTGTTGGCAAATGCCTGCAGACACTGGAGAGAGTTAGATGGCTCCTGCAGGGCCATGAGTCAGCAGGAGGGAGATCAATGCCAGTGGAGGCGGCCTGTGCAGAAGGCCAAATTCAGCAGTGTGACCAGACAAAAAGAATGAAAAATCAGGAAGGAGGTTGGGGGTAATAAGTGCTTGTATAAAACAAAGCCCTGAATGTTGGGAATGTCCCTCTCAAATCAGGACATCCGGTCACAATAAAATTCAGGCAATAGGTGTTGGAAAGATGACCAACCCTCAGGGGGAGAGGTAGGTCCCAGCTGAAATTGGGATGAAGACTGTGTAAATTTGAGTTCTGTTAATAAATTGGGCCCAGAAGGGGGAATGTTTTTAATATCTGAACTTTGCTGACTTTTAAGAAACGCTGAGTGAAGGTATTCCTGTTGACTGTCCAATATCACAAATGTAAAATGAAAGATAAATGATAAAATCAATGGTTTCATGAAATAGCAGGGAAAGAATTGCTTTTATGAAATGACTATTAAAAATCCCTTAGAATTCTTCCCTAACTTGGATGAATTGTTCTTGCATCAGATTCATGAATTCAGTAGCAAAAGACTAATGCTTAAGTAAGTCCATTCTGACTTGAGACAAAACTCAACTGATCATGAGCTCTACAGTTAAGTTTAATGCAACTTGAGTGTGCTGCATCCACTTAAAACAAGTGACTTTCTGCTTGTTTTTCTCCATGTGGACGGGCACTTTTAGGCAGTCTCAGGCAGTGATTTTTTGCTACTTTTCTCATGGGTTGCTATAATTACATATACACTGTACCCATGGTGGTGTGGCAAAAATCTCCACCTTGTGTCAAGACATAGAAATTCATACTCTACCCTCTCTCCCCCCACACTTACATTTTCTGGGTTTGAGGGGTTTTGACACTATTCATACTTGTATTTGGATAATTTTCCGGGGGAAAAAAAACAGTTGTGAATCTGGAATGCAAAGTGTACTTGCAAACTTCATTTTTACTATGAAATTTGCACTGAATTCACCTACTATAGAGATTGCACTAGAGTGCTTGTATCATGAAAGCTGAACTTACAAATGTAGAATATAAAAATATAATTGCACTCAAAAATAAAATGATGTACTACACTACTTATAAAAATTGAAAAATTCTCTCTCTTGCTTATTTTTCAGTGCACACACTTGTAATGAAAATAATATAAAGTAAGCACTGTAAACTTTGTATTCTGCACTGTTATTGCAATCAGTATATTTGAAAATGTAGAAAAGCAGCCAAAATACTGAATAAATTTCAACTGGCATTTATTGTTCAACAGTGCGATAAAACTGCAATTAATTCTGGTTAATTTTTTGAGTCACCATTCATTTTTGAGTTAATCACAAGTTAATGGAAATTGGCAGCTCTATTTAGAGCTATCCCAGGGTAGCCTTTGCTTAGTTTTGCATATACAACTTCTAATAATATTTAAAAAGCAATAAATGTCCAAGACAAATAAAGGAGTTAACACTGAGAGTCCACAGCAGTAATTTAAAAGTAAAAAGCATTAAAGGGATAGTGGAAGAAAGCTGTAGAATATAAATAGTGGTAGGCTTCTTTTTTAAACAATATGCTTGAGCTTCCTGCACATCTTAACTGCAAACCTATGTTTGGGTTGTGTCTTCCATTCCACAATTTACATTTCACTTCCAGTCACTTTTTCTTCGAGTCGCTATTAGCATCTAGTCTGAATTAATCTGTGAAGGTCAGATTTGAGAGTAACAACTTCATTTCATCTTGAAAGCACAGAGCTTTTCTTAAGCTTTATTTGAATTGTCATGAGCATTGTTCTATACACTGAGGTTAGATTAGTGAATTTACATGAGGCTGCACCTTCCATTCATTTGTAAAATGCAGCCACTGCAGAATCCAGCTGCCCACTTAAGAGGTGTCTTATGGTGAGTGGCCAATTACTCTGGCATTAGGAGATCTGTGCTGAGGATTAGTTGATTTATGAATGATATTTAAGGTATTGGTTTTTACCTTTAAAGCCCTATATGATCAGAGTCTTGTGTAGTTTAGAAAATTCCTCTCTTCCCTGTTTTCTGGAGAGTAGCAGAAGTAATTGGAGGTGCTTCTGTTAAAAAGAAAAATAACTTCCCTCCCCACTTACACTGTTAAAGACAATTAAAACTGAGCATATGAAAGAAATGGTTATCAAATAGAAGGATGATGCAGTGTTGCAGCCTAACCTTGTTTCCAGGCTGTATTAAAAGAGGATCATAATGTTTTCTCTTTAATGCTTTTACCTTAAGAATATATGTGCTTGCTTAGAAAGAGCTGTGGTAATTACACCGTTTACTGTCCTTGAGGAGAAAAGTAAAGCATGCCTGCTAAGGCAGTCTGACTTGGTGGGTGAATTCATAGTGTAGGCAGGGATCTGTGTTCAGTCTGCAAAATACCTCAGTCAGGAGGGAGAGATGCATGTGTCTACCTAGAATGGCAGTTGGTTGGGGACCCAGAAGGCTACGAGTGGATGTCCTTTGCAGGCCATAAACAGGGAACACAGGTACAGTTGTCCTGAACTGTGACAGCTGGTGATAAGGTGTTCTTAGCAGTGTTCTCTGTAAGCTGAGTGCTTGGGCTGCTGCTCAGAAGAGATTCAGGTGTGTCCTGGATGATTAGCAGAGTGCCCGCAATCACCCATAGCTGGCAGCACATGCCTGGGTACAAATACAATTTATTCTGCCCCAGGTGGAAAAAAATAAAGAGGGAACACTGGTTCTTACTGAAAAGTTTTTTTCAGCTTTGTGTAATGTGTTCTCCTGCTGGGTCTGTGAGAACCCAGTTGGAGTGACTTTAAGGACACACTTGAAAGATCCTTCTGTTTCATAGTATTTGAGAGGTAAATGAAAGCTGAGCAGGGTGCTGGCTGGAATCTAGTGTGACAAGGAATACTAGATGCAGAGATCTCCTGTAGTAGTAAATTACAGGCGCTGTTAATTTGTGGGGCGGCCAGGGACATTTCTTGTGGTTTTGCCTGTTTAAATGAATAGTTTTCAAGTGTTAGAGCAATGTCTATAGCATTGTATGGTGCTTTATACATATAAAGAAATAAAATAGTGTGAACTCACAGAAGGTCATGTTCTCTTTGTCCCTTTTCAGGGCAAAATCATGGACAGAAAAGCTCTGCTATTTTCATCAGCAATTCTCATAAAATACAAGACTTCGGGCTTATGCAGGACAGCATGGCAGGGCTGCTAAAGAGGCTGTGCTTTCTGAAAGCAGCAAAACCACTGACCTCTCTGCAACTGGCTCTGCAGAAACTGATCTCAGAATCTTTGAAATACAGGATGGGGAGGGAGAGCAGGCTCAGGGCTTCCTCAGGACGCTTAGACTCTTGAGCAGTGTAAACAGCCAGTTGAAGGTGCAAGTTATTCATGTACCAATAAAAGAACTCAGCTTCTCTATTGGAGAGGTAAACATTATTATCTGCTATGGTGATTGAAGGCTGTTCGGTCACAAGTGCATTGCCCTGATATGCTAGTTAATCCTCTGACTCAATTGGAATAGTATAGAAAACAGCAGAGCTTGCAGGGAGAAGCCAGATAGGGGCTGGTTACTTGGCAGCACAGATTGTAAAATTAAAAACACAATTCACACGCGTTTCCATGAACGACATCTGTCATGCCAGCCTCCCGCATGCTTAGAATATTGAATGCTGAAAAAGCAGCAATTCAGTTTCTACCAAGGAAAACAATCTGGTTTCATCTTCAGACAAAATCCACAAAGTGAAGGTATAATGACCTTCTGTAGTGTCTCCACGAGTGCTCCTTTCTCGGTGTCGGTGCATCCTCACACTGGTAACCGGAGATTCTTCATTAGCTGTAGTTTCCTGCTCCACGCATGTGCTGTAGTGCCGTCTCATGCTCTTCGCCACATGTGTGGCGCAGACCCTTCAGTTCTGTCTCTACTATCCTCAGCAGGAGACAGAGCTCCTCTCGCTCTGTGTCAAACAAAGAAAAGTCTAGTCAGTGTAGCTCGATTAGTTTTTTTTCCCCCCATAGGTCTTCAAGTTTCTTCACCCTATATTCAACAAACAGAAAAAAATATGTATATAGTTAACTGCATTACCGCCATGTTGGGCTGTCCCAGCTTTAACACTGCCCACCTCCGACGGGCACTCATCCTGCATCAGAAACTTCTGGTGAAGCTCACCAGCCCCAGAAATGCACCTTCTGCTCCAGCTTCACACGCAGACTTGCAGGGACAGGGCCAACAAGCTAAAAACATGGTAGATGTACGAGAAGTGTCTTCACCCACCATCCAAGAAGCTGTCCCCCACTGCCAAGTCAGCTTCAGATCCCAGAGGTACAGACAATTTGTGCTGCTCTACCTCCTCTGAGACACCAACTGTGAACATAGGCATTTCCCCAGTGTGATCCTTGCCTCCAGCACTGTCCTTTCCAGCTGTGCCAGTTGATAAGCTTGGCATCCCATCCTCAGCACCGTCCAAACCAGTGCCAGAGAAACAGGTGTACTTGGAGCCAAGCTGCAAACATTTGGCACCATCTGCACCACTGGCACTTACCCCAAGAGGTCTTTCCAAAAACACTGCACCAGCTTGCTGTGCTGCTTCAAGATGGCACTGGACTAGTGCCAAGGAAGTCGAGGGCTGAGGTACCACCCCACACCTGCTTGGCAACAGACATGGCACCGAAGTGGCACCAGGGCATCTCTCCACCCCTGTTGGTGGAATCAGAATGGGTGGTACCAAGGAGATCCCATGTGGACTCTTCACCTCAGGCATGGGCAGCACCAACCATGGCACCATCCATCACTCCATGACATACGTTCCCTGTTTTGCCTCCCATCCCCATGCTCATCACACAAATTTAAATTCTCCCAGGGCTGAGGTGCCAGCCTGTTAGGTGGGGGAGGCTCGGACCACCAAAGAGTGTTCTCATCACAACACTCCAGTCCCACCCATTCACACTGGAAGAGTGCTCCTGCTGCCCTTGTCTGTCTGCCTCAGCCTCCTCCATGGTTTGCCCACCATTACCCATGCCTGCCGCATCATCCTGGGCACTGGTATTCCTGGGACTCGTGATCCCATCAGTCCCAACACCAGCTGGTCCCCTCGACTACTTCCTGGGATCTCCCTGCCTCTCCCTGGCCTACAACCTCAGCCATGTACCCATCATCTCAACATTCTGACATGGAGGATGTCCTTTCTGAGGGCGAGGACACTTCCCCAGTACATCATTCTTCCTCTTCACCCAATGACCCCATCATCTCCATTTCTCCACTGTGGCTTATGACTGCTTGGCCTTCTGTGATCTTGTGGCTCTGGCCCAGGATAAAGACCTCTAGGAGGTACAGATCAAGCAGTACTGACTGCTCCATACCCTCCAGCCATCCACCTCCTCCAGGATTGCCCTGCCTATGGACAAGGCCATTGTGGATCCGGTGGAGGTTATATGGCAAACACTGGCTTCCATCATCCCCACCAACAAGAAATATTTCATTTCCTCCAGGGACTCAGAGGTTCTTTCTATGCATCTTCAACCCAACTCCCTCGTCATAGATGCGGTGCAGCACAGGTCCAAGCAAACCTCTTTGAAGTCAACACCACACGACAAGAACAATAAAAAGTGGGACACTATGGCCTGGGAGGTTTACTCCTCCAGGACCCTCCTTCTCTGGGCAGTGAATTATCCAGCCATGTTGGCCGATTATGACCACTCGAACTCCTCAAAATTAGCAGAGTTGGTCCCATTGCTACCAGAATAGCAGTGCCCCACCCTGCTCAATGTTATCCAGGAGGGGCATGTCATTGGATGTGTGGCGTTCCAATCCACTATGGATGTAGCAGATACGGCAGACAGGGTTACTGCCTCCGGTGTGATGATGCGTTGGACCCCCTGACTTCAGTCTTCGAGAGTCCCAAACGACCTTCAACAGAAGGTGGAGGACCTTCTGTTCAATAGAGCACACTTGTTTGCAGAGAAAACCGACAAGGTTCTCCACCCATGAAGGACCCCCACACTTCTCTGGGCATGTTGGGGATGTACATGCCCCCTTTTAAGCAGACACAGTACTCCTCCTACCAAAAGCCTAGGGAGCAGTTCCAACAGCAGCAGCAGTCTTATGCCAACAGGCAGAGACAAAGACCTGAGCAGCGCAAGCCTCACCACCCACCACGCTAGCAATCTGCCACATCTCAGTCACAACCCTCCAAACAGCAGTTTTGAGGTTTTGCTCAGAAGATCTTCCCGTTCCAGTCATCCCACCTTCTGGTCACCTGCAATTCCAACACTGCCCATTCATCCATCAATTGGCCACCATAACATCATTGCCCATGGGTACTCCATCCCTTTTACTTAACCCTGCCTGCCTTACCCCATCCCTCTTCAGGGACTCCTCTCATGAGACTCTGCTCTGCCAAGAGGAGCAGCACCTTCTGCATCAAGGCACCACAGAGCTGGTTCCAGCAGAGTTTCATGGCAGCAGGTTTTTGTCAACATACTTCTTAACACAGAAGAAGAACAGGTCATGGAGGCCCATCCTCAATTTCAAGAGGATCAACAAATACATCCTCTATTGATGTTTCAAAACTGTGACTCTCATGACCATTATACTGGCACTGGACAAATAAGGCTGGCTTTTGGCTCTCAACCTACAAGATGCCTGTTTTCATATCATAATACACCCAGCACACAGACACTTCCTGTGTTTCACAATGGGGTCTTACCACTGTCATTACCGGATCCTCCTGTTGGGGCTCTCAGCTGTGCTCAGGGTTTTTTTTTCAAGATTCTAGTGGTTGTGGCTGCCCACCTCCAGTGTCTCAGAGTTATTATTTTGGCTTACTTGGATGATTGCCTTATGAAAGGTCCTTTGCTCCCAGAAACCCTCTGCTCTGATTTGCTGGAATTCTGGCCAATCGTAGCAGTGCAAGAAGCCTCTGTAGGCAGTGCTCTGCTGATGTTACCCTAGCCAGGGCAAGGGGAGGAGGAGTGACAGTGACAGAGCCTGGAGCTTCTTCCCGCCTCCCTCACAGCTCCTGGTGGAGCCCATGGACTGGATTTGTCCCTGGCTTTTTGATCTGGCCTTTGAGGCTCGGGGCTCCCTGTCATGGCCTGGATGCTGGGGAGGGGAGACTCAAGTTTTAGAGTCGGGATCCAAGCAAGCCATGGTCTAGATGCAGACCATGGGCCAGGGGTTCTTCATCTCTGCTGTACAGCTTTGTACACAGTTTTGGTTTCAGCTCAATATTCCTGTCTTAGTAGCCGTCACCCTTCATTTGGCCTGGTCTACACTAGGGGGCAATGTAAACCTAAGATATTTAACTCCAGCTATGTGAATAGCCTAGCTAGAGTTGATGTACTTTAGCTCAAATATTTCTGCTGTCCCTACAGCAGATGGTCCATGGAAGAATCTCATCCATCAACTTCTGTTAATCTTCGTGACTGCAAGGAGTCCTCTGGTTGATCAGGATGCCCTGAAAGTTTGATTTAGTGTGTCCCTACCAGCTGTGCTAAACTGAACTCCAGAAGCTTTGGTAAGTATAGCTATACCCTAACGTTTCAATGGCTGTCCTCCTTTCTTTGCCTAATTTGCTGTCTCTTTAGATACAGTTCCTTCTCTTATTGTGTGTGTATGGGCATCTCTCCACAGCTTTGCTTTGTGCTCTAGAGAGGTCCTGGAGATCCACATCAACATTTTCCCTTGGTAATCCCTCAGGGATTCCCTAATTGTGATATGTGTACCCCTGGGGGTACGTGAAACATTCCTGGGGTGGGGGGGGTGGTACACTGCATAGGTTGTGTAATGGTGAGTTTTATTTAATAATTATTTTATTTAATTTTCATAATAGGCTACTCAAGCAAAACTTTAAAACTCTGTGGGAATTTGTTGTATAAAATACAGTAATTTACTTCAAGATGTACCCATCAGCCAACAGAGACACTGATGTACAGAGCCCTCATCTCCAGTCACCATGCAGAGTGGGTTCATTTGCCCAGCAACTGCCCAGTTTAACTGAGCTCAGAACACAGGGTGGGTTTTTTTC
The DNA here is from genome assembly GCF_033958435.1 of Carettochelys insculpta. Lineage (NCBI taxonomy): Eukaryota > Metazoa > Chordata > Testudines > Carettochelyidae > Carettochelys > Carettochelys insculpta. The sequence continues at coordinate 19,901,442 of NC_134148.1, forward strand.
ACTTGTACATGTTGCATCCTCATCTGAATATATGTCACATATGGGCAGATGGCTAAAACTAGGTAGTGTCAAGAATATGAGGTAGGTAATGAGAAGGGTAGGAGGATGCAGGCAGGTGGTAAATCTGGTAGAAGGTATATTGGCTGCTGGCAGACCTGAAATAAGAAAATGCACTAAGATAGATTTAGAAACCTCTGTTCTCTAATCCCACCAGACTCCACTTCACACCCTTCATCCGCAGCTGTGGAGGAGCATGATTCTCTTTGCCACAGCAGTCGAGCTCCCTGATCCACCCGACATTTAATAGAGTATGAAACTTTCCGACTGGGGGGCTGACATCTCTAAGGTAAGTCTATACTAGGGAAATAAGTTGCTTTCAGATACGCAATTCTAGCTACGACATTTGCGTAGCTAGAATCGACGTATCAGAATCAACTTACTTCCCTCGTGAAGTCTAAGCTGCTATCGTCTTATGTTGACATCCCTTACTCCACACGATAGTGTAGAGTACAGGGGTCAATGGCTGAGTCCAGAGAGGTCCATTTTGCTGTGTCTTCACCAGATACACAAAATTGAACTCCGGAAGATTGACTGCAGCACGTCGATCTTTCGGTAAGTAGAGACAAGCCCTAATACCCTCCTCACTAGGCATAACACAAGTAAGTGCAAAGGAAGATCATCTGGCTTTAGTGTTCAAAAGCCAGATGGAGCATGAATTTGAAATAACTGGTTTAATGTTTGCTTAATTTCAAGATTGCCCAGGGTTTTTAGACAAGGGATCAGCACTACTACCTCTATCTACAAAGGTAAATGTAGGTGAGTAGAGGAAAAAACAAAGATGTCAAAGAAAGATACCTACAGTTGTCCCCTGCCCCCATCTTAAGTAGCCAGTGTTGGCTTCTTGTATTGCAAAAGCCTAGTCACAGGTGTAAAATATCTTGCTTTCTTTCCTTACCTTAGCAAATCAGGAATTGATATCTTAAGAGACTGTATTAACCTGGACATAATGGTGACTTTTCCTGCAAAGATTAGAAAGTCAGCTTCTTGTAGTTCCATTTTTAATTGGATTCACATATGTAGGTCACTGGGATGCTTAGTCAAGGAAGCCACTGACAGCCCTGAGATCTGTGTCATATTCAGTGTCAGGAATGCCAGCAAAAGAGTAGCGAAAGTAGCAGAGTTCATCTGAAGTTATGTTTGTTAGCTGGAGATGGTCTGCTCCTACTTAGCTATTTCCAGGATGGGTGAAAGCAGTTGATATAGACCTCTAACCTTTTCCACCCATGTGTGGAATAAGATATTTGTGTATGTGTGAATGTGCATGACCAGTAGAAACAAAAACCTAGCTGTGGGCTCTCTGCTAATCAGCTGGACAGCGCTTGAATCTCACCCGAGTGGCTGCACAAGCACCTAGCTCCCAGGGAACACTGACGTAGACTGTCCCGGTCAACTTGCCTTACCACTGCTGAGATGTGGGTATTTGTGCACCCTTCTCCATAGTCAATTACCTGTCTATGAATGGGGACCACGCTGTGTGTTTTGTCAGTGACGTGTTCTAGTCAGAAAATTACAGCTGCGTCCTTTAGTCTTTCTGCTGTGGACAATCAAATGCAGTGGAGCTGTGAATGCCTTTGGTGGTGGTGTTTATGGCCCAATAAACACAATATCATGTCACCAGCCGGCAGAGGTGTGCTCAGGAATTAAAATTTCATGACTTTTGGAGGGGTATGTTCTGTGCCTCTGGGGCTGGAGGTAATCTGTGCCTTTGCCAATTATTGAGGGGAGGGGGCTTATGCCCTTGCCTGCTCCCCCCCCCCAGTGCATGCCCATCATCAGGGACAGAACCCAAGACCTTCAATTCTGAAGCCTAGGCCTGTCACTTGAGCTAAAGGAGTAACTCCATTAACTGGTTACCAGTGGTGAAATTCACCTGTCTGAGGGCCAGAACAAAGCTGTGCACCCTTTACATTAGGGTGGCCACCTTTTCAAAAGTCAGTGGTGACAGAAATGCAGGAGCCCTGCCCATTGATCCTCTTCCTTCCCAGGTCTCATCCCGGCCAGGCTGGAAGCTGGAGCAGGGCCATGATAAGAGCAGGTTCGGGAGCTTGGGCTGCTGTCAGGAGCCCTGGGCTCTGCATCTGTCCAGAGAGGGGTTCAGGGTGCCCAAGAGCAGGCCCAGCCCATGTCCCCATGTCAGTGTGGTTATTGGCATCCAGCTGTGCCCATGTGTTTTCTTCTGATTATTTTTGTTGTATAAAGACCAAAAGCCTTGATTCTATGGCCAGATCTACATTACATTGGAAAGTTGATTTAAAATACTGAATTCCAGGTATGAAAATTGCATAGCTGGAATCGATGTATTGTTGAGCGATTTTTCTGGCCATTCCCACAGTGGGCGGTTGACTGGAGAAAGTCTCGTAGTCGTGTGGAGTAAGGGAGGTGGACAGGAGTTTCTCCCATCAACCTCCCTTATGCCTAGCAACTAGGCACACTAAATCAAACCCTGGAAGAGCGACTGTGATGGAGTCAAATTTCAGGTAAGTATAGCTGTACCCATTGTTTCTTCTTTATTAGTTGAAAGATAACTCCAAGGAGATTTTAGAGGGCTCAGGCTCTGTTTTTTACAGTTTTAATGTTTGTGATTTGATTATTTCTCTCTGTTTTTTAATAATATGATTTCCCTGCTGTATTGCTGGCTGCCACAGGAAATGGCCCTGCATAAATGCACACATAGAAAACGTGTTACTTCTCACCTTTCTAATCTACAGCTCCTCCACCTCCGTTCTCACATAAAACACTAACCGGCCTCTCCCTGCTCCTCAGCAGGTCTCATGTTACTTAGATTTAATTACTTTTCCAAAATAGAGTCACTGCAGGATGCTTACTAGTGTATACACTGAAGTATGATCCTAAATAATTAAAACAGAACTACAGTTGTCAAAAAAATTAACACAGTACAATTTGGGAGCAGTCACTTGTTAAATCATGTTTCTTATTAGCTAACCTAGAAAATTGTGGAAATGCTGAATGGATCTCCTTGTGATTAATGTGTTTCTATCATAAGAGCAAACTTATTCTACATTATTACATTTTGATACTAAGATGTTAGCCTCAGCTGCTGTTTATTCATGGAGCAGACACCAGAGCATCCTGCTTCAATTCCAATACCTATTAAATACCAATTAAATACAGGCCAAATCATACCACTCCTTTGCTGTGGCTGCAAGGCTGTTTGATGCAGTATAGGAACCCTCACTAAAATCCACTTGCTGTTCCAGAGTCCTCTAATGAACTGTGCATGTGACATGTTACAGGGATCATTCAGCTCCTGAAACATGAGATGGGGAAAAAAAGTGAAGCTTATTTCGGTGAACCCAAGGAGGAACCATTCCAGCAAAGGGCAGAAGCTAGACTTTGAATCCAGAACTCTGGGACAGCAGCTCCATGTTGGGGATGTTTCTGTGGTTTTGTTTTTTTATTTTGCTTTGGTTTGGCTACCCTTATTATTTCGTTCTTTACCAAATGTGTTACAGGTTGAACCACTCTTATCTGGCACCCTTGAAACCTAACCGGTGTCAAACAAGAATTTGCGGGACCACGGGAGGTCAATATTGTCTAGCATATTACCAACACTTTCCTGGCTTATTGGGCCCTTAGAAGACATTTAGGGGTAAATTACAGCTAAATAACAGCACAGAATGCTGAGAGCCTGGACTGGTGGCTGTCAACAAACTTTACAGGATGACAGGAAACTTGGCCACACCCACAATAACAGGTTATCAGGCTAATTAAAACTATTCTGGATTACGGATGTTGCCAGATGAGAGCGTTCTGGATTCAAGAGGTTCAACCTGTACATTCTCTCAAAGGAAGGGACATGACTTGCAGATTTTGTGGGTCTTTGGCTCAGTCACTTTCCCAGCCCTACTGGACCTTGATTCTTCATCTAAAAGAACATCTCTTCATGCTCATTTAATGGCCATTAAATAATGGAAAAGCCAATTTCTATTTTTGCTTTAATTTGATTGAATTCTCTCATCTTTCTGATGAGCATAGCATCCCAGTGGCAGAACCATCTCTGTTCCCCAATGCATCTCACATTTTCAACCCTTGAGCACAGACATCAATCAAGATGTGATTTTTTTGTCAGGTGCTGTGGTTGCTCATCCTCTGAATATTCAGTTCTGTACAGCTGATTTCAGTGACAATCCTGCCAGCTGATTTCAGTGATATGAGTTGGATGGCTCAGTACACAAAGACCAAGGAGCCACCTATGAGCAAAGAAGTATCTTTAAGCAGAAGCCTTCTTTGGAAATGCCATTTTGCCTGCCTCACAAAGATCTATGAGACACCCCAGCTCACTAGCTTCCAAGTCTGTGAATCTGTTATGGAGGGGGGTTTGGCCACTAGTTCAGTGGGATCCGTCTGATCCTCATTTCCTTGCCAGCACCCTCCACACTTGCTGATTCTCAGCTAGCACAAACTACACACACAAGGGATGAGGAAGGCCTCACAGGTAGCCATTCTGCCAGTCCTCATCTCCCATGAAATGATTCTTATGGAGTTTAAGTAATAGAAAACCCAGATAATTGAGAACATGCTCTAAGGGAAAAATTGGAAAGTAATGTCTCCAACAGACACTGCTGGCTAAATTTAGCATAACTATTCCTTGGGCTTCATAGCAGAGAATTCACATTGGCATTGCCCCAGTTCAAGTCCCAATGATGACATCTCCCCACAATAAATTACTTATGTGTGCACTGATGCATAAAGCAGCTCTCAACGGGGTTTATTATTTTATAACCCTTAATAAAGGCATTTGGAAAGTCTGGGCTCCAAAAATCACATGCTTAACCAATTATTAGAAAAATCAGATCAGCCTTAGGAAAAGCCCACAGCAGACTCCAGAGAAGACTGATTGACTTAAATAGAAGTTTCCTCTTCCTTCTTGATAAACAGAAAAAATGCAAAAGCTTAAAGGAGATGACAGTGCAGCTGGACTAAGAAAGTGCATTTCTTCTGTTGCCCCACCCCACGTCACTCCGATGTTGTTCATTGCTTCACTGCACTACATTATACAATGCAAATTGCATAAATTATTTCAAGTGACCTTATTTTGAACTTGGTGCTATCCAAACAACACTGAAATTCAAAATAAGCACCTATTTTGAAGGTTCCACTACCCCCTCATGACAAGGGGTAGTGGAATCGCAATACTGTGATCGAAATAGTGCTGCTATTTTGAGCATGGGGTCTAGCCGTGAAGTTGCTATTTCTGAATATGGGATCCAGTTTGTATCTCGAAATAGCAACCACAGTCTAAACATTGTTTTATCTTTGACTGCTAACTACTGCTATCACATCATCTTGATAAACTCAACACAACGCATTAAAAATTGCATTTTATTTAGCCTGTCCTTGATGGTGGGTGGAAAGAAACATTATGCACTTTAATAACTACAGAATCTAATTTGGGAATTTATTCACCTATAACTTTCATGATTCTGAACAAAATTTTCAGGTGTGGATGCCTAAATTAGGCTAATTATTCCATGATTCAGCTCCTGAATAAGTGGAAGTTGACTTTTAGCTTGCTGCTGATATGGTTCTTCATATGGCTCTGCAAGCACCACAGGAACATTCATCTTGTACTTGCAATGTTGATAACAATAGTACAGAGCTGTGCAGGCTCCATGCTTCTGTTGGAGATGGTGGAGCAATGGGTGTCACCCACACCCCTATTTTGGCACGGACCATGGTGCTACAGAGTACATCAACAGGAAGGGCTTCTTTTTTATATGGCTTTGCAAATGTTGGTGGATCACCGGGAATACCTCACTGTCATCACTGTTGGCTGGTCATGGAAAGATGCCTGATGCTTGCACCTGAAGGAAGACAGAGTTAAGGTGAACATTCCTAGGAAGCGAACATTAAGAAAGCTACGGGCAGAGTCTTTCTTTCACAGCCAGAGAATTACCACTGGCAGTGTCGAAATGCCAGCAGTAAACCCCAGAGACCTGGCCTATTCCTTGCTCCACAGGCTCATAAGCCATACACTGGCCACATTGACAACACCAAGGAAAGATTCAGCTATCAGCTCACCAGGTGCAGAAAGACTGCTGGGAATCCTTTTTGACCTTAGTTTGAAGGGATTTGAGTGTTGTTTACTCACAAGATTGGATTTCAGTGGGGGGGCGGGGGAACAACATCCACAGTTGCCTGTTGTGTCCTATACATCATCTGTGACACAACGGGGGAAAACTTGCTGCCAGGATTGAGTTGAATCAGCTGTGTGGTGAGTTTGAAAAGCCAGACTCAAGGGCTATTAGAAGAGCCAATGTACAGCTACAGAGCTCAGGGAGACTTGGAAAGAGCACTTTACATAGTGAGGCTCAGAAATGTGCTTCTGTGGACTACGGTCTATCTAGCCTGCTGTTTTGAGACCTGTTAAGAGCTGTGTCAAGTTTGGTGCACATTTGTGAATATAACACTGTGAATGTACCTATTAATTTAGCGGTGCTTGATGAACATTTAAGATTATGCTGTGTTTGTCTCTGATCCTATGAGTTGTCACGTTGTAGAGTAGGCCATTAATGGGTGCTTTCAAAACTTCTAGACAAACTGCAGAATGTGTTGTAAACTAATAAAGATTAATTATTTTCCAAATAGAATTTTATTCAGTGCAAAAAAAAAACAGTGAAAAGAAAAATCAGTGAGAGCTAAAAAACAAATAGATTAATAGCTTGATAAATTATGGAACAATATAATGAAGAAAGATTATTCATGTCCTTTTTACCTACATGTACAGTGACTGTGGTTTTCACAGGTTAGTATATGTGAAGCTGTGATTGTCCTTAATGTCCTAGGGTGCATTGTTGGGTGAAGGGATGTGTCCCTGATGCCATGTGGTCTATTGAGGGAAGGGTATAGGCAGGTGCTGCAATGCAGTTCTCCTTATACTGCAAAGGGAGGCCTGTGACGGTTGAACCTGTAAGTCCACATGTGTCTCCAGCACCTGTGTTTACTGCTAGAGAAGCCCCATTATGTCCAGGCATCCCCCTCTCCTTTTCCTGCTAGGACTTCTGGACCTTTGTCCTGTCCACTCTTCCCTTCTTTGCTTGCAGTGGCTTGGAAGGTTCGCTCACTGAGCCGAACAATCAGGGAAAAAAAAGGGTAAGATATTCTGTAATATTTGAAATAATGTAATGTTGGAGGGAGATCTTCCATCTCTGAAGCCTCAACAGTAGAGTTCATAATTGTGACCAGAAGAGTCTGAAGAAGGGGGTCTGTCCCACAAAAGCTCACCTAATAAATTATTTTGCTGGTCTTTAAAGTGCTACTTGACTGCTATTTGTTTTGATACTTACCCTCGTGACTACTGCTGCTCCTTTGTCAACTCTAGTGTCTGGCCACCTGACAGATGTGACACATTCATGTTCAGCATTTTCTTAAATGCAATATGCAATATCTATGCAAAATATTTGGGGGCAATACTCAGACACAGAAGAGAGTCTGTAAAAAAATTAACTGAGCAGTGGTTACACGCAGCAATAACTGCTGTTTGTAAAAGTTCCGTGCTTAATGTTCTGTAGTCATTTAAAGTATACTTTAAGCCAAAGAATGGTTCTTGCAATGCAAGAGAGCACTGAAGATTCAGTGTTAACTTACCTTATGCAACAGCTCTGTAAATGATTAATAAGTACAAATTTTCATAAGGCTGTACAACTTGGTGCATTCCAACTTCTAAAGCAGGCTTATTTTTCAGTTTGGTTAGCAAAGATGTCTCTAATTAAGGTAATAAATACACTGCATTAGCAGTATTATGAGAGAAAAGTTACTATATAAACAATGGGATTCAAACATACAAACACTTCAAGATTGACATCAATGCATGAGAGAGAGTTTTTGTGAGGTGCTATGATGCTAATAGGATAATCTTACATAATTTGGGAGACATACTTTTCTACTGTATATTTGGGAGAGTTTGTGCATCTGTCTGTGTGTCTGTTTGTCCATTTGTTCAAGCGCTCAGGCTAAATGGTAAGAGTTAGAACCACCAAACTGAGTGTGCAGTTTCCTCTTATATCTTAAAGCCAGGTCAGGGTTTGGTTGTTCCAGGACAATAGGTTGCGCCTGGAATACCACTGTTTCTGGTTAAAGGGAAAGGGAGGGGTCTGATAGCATGGACACTTATACTCCAGAATGACCAGATGGGGGTAGCAAGTAAGTGTGCCACCTGTAGCCCCAGACTGCCCAGGACAGCAGCTGCCTGTTGTCACCATGTGCCAGCAGTGGCCCCCTTCCATGTTTGTTGGCCAAACCAGACTGTCTCTACACCAAATAAACGGACACAAATCAGACATTAAAAACCCACTAGGAGAGCACTTTAATCTCCCTATACACTCAGTAATTGACTTGAAAATTGCCGTAGTGAAAGTGAAAGTGAAAAGCCGGAACTCCTATGCAAACTTAACACTATCAGACTGGGTCTGAGTAGAGACTTGAAGCAGCTAGCTCACTACAAAAGTAATTTTCCCTCCTTCAGTAAACACACCTGCTCATCAATGGTTAGGAATGGGACACATCAACCCTGCTTGAATTGACCTTGTCAGCACTAGTCCTCTGCATAGTAACACTCCCATCTGTGCATGTGTTTATATACTTACCAAATTCAAGTTTCCATTTCGTGCATCTGATGAAGTAGACTCCAGCCCAGAAAAGATTATACCCAAATAAATGTGAGAGTCTTTAAGATGCTCATGGGACTCCTCCCTGATTTTGCCGAAACAGAGTGCCATGGCTACCATGCTGAAACAGAGGTGACTGGTGCATGGGTTCTCGGGGTTGCACTGGCCATCTGTCCCATGCACCATCCCTCCCTCTGCTCCGTCCATGCCAGACCTCTTTCCATGCCTTTTCCTGGTCCTGCTCCACCCCTACCCCACCTGCTGCTTCCTGTGGAAGCACCATGCTGCTTCCAGTGGGTGTGGGGGCAGTATCTCCCAGGGCATCATGGCCTAGGAGAGTGCTTTTGGGCTGTGCCACTGTGGAGGAGAGACTGGCACAGCACTCATGGAGGGGGGACGTGCATATGGCCCCCTGTGCACCCTCATGTGTTGCCTATGCTCTGAAGTGTATATACCTATATATGTCATATTGTTTTCACATCGCCAGTACAAATTGTTTTTTTCATTCCTGAGGGGGTGGGTTCTGGTGGCTTTTCCCTCAGCCCCTAACGAATTTTTTTAGATTCACGTAACCAGTGAAACAACTTTTCCAGCCTTATCTCCACAGCTACGTTCTTAGATTCAGGGCTGGGGGGCAGCCAAGCTAAAATTCTGTCCCATAAACTGTAAGCACAAGCATCCCTGTCCAATATGAAAAGGGATGAACATGGATAGGCCAGAGACAAAAGCAGTCCAAGAGTCTTTTTCAACTGCACAAAGGTAAATCACACTCTGCTGACAACTGAAATGGTTTTCCTTTTGTACTGTTTGCTATTTATTAGAAACACTCAACAAATCAATAGAGATCAGGTCTTTGGTTCAGATCTGCATGAACTTTAGCAGCTAAGGTCAGGTCTGCACGACAGAGTTACTTCAAGATAAGTATGTTGCTCAGGGGTAAATAAATGGCAAAAAATATACACAACTGAGGAGCAAATGATATTCCCAAGTGTTTGGAAGTAATTGTATTTGAAGCCAGCTAACAACAGACAGTATAGTTGGAAATTTATAGACAGGAGACCAGCTGGGGTAGTTTATGGCCTGCAATAAGCAAAAGAAGTCCACACACACAAGAAGTGTAACTCCCAATCTGAGGCAGCCATCACTCCAAACCCAGTGCGTTTTATCACCTTTTTCCCCTTTTTTTTCAGATTCCAACCACTTCTGAAGCATCACTGAATCTTAGGTATTTTTGGAAAGCGCATAGCACTTTATGAGCATTACTGCAATATACATAAAACTATAGTAACAGAGAGGGAGCCATGGTAGTTAGCATACTATCAAAACAAAAAGCAGTCAAGTAGCACTTTAAAGACTTGACTGCTTTTTGTTCACATAAAACTATGTGAGATTCAAATCTCTTGATGGCTGGAGTGAAGTGTATAATGGGTTGTGACACACATCTGTGTACTCTGAAGCAGGTAATTCTGTCTCTGATGCTGCAGCGACTTCCCACTAAGCAGCAAAATGTGCTAAGTTGAAGTTTCAGGTCTTGTCCATTCAGTAGGCCCCTGACTCATGCATAAGTTGCATTTCTGGGCAACCACTCATAAGTCAAATTTCATGTAACACAGGATGGGGGTCCCCTGGTCCTGGCTGTGCATGGCTTCCCGCTCCTGTGAGTGACAGAGCCCAGAACAAGGAGCAGCAGCGCTGTTTTTTTTCCTGACTCATGCACGTGGAGGGGAGCCAGGAGCCTGGGGCAGCTGCTAGGAGCCGGTAGCACAAGGGCCTGGCTGCTGCCCGGTTCCTAGCTCCCCACCACTCACTGGTTGAGTTCAACTTGCGTTAGTCTAAGAAATGCACAAGTTGAAATCGTGTAAGTCAGAGTCTACTGTATTTGAAATGCTACAGCAGCACAATGTACGTTTGTAGCACTTTGACGTGGCTGCTCCCTATGCCAACAGGGATGGTTCTCCTATGAGAATAGGTCATGTACCCCCCAGAGACACAGTAGCTAGGTTGATGAAAGACTCCTGCCCAATTAGCACTGTCTGCGCTGGGACTTGGGGTTTTTTCACACACCTTACTGTTGTAGTCAAGCTGACTTAATTTTCTGGTAAATAGTCTCAGAGGGGTAGCTGTATTAGTCTGCAGCTTCACAAATAACAAGCAACTTAAAGACTATTTTATTAGGTAACGAGCTTTTGTAGGTAAGACCCGTTTTGTCAGATCCTGGAGCAAAAATGAGAATACAGGGTATAGATATACCTAGATATAGCTGGGAGGGTGAAAAACTGGTGGCGGGGGGGCTTGGGCGGGGAGAGAAGTCACATCATTTGTAGGACCTCTGGAAAGAATAAGGTAAGTGGGATGGGTGCTATTCCTGCGAATATGAGAGGTGGAGAAATTGTCTTTGTAATACATTAGATAATTGAAATTTCTGTTAAGCCCTAGGTTAAAGGTGTCAAACTTCCAAATGAATTCCAATTCAGATGCCTCCCTTTGCAAGCTAGTGGACATACAATAATGAACCTTACAGTAACAATCTTGTTACAAAGAGATTTTTACCCCTAGATTACAAAGGGACATACCTTCAGAAAAACCACCACAAGGCAAGACTTAAGTTGGAACCCACAAGGGAAAAGGAAAAGAGGACATCCAAGAAACTCCTGACATAGAGATCTGAAGGGAAACACTAAAAAGATGGGATACACTGGTCAGAGGTGGAAAAGATTGCCCAGGACAGCGGATGCTGGTGAATGGTCATCGATGGCCTATGCTCCAAGATGTAGGAGTGGAAGACGCTTACTACTACTACTTATCAGAGATATCAACTATCTTATGTATTACAATTTCCCCACCTTTGGTAGCTGTAAGAGTAGCACACATCCCACTTAATTTACCCTTTCCATTGGTCCTATTAATAATAGATGACTTCCTCCCCACTTTCTCCCTCTTATTCTGCCTCCCATTATACATACGTGTGTGTCTGTACACACATATATATATGCACATACACCTTTTATTCTAATTTTTGCTCCAAAATGTGATTGTGGGTCTTACCCATAAAAGCTCATTACTTAGTATATACAATTGTGAGTCTTTAAGGTGCTACAGCCCTGCTTGTTTGTTTTTTTTTGTGAAGCTACAGCGCCCCCCCCCCCCGGGAGTCTTTAAGATGCTACGGGACTGCTTGTTTTTGTTAATTTTCTCATGTAGACCAGGCCTTGCTTCAGGCCATGGATGCTGGGCAGGTGAGGAAGCTCTACTGCTGTAGAATAGGCAATCTACAATGATCAAAAGGGAATTTCCAGTGCTCAATCCTCCTAATCGGCTTGCTAAACCCAGCGTTGTGAGCTCCATCCTTGAGGAGGGTATTTAGGGATCTGGGCCAAAGAGATTAAAAAAAGAGATGGTGTTTGGTCCTGTCACGAGGCCCGGGGATGGGACTGGACAACGACCTGAGGGAGGTCAGATGATGGAAGAACTGGGGGGTCGGGGAGGAAAGTCCCCAAAGCCGCGGGGTGAATTTTTGTCGCTATGTCCGTCCATAGTTGTAAGCGGGGCTCAACCCTTGCCGCCTGGCCTGCGTGTGCACGGTGCGGGCTCCCCGCGAAGCGGCAACTCAGCTCCACATGGCGGCACTTGGCCTGCGCTGATCCGCCCGCGGCTGTGCGTTTGTGACAGACTTCGCTGACGACTCCTGCAGAGCTACAGCGGAGCGGCCGCGGTAAAAGCCCTCCCGGGCGGCTGGAACAGGGTCTCGGAGGGGAAGGGGCTTCGCCGCGGCCGATGGCGGCAGGAGAGGGGGGGAGGAGGAAGACGCCATGGCGGTTCCCGGCCCCACTGCAGGGCTTTGGCGCAGGCTTGAGGGGCCTGGAGCCTGCAGCGCGGCGGGACAGGCGTGGGGCTGCTCTCCGCAGAGGGCGCTGTACGCAGCCGAGGGGACGCGCTAGCCTGACAGCCCGGCGGCAGCGGGTGCTGAGCCAGGCGAGGCACATGCCTGCGATATGCTGGGGGCTCACCCAGCTGCGCGCTCCCAGCCCCTTCCAGCAGCCTCCCGGCCGCTCCGCCCGCCGCAGCAGCCCCCCGGCCGCCGCTGAGCCCAGCAATCTCCGCGCCCCGCCGACCGGAGGCGGCCGCGGCGCCCTCCCGCTCCCAAACTTTGCAAAGTCTGGCAGCTCCCCGGGGCCGGCCCGGCTCGCGGCGGCCGCGGCAGCCGAAGCAGCAGCAGGCGGCGGCGGCGGCGGCGGAGGAGGAGGAGGCGGGGTGCGGGCCAGCCGCCCCCGCCGCCGCCGCCGCATCAAAGCGCCTCGATTCCTGCTGCCGTGGGAGTCATGCGCCGCCGGCTGTAATGTCAGCGGAACAGGAGAAGGAGCCCATCGCGCTGAAGAGATCGCGAGGTACAGCGGGCCGGGAGGGCGGGCTGGCTCCTGGGGCGCCCCGCAGGGGCAGCCGGGGGTCCTGGGCCTAAGTCCGCCGAGGAGACATTGCATCCGCCCGCTCGCAGCCTGAGCCAGAGCCTCCCTCCCCCTGCCGCGGGGAGCCGGGAACGGCGGCCGGACTGCGCCCCCGCTCTTCTGGGCAGTAGGCGCGGGATCGGGGCTGCCGCCGGCCCTTACTCGTGTTACGCCCCCTGGGGCTGGTGTCACGCTTGGGGTGGCCGCAAAGCGCCGGGCTGCTGCAGTCTGGGCAGTGCCGTGCCGTGCCCTGCCCTGGCAAGTAGCCTCGCTCAATTGCATTTAAGGCTACGCGGGGAGGCCCCGATCCCTCCAAGGGATCTGCGTGGCCGGCCCCTTGTGGTGGAGCCGGTTGTAGGAACGGGGCCTTGAAGTACAAAAGTTGAGAAGCCCCAGGAGCATTGTTAACTAGTCCGTGGTACACACGTAATATTTCTTGATGGGGATTGTTAACTGCGTTCGGTGTCGCATAGAGGCTTCACCATGCGCTCGGGGGAAGGCCCCTGCACACGGAGTAAATAGTATTCCCAAACTCCGACTTTTCAGTTTCTCATCCTTAATAATAAACTCATATTTGGTTTTATATCTGTTGGGCAATAGCAGAAACAATACCTCCTGTTAATAGTAGCCGTCTGTGTGTGGGCCTGGTAAGGTTTTGGAGCTCACACCCTGCGGAAATGTATTGGGAAAGTAAAGTCCGCTCCTGGCTGCCTACTTGCGGCTGCTGGTTGGCTGGAGACCATTTTTTTGCTTATGAGGGCGGCAGCAGCCCATCTCTTTACCTGGTGATCGCTGTATCTTTACAATGGTAAAAGTCAGACATTTATTTTGGAATGAAATACTGGAACGGGCAGACTGTCGGTGGAAGGACTGAAAATTATCCAGGGAATCATTGGTTTTCTTTTTTGACTGGAGATTTTTTTTTTCTTAATGTTAGCCTTTTTTTGGGGGTGGTGGCAGTTGTGTATCTTTCACTTACACATTTGCAATCCACTTCTTTCAGTTGTTCTAGCAACACCAGGAGAGCAGCAGATTAGGCAGAGTAAATATGTCACAGAAAGATTGGGATTCATGAAATGGATTTAAATAACAGATTCTGATCCTGCCAGCACTGAATACAGTTACAGCTTTATACCTGTGAGTGGCCAATTGACTTCCAGTAGGATACTGCTGAAAGATGTAAAGTTACATAACTGCATAAATCATTGCAGGATTAGGTTAACAGCAGATGCCCACTGAACCAATGTCCTCTCACCCCATTCTGTATATATTTGGTTGGTGGTTGCTCAAAAAACAAAGGACCCCAGATGCATAATTAGCTAAGGGACAGCTTACTCATCAAGGGTTATGGCCCCAATTCTGCAAAGACTTATGTGCTTTAATTCACATAGAGTAAAAGACCAGACTGTGTGTAAAGTTAAGCACGTGCATAATAGTCTTTGCAGAATCAGAGCCTATGTATTTACATAAAAAAGTGTTAAGCTTCACCAGCCTTGACCAGCATGCACTCTGTGTGTGTGTGTGTGTGTGTGTGTGTGTGTGTGTGTGTGTGTGTGTGTGTGTGTGTGTGTGTGTGTGTGTGTGTGTGTGTGTGTGTGTAAAATCGTAAAAATTCAGTCTCTCATTCTCCCACCATTCAAAATTGGGTGAACTAATTCTTTTTCAAAAATTGGAAGAGGAATAATAGCTTTCACATGAGCATAGAAAGTCTATAAGCCCAAACATTTGGGTGTTTTCACGGAAGGCTGTAAGTGTCTCAGAACAGGGGGTTGTGTTGAAACCATTTTGCAACCTTACCTCTAGTCTAAAGCAAAGTACCAAAACGTTTAGTGTATTTTATTGTTTGAAAAGACTGTGTGTGTGGGGTGGATTCAAAAAGTGACTTTCAGGAAAGTTTATTTTGGCTCCTTGATAATCACTCATGTTCTCTCTTCTTAGAAGTGTGTTAGGACTAACATTAATTTTCCTTTTATAAAATCCAAGAAGAAAAATATGTACATTCATAGGCCTAACTTACATTACTGGCCTTGCACAGAGACAGCTGACAGCACAAAACCTTAGTACTTTATCAAGCAGTTTTGCAAATTAATAAACATGCAAGTAGCTTTATTCATGTGCGTAACCCAATTGACTTATTTGGGGCATATAGTCAATCACCTTCCTATGGTTATTTATGCACAAAAGCATTCATGTGATCAGTTCTTTGAATATGGGTTTATACTTAACAAACCTTAGAGCGTTAGGCTGTATTTTGAATTGCTGCAGTAAGCTGAGCATTTGCTGGTGAGCCTTAAAGATTTATCTGGTTGCACAGTTGACACTCTCAGGCAACACTCCCCGCCTATGTCTTAACTCTGTGAGATAAATCTGAATTTAATAAATTTGATTTTGTGATGCTGGGTTTTATACATTTAAATTTGACTATCCTCACCTCCCCACAAATTCTGCACAAAGTCGACTTATTGTTGCCTCACTCTACCCCCAAATATTGACTGTTACAGCAGTGCATTGTGAGAAACTATCCCTCGGTTCCCTCAGCCCCGAAGCATTCTGGGTATTTTTCGCTGGTGCAGTATGGGAAAAAATGCCCTGCAAGTGGTTGTGCGTATGTGATGTCATCTTCCCACATTGCATTGCATTGCCCTCATTCCCCTCCCATTGGAAGCAAATGGCCATTTTCCCAGAAGGAAAAGTAGGGAATCACAATGTGTATATGCTCTGGGATCACCCAGATGACTATGCCATGTCAACTGGTCCCTCAGCTACTTTTCCCCCACTGGAAACCACAGTATGGCATAAAAGAAATGAAGATTGGGAAGAAAGCATCAATAAAGATCATCAAATTAACTGAAATCTCTTGCTTTTATAAAACTGAATTATCAAAGGATTTTACAAAAAGCAGCAGGTGTCTGAGTCTTCTCAACTGGCCCTCCAGCCACTGTCATCCCTCCCTTGATCCAGAAACATCCCTGAAAACATTACAGGAATAATGCCAAGCTTGAAGAAAGGGAAGGATAGGAAGAGTTAGGAAAAAAGACATTTTTGATACAGGATTTTTGGCTTCCCACTTTATGACACAGAGGTGCCCAATATGGGGCTTGGAGCTCCCTCATTGCATTAAGGGGCAATGAGGTCTTAGGTTGAAGGGCTAGTTGACATGGTCTCCTCAGTGTTGCTCAGCTAGGGGAGCCAAGCCTGAATGACTGTGCAGAGGCTGCCCCCCTCATCCCATTAGGGGTGTGTTGTGAGGTGTTGGGTCATTGGTTGAAGGGCCAGTTGGCATGGTCCCTTCAGTACTGCTCAGGTGGGGGTGGCAATCCTCCCTGAAATCATTGCAACTGGGGGGCAGGTAGACTTGCCCCCCGGCAACAGCAAGCCCCTGAAATCTTTCCCACCCTTGGCGCCCTCAGTATGCGCAAGCCAGGACGTGGTGCTGCCTGGCAACCTGGTGTACACTGAACAGCAGGCATGTCCTTTTATTGGGTAGGGGGCTAGCCACGTGATGTGGTTGGGCATGGGAAAGACCCCAACTGTATGGTGCCCCTGTACAAATGTGAACCTCGGAAAAGAAGTTTCTCAGCCTCTCATACAAGCATGACCCCACAGCCTAGCTGCCATGTGGTGCAGTGGGGCAGGGGATGGGACCATCTCTGAAAAAAAAATCCAAGCGCTCAGCTTACAGAACCCTGAACTCCATGTTGGGGCTGTTTTTAATGGGTAGATCCTCTCACCGCGTTGATAGCAGAGAAAGAAAGGAGCTTCTTAGCCTCTCTGACAAGCATGATCCCACAGGCTAGCCGCCACGGTCTTCCTGGTGCCAAGTTCAACTTTGTGGGCTTCCTTGTACCTAATTCTTGTGCACCTGGAGAGCAGCAGAGATGGAAGCGGCTAGAGCAGACAACTGTGGAGCATTGTGGGATACATACGGGACACCTCTGGAGGCTAATAAATTCTATTAAAAGACGTGACATTTCCAAACTATCCTTAATTTGAACTTTTAGATTCGAACTCGACGCTATGTCAAGTTGCTTCTGATGGTGTTATAATATTGACCTTAGTGCTGCCTAAAATCGACCTAATGGTTTTTACAGTGAAGATGGTGACATTCTAAATTCAAGCTAACTGCCTTAAATTTGACTTCATCATGCAGCGTATATATAGCCTCATTAGCCTCAGCTGCTGAATTTCATTTAAAGAAGCTAAAATGCATTGAACATTTTCTAGATAATATTTTTCTGTATTTTCAGTTGCTCTTGTTGACACATGGATGATAAGTGAACATGAATGGGAAAGAGAATTGTTTGTGTAATTGTGAATAGAAGAGAAGATGTCAATGAGACAGTATTCCCTTTACATTGTGATATGTCTGTAGGAATGTTTGAGAACACCTGGTTGATGAAAAATGGGAAAAATTTGAGGAGATTACTTTATATTTTATCAAACTAGGACATTTTGGCTGGAATTCTGGGAGCTCTTTCCAATAAAAATTCTGCAGAATATTTACAGTTTGTAATCTAGGGGCAGCTGTGCTATACATAGCACTATAAAGGGACGTGACATTTTACATTATAGGCTGTAGGAACTGGACAGGATGTTTTACATTATAAACTGTAGGAATTGGATTTCTCCCCAAATTGCCAAGAATTATTCTCACAACAAATTTGTTGTGCTCTGCTGTGACATGTTAACACTTGAACAAGATAAAAATTTTCCCTGTTTTGAAATTTGAAGATTTCAATTTACCACTTTTCTTCTAGTTGTAACGATTTGGGGCAGTCGCTTTTCTTCAGTGCACACAAGACAGTATTTTACAAATTGTAAATTATATCTGATGTGCACAATATGAAATATGAGATGGGATTTTAATTTTGGCAGAGCCAAAAGGAAGTTATTAAAGCAAAAACAGGATTCCTCCGTGAGGTGGGAAGCAGTTTTCCTGAAAGCCTGGTTCTGAAGCAGTCTGAGTTATCTTTGTGGAAATTATCCCAGTGCCACTTATTGCCCTCCTGGATAGTTTGGTATCAGAGCATGGACAAAGAAGACTGGACTTGTATCTGTTCTATATGAATGGATTGGATCTGTACTGATGTTTCTGCCTGCTTAAAATCTGTGCTCTTCATAGTGTCAGCCTGTGGTTTTCCAAATGCTTAGTATTTATCTCGGGGTTATGCTACATCCCAAAACAAATGAACAATTTCTACCACTAGTATAGTGGGGCATTTATCACTCAAATCTCCTCTATCCATCTACAGCTTTACAAGGGATTTAAAAATAAAAGGTCACAATTTGTTCTGCAGGATCCTGTAGAACTTTAGATGTCTGTCACATCCTGATAAAAGATGTAGCTGAATGTCAGATGAAGCACTGATTTTTCTTTCTGTTTGTTAAAGTGAAATAAGTGGATCAAAAAGATAAGCGTCCTTCATATTGCCGGAAAATGTGCTTGTACCAAAATAGCTTTTTTTAACTGCTACATAAGGAGGTATAACCGCTGCAAAGGAATTCCGTAGTGCTGGCTCATTGATTATAGTGGGATTTTTCCTGAGGTAACCTTCTGCATGATTAAGACTTACATTTATGGCAGTTTGGAACTGGCAAGCTGAGAGCCTTGTCTCAACAGTATGCCAGGTTTCCAGGGCTGTTCATTAATAGAATGCCAGGTTCTTATTCATAGACTTGTTCCTGCTTGCACTTTCCATAACTACAGACTCTAACTGCAGTGGGAGTCCCAGGATGACAAACACCACATCTGAGGAAGTTAAGTGGGAGATGAATCTTAGACAATTCTTTTTTGGCAAGAGAAGAAATCTTAAGCACCAGGGGCTTGATTTAAAACCTAATTAAATTAATGGAACTCTTTCCACTGACTTCAATGGGCTTTGAACCAGGTCTCAGTATTTGAGTGGAGAAGTACTCCTGCAGTTGTATTACAGTGCTCTGTACCTCCAGGTGTGTGCTATCTAGTTTTACACTCGTATTTAGTGACACTTCAATGTTTGTGTTGGGCTTTTTTTTTTGTAAGACCCAAAAAAAAGCACAAGCTATTACAAACTCTATATTGAAACAAATGAAGAATTACGATTGAAATTTTGTAGGTGGTGACAGTGGATTGGATGGGTTAGGAGGACCAGGAGTACAACTTGGAAGCCCAGATAAGAAAAAGCGCAAGTCAAATACACAGGTAAATTGCTTATGGTGTTCTTGATTTTTAATAAATAAAGCATTTGGTTGTTGCTAACTAATATCTCTTTCATCCAGGAATACCAATCCTTTATCACAGGCACAGATTAGTAGTTTTCTGGTATCTTACAAGTCACATTATAGACCCCTGTCCATCCTTATACTGGTTACTAATAGAGGTTCCACCTCCCTGGTCTGGAATGGTAGGGACCTGACTGGTCCTGGATTAGAGAATTTGCTGGACGAAGGGAGATTTCCTTTCACCAGTCCCTCACCCACCACCTCGGGGCTGCTCACCTATCCACAACTGTGCGGGTGCCCTGGCCTAGGCTGCTGGGGCTCTGTTCATGCTGGTCTTGCTGTGGGACACCAGTTCCAGCTCTGGTCCAGCGGGACTTCCAGGAATGCGGCTCCAGCCCTGTGTGGCTGCCCACAGCTTCTAGGAGAAGCCAGCTACAGCCCAGACCCAGCTCCAGCCCTGTGGAACTGATAGGGAAGCCAACTCCAGCTGCCATCCCATGGGGCTGCCAAGAATGCAGCTCTGGCTCTGCCTGGCTGCCCTGGTCCTGCAGGGCTGCCAGGAGAATCCAGTGCTGGCTCTGGCTCCATCGGGCTGCCTGGGGCTCAGTTTTAGCCCTGCGCAGCTGCCCCAGACCCAGCCTTGGCCCTGCGGGGCTGCCTGGGATGTGGCTCTGGCTCCATGGGCCTGCATGAAGACACAGGCCCTGTGCAGCTGTTCCCCCCACCCCCCACCCATGGGGTTCCTGGGGGATGCGGGTTCCTGCCTGCACAGCTCAGGGCTGCCAGGGATGGCTCCAGTCGCCCAGGAAAGCAAGAGGACATGGGCTGCAGCTTGCCCTCCTGTCCAGCTCTCTGGTCCCAGAACACCCTGGGGCCCCCTGGACAAGGGATGTTGCTGGACCAGAGAGTGCCAGTTTTAGGAGGTACAACCTGTAACTCTTCTTGAAATTCTTTTAATCGTTGGCGATTGCTTATACCCTGCAAGGGAACAATATAGTTTTTCTGGTAAGGATGACTGAATGACCATAAGACTTAGTTGCCAATGTAAAACATGAGTATTGATCATCTGTAAAACGGAATTGTCCTCAGTTTTGTTCACTCAGCACTGTGTCCCTGAATAGATGCTCTTAGTTGCTTAGTTGCACATAATGAAAACAACCTTATTCGTGTAGAGCCTTTTACCACCTGCATGCCCAATGCCCATTGACTGGTGTCTGTTGCTTTCTTTGTTCTTTTTCTTGTTCACTAGTTAGGGGTGAACTTTGCTATTGGGCATATACTGTTAATTTCGGGCTTTTGGATCTCTTAGGTCTCTAGTAACGAAGCTTTCCTTTTGCAGCAGAATAACAATAACTAGAACAGTGATGCAGATCAGGTTCCTCCTCCTTTGTTACCACTAACAAGGTTTGCAGGGCAACAGAAATCAGGAAAATCATTTCCCTAGCCTTAGCTACTAAATAGTTAGTTAAGACCAAATTCCATGCACGCTCTGCATGAGGCAGCTTTTTGGAAGTGAGCCAGCCAGAACTCTTCCTCCCAAACTGGACCAGAACAGGAATCAATTACACAGTCACTCTCCATGGTCATTTATGCAGCCACTGTGTCAACTAACCACCCCCACCCAGCCCCATTGCTGAGGGTTTTAGGTTGCAATTTGTGGGCCTGCTGGCCGTGCTCCCAGCCCATCCACAGTTCCGCA
This sequence comes from Carettochelys insculpta, assembly GCF_033958435.1. NCBI lineage: Eukaryota > Metazoa > Chordata > Testudines > Carettochelyidae > Carettochelys > Carettochelys insculpta. The sequence goes on from NC_134148.1 coordinate 19,922,471, forward strand.
GAGTGCTGTCATGGACCAAATCCCTGTAGTTCTCAGAAGATGGTGAGTCCCAATGGACAGACTCTGTCCCGCCTGCATACCTCACAGTATGGATACAATAACATTACTGTCTTTTAAGTCTTGCTTAGCCTCATCAAAAGTTAGGTGATCAGGGGGAATTATTTGCCCTTTAACTTAGTACATTTAGCCTGAGGTGAAACTAAGGAAAATCTCTTTTTAAATGGGCTTTGCACACAAGATTTTATGTTTTAATTATGTGATTTTTTGTTTGTTTGTTTGTTTGGAGTCCTACTTTTCTGAAATAAAAGGACAAAAACACACCCTGAGCATTTTAGCATTATGTTGTACAGCTTTAGTTTTTAAATATAGTGCCATTAGCCTCAATCACTTTAATGGCATCATGAGTTTTATGAAACAGCTCTTAAGACAAACTCAGAAAAATACTTTATAAAATATGGCATGTGTACCAGCCACAGAACCCAGCTGGCTTCAGTAAGGGTTCTATGGGAGACAGTGGCAAGATAAGATTCCTATTAAAAATGTAAGACCAACAGTGGCATTTGGCCTGCATGCCTGCAAAGGGATTCACTTTTCTATCACAAAATCAACACTGTAAATGATGCCTATATTGGTGGTCTTGCAAGAGAGGTCCAGGGAGGAATGAGTCTGAACTATTCTCTCTCTCTTTCTGAGGAGACTTAAGGCTTACTGGCAGAGTAATAGAGGGAAGCTTATGCTGATTGCTGCTGCCCATGTGGCACCTGACTGAATGAATGAAAGACTTCGGTGCTGCCAGTCCAGCTTCTTGGTGGCTGAAAGTCCTTGTGTTCTTGTAGAGAAGTTTACAGTAATGCTAATTTAAATGTTATATTCTGAATATTTTCAGGGCTCTTCCTTTCCTCCATCTGAATATGCTCCACCGCCAAATCCAAGCTCAGACCACCTTGTAGCTGCTAATCCGTTTGATGATAACTATAATACTATCTTTTATAAGCCCCTACCTTCAGGAAATCCTTATTTTAGCAATCCTGGCTATCCTGGTTTTGGAGGCTATAACACTTTCAGAATGCCACCTCACATGCTGCCCAGAATGTCCTCACAATATGGTGGTTCTTACACCCTCAGAAACCAACCACATCCACTTCCTCAGAACCCCGTGGGAATGGGTTTTAATCGACCACATGCTTTCAGCTTTGGTCCACATGATAGTCCAGGCTTTGGGAATCAGCCATCTTATAACAGTGGTCAAATGAGTCAAAATGTCAATATGCCCAGTCAGCACTTCAGACCAAATCCTGGTGAGAACTTTGGTCACATTCCCCCACAAAATACTAATCAAATACCACATCCTGACATGCCAGCTAACTTTGGACCTGGAAGCAATCAAAATTTTAATTCCCAGTTAGATTCAAATCATTCTTTTGTTCCACCACCGAACACCTACAATCAAACAAAACCATCAGCACAAAAGCAAGACTTCACTCAAGGTGCAAGCAAGACTTCCAACCAGAACACTACGGCACATCAGCATCACCACAGAACAGATGACATCGTGAACCAAGGTAATGCTGACTTAAAAAATGTTAATCGAAACAGTGTACTAAATCAAGAGAACAACCATTCTAATAATGCAGATAACACTAACAGTCATGCTAATGGGACTCAAAGCAAGTCCCGTCAGCCTAGAGGTACAGCTGAAGGATGCAACTCTGAAAAGAACAGCAAACCTTCTCTCCACCCCAGTCGTCATGGTCATTCATCCTCTGAGCCAGTCTATCCATGTGGAATTTGTACACATGAAGTTAATGATGACCAGGATGCCATCTTGTGTGAAGCTTCTTGTCAAAAATGGTTTCATCGGATATGTACGGGCATGACTGAATCTGCTTATGGCCTCCTCACTGCAGAAGCCTCAGCAGTATGGGGCTGTGATACTTGCATGGCTGAAAAGGATGTCCAGTTGATGCGTACTAGGGAGACTGCAGGGCCACCTGCATTGAATACTGATGGATAACATCCTTTGACGCAGTGTTCAAATGCATGCTACGGAGGTGTAGCTGTTAATGGTGTGCTTCGTTTTCTACAGACAATCAAGGTTTGTTTGTTTTTTTTCACTTAGTCTGTCTTCTCTCATGAAATTCCATATGTTTCTCTTTGTTTTATGCTGGTGAGTATTTAAACTTTGATCAGAAAAACAATGTTTGATGCTCCAAAATATGACTGGTACTTTTTTGCTAACTGGTAAGTGTTGCATTAAAAATGAATTACTGATGTCAGAACGTATGCCTTGAGGAATACAGGCTGCCAGCTAGTGCTGAGCCTTGATGGTACTATATATTGGAAGCATTTGTTATTGTTGTGTTATTGTTTTGCTTATGTTATTGTCTGCTCTTAAAAAGGGGGCAGGGAGATGGAGGAGGTGACATAGAGTACTAATGAAATTTATTTTAAGATGAGCACGAAGGATTTAGAATTTTTTTCTTACTCTATGTCTGTGACAATGAAACATCATTGTATTTGATTGTTTTAGTGTTTGTGATGTTTCCCCATCAAAATATGGGGTCTCCTGACTTCTCAGCAATTATTTAACAGCTGAGACCTCCAGTGAAGCCTTGTTACTAAAAATTCACTATTTTTACAGAATAGATCATACCATTACAAAATAGCATTACATTTAAAAACACTAAACACCAAGGTTGCAAAGTCAAGCACTCAGAAGTTAGGTAGTGCCAGAATTTAGCTCTTCCTTTGTATATGATATGTCTTTGTATGATATGGTCTTTAATTTTACATGATCACATGCTTTCTCCAAGATGCCAGGACACCAGCTGGCAGAGCATTGACAGCAGAAGAGAGACTGTCTCCCTGCCCCTCACATTGATTAAGCTTGTGTAAACTCTGTTGTTTTTTTTTCCCTTTTTCTCCAGTACATTGTAATTTGACCAGACTCGGTGAATTTTTATAGGGCCTGTAAAAATTATTGTCCACCTGTCAAACTTTAAGTCCCTGCTGCAGAGCATGGGATATACTAGAGTTTCATAACTTTAAATAGTTCTAACATCTATTTTAAGATGGGCAACATGTCATATTTGTCCTAACCTTGTTCTTGGAAACAAACTGTTGAATTTTCCAGGTACATGACATGAAAAATACAATGTGAACAGTTAAAAAGTGGTAAAGTTACAACTGAGAACAAGATTTTATAATGAAAAGTGCAGGACAGCCTTAATAGTAGGTAGTGCTACTAAATCTGCCTATTATATTTACCCTTATGCTAATGAGTTCTTATAAATCATTAAAATCAAACCACACTTGTTAAACATGACAGATGCTAGTCATGTTGCTTAATGCACTACTTGACGACTCTCATGCTGTGTTGATAAAGCTGGTATAAGAATCTAAATAGACTAGAAATGTAAAGGTCACATTGTGATACCTCATCATTCTGTTAATTAATTTTGAATTGTTTACTAATTCATAGTTTACAAGGTTCCCCTACTGGGTAGGTGTTAGTGAGGGTCAGCTGTGACTGTGCTTCTAAATATTTCTTGGAGATGTGTTCTCCATTATGTGTCTGTATGTAGCTCCCTTCTTAATGTTATAAGTATGAGTGTAAAGGGCTACCTACAGGTTCCTTTCATTATTAAAGGACCATCTGGGGAATGGTGCCCAGAGGTTCTGGTACTTTCCCACACCTTTCACATCTCCTCACTGGCAACCTGCAAGAGGTGTGAAGGAGAATTTGGGCCTGTGTTTTCAACATCACTAGTTTTTAAGTGTTTTCAGTACAAAGGCTTTCTTACTGGTTTGATGATATACTGTAGTAATCGCTACTAAAGTAATGTTTTCAGGAATTTTGCTAGTGACTTGCTGCCTTAATTCTAATTTGTTTTTACTATTGAGGGAGAATTAAAACCCAAACTTTGTTCAGAAAGTGTAGGTTCCCGTGGGCTAGATTCTGATTTCTGTTGCACCAGTGCAAATTGTGAAACTTGTGGAGTTACCCCAGATTTATCTTGATGTAACTGAAACCAGAATTCTGCCCAGCGACTGAGAAATCCACCAGAGGTATAGGGATGGTACTTTCATTGCTAGTTTGTGGTGATTTGAGTTCTTCAAGATTCTTAATGCGAGTACAAGATTCCGATATTTGTCCTTAGAAGTTCACTAATGCAAGAGTTGGGTAGTATGTTTAAAAGATTTCTGGCAACCTCTTCTCCATAACAATTCCAGTATTTCACATGGGCCACATGCTTTCTACATTTGTTAGCAAAATATTTCCATATGAATGTAACCAGATGTATTAACTCAGTAGCATTTGGGGATGGGCAGAGAGTGAAAAATGTTGAGTCTTACAAATAAATGGCATCAGCAAATGCCATCAAAGTACCAAAATTTAATAGCTATCATAGCATCGATATTGATGTGGTGTCAATATTTCTGAACTCTATTTACAAAGAGCAGATTAATTGTGTGTGTGTGTGTGTGTGTGTGTGTGGGTGGAGTGTGTTAGCTAATAGTATTTCAAGTATGTATGAGCAAAAGAGCAATCATGTTTAGTAGGGTAGTAAGAATGTTATCTGCTTAAAATTAGAACCATAGAGCTATGGGGTTAGGTGGGTTGGTTAGTATATCTGTTTGTTGTAATACTCTACATGAAACAAATTGTATTGAGCTATCATGTAATTCTTTCAGTGTTTAGTGTTTTAGATTGTCCTGGTGCTTCACACCAAAATATTGTAAGAACATTGTAAATCTGCAAACCTGGAGATTTATGGAGAATGGAGGAAGCAGATCAATCCCATCTCCTTTATAAAATCACTCAGAATGCTGCTTCATACTGATTTATCAGTAGTGTGGCTGCCCAAGTTTTTAAATTTTTAATCGCAGATGAAACAAGTAATTGGAAAAGTAATTAAATAGTTGGTAATGCTGACAAACTTATTTTTGCCTAAGATAATTTTAAATGTGCAAATATTTTATATACCTTTTAATATTTTAATAGTGTTGTAATCAGTGGTGGGATAAGAGACACTGCTGTCTGTTGGCTAGAGAGATATATCAGAATTCCTATCTTTTGTTCCTCACTCCTTTTCTGATTATCTTTATAGCCTTCGACAAGTCAGTTCAGTAAAATGAGGCACAGGTAGTTTCTGTATGATGGGATTAATACTGACTTCACAGCATATTGAAAGACTGAATAGTTTAAATCTTCAGATGAAGGACACTGTTGAAGTGCCAAGTATTATAAGATATTTAGTGTTTGTGCTATTTAAAAAAAAGAATGGTTTTCACAGCTGCTTAAAGAATATATTTAGCTTCTGTATAAATTTCCGCTCATGCCCCAATCCTGCAAACACTCTTAGGCTTTGTCTACACTAGAGCATAGAGTTGATTTTAAGGGACTTAGCTCGATTTTTGTAATGTGACTGTCTTCGCTGCAAATACCATTTGGTCGATTTTAAGCGGTGCTGAAGTTGACTTTCTTTCCCAGCCTGTCTTGGGAGGTGTAAGACCAAGTTTGAATCTAAAAGCTCAAATTAATGGTAGTGTGGAAACAGCATTATTTTAAATTGATTTTATTGGCCTCCAGAGGTATCCCACAATGCCCTAAATGTGTATGTTCTGGCCACTTTCACCTCTACTGCTCTCCAGGTGTGCAGGAAGTCAGTAACAGGAAGCCAGGGAATTTGAATTCATTTTCTTTCTGGCCTCAGGAGCAATCACACTTAGCCATGAGTTGCTGGAGTCACAAAAAAGCCCCAACATGGAGCCCTCAGGAGATCCAGGATCTCACTTGTGTGTGGGTGGATGAATTAGTGCTGGGTAAACTGCAAAACCAGCAAAAGAAATGTGGACATTTATGGAGAGATTCCCCAGGGCAGGCTGGAGAAATGTTACACCAGGGATGCTCAGCAGTGCTGGGTGGAAATCAAGCACCCTCCCCACTCCCCTCACCTGGCTGCTGGGCTGTGCTGACCATGCTTCCAGACAGTGGCGTGTCCTGTCCTGTGTGGGGCTTCAGTGCTTGAGAAGACTTTTTCCCTGCACAGGATTTAGTAGGAGAGAAACTCACAAGCACCATTCCTTCATAGGAAATGGTCCCCCAGGCCACACGTTGTGGGAGGGAAGTTTGGCCCTGCAGAGAAAGCATAGGACACTTTCTTGAATCAAAGAACTTGTTGAGGGTACTTTTTAAAAAGGGACAGAAGACAACACTCTTTAGAAAATACTGAACGCAGAGGAGGGCAAAGGTCAGGGGCATATGTCCTGGGCAGAGGTTATGAACTGGCAGGCATAAGGGCAACCTGCAAAGCACAGAGAGATGCAATGCAAATCAACCATACTCTGCCCCATTTTAACCAATCAACAACAATGCGGTTTTCACAATGCCTTTTTTTTTAATATAGGGGCTGAGGCTGTCCTTGACCTCCATTATCCCCCATCCCCTCTGCATTCCAGGCCCCCAACAAAGGGAGACCAGGGTGCATGTTGAGGAGGCCCTATGATTGTGCATATTGTGGAGGTGGCAATCTGCAGTTCCAGTAGGGACTGCTTTAAAACATAAAGTCCGCATTGCGAGTTAGGTGGGGGACAGTTCTGTAAAATGTACAGAGCAGAAAACAAGTTTCTCTTCTACTAGCTGCGTCTACACGTGCACGCTACTTTGAAGTAGCGGCACCAACTTCAAAATAGCGCCCGTCGCGTCTACACGCGTCGGGCGCTGTTTCGAAGTTAACTTCGACGTTAGGCGGCGAGACGTCGAAGTCGCTAACCTCATGAGGAGATAGGAATAGCGCCCTACTTCGACGTTCAACGTCGAAGTAGGGACCGTGTAGACGATCCGCATCCCGCAACGTCGAAATTGCTGGGTCCTCCATGGCGGCCATCAGCTGGGGGGTTGAGAGATGCTCTCTCTCCAGCCCCTGCGGGGCTCTATGGTCACCGTGGGCAGCAGCCCTTAGCCCAGGGCTTCTGGCTGCTTCTGCGGCAGCTGGGGATCTATGCTGCAGGCACAGGGTCTGCAACCAGTTGTCAGCTCTGTGTATCTTGTGTTGTTTAGTGCAACTGTGTCTGGGAGGGGCCCTTTAAGGGAGCGGCTTGCTGTTGAGTCCGCCCTGTGACCCTGTCTGCAGCTGTGCCTGGCATCCCTATTTCGATGTGTGCTACTTTGACGTGTAGACGTTCCCTCGCTGCGCCTATTTCGATGTTGGGCTGAGCAACGTCGAAGTTGAACATCGACGTTGCCGGCCCTGGAGGACGTGTAGACGTTATTCATCGAAATAGACTATTTCGATGTTGGCTGCACGTGTAGACGTAGCCACTAAATCCTGTGCAGGGAAAAGTCTTCTCAAGCACTGAAACCCCATGCAGGACAGGACAGGTTCCTCCTCTTGGATCTGTAATGAGTCTTGAAGTAATTACAGTACCTGGGCCACTACTACTGTTGGCAGCAGAAACATTGTTAAGATTATTATCTGAAATAATGCATTTCAGATTCACCATGTGGTCACTTCCGTTGTATCTACACCAGCTATAAGTGGCAGACTTGACTCATTTTCTTGCACATGTGGTGAATGACTACTGCCAGAGGCACTGTGTTCCTCTTCAGTGTCATGGGCTTCAGTTACTGAACCATTCCTGTTTGGTGTATTTTTACTGGGGAAGAGACTTCTGAAAAATGGCTGTTTGTTTTCAGCGGTGGGAGGAGTGAGGGCACTGCACTCTGGGAAGATATCACATTCCCACAACTACTTGTGGTGCATTTTTTCCCCCATAATGCACTGGCAAAAAAAACCCAAAATGCAACAAGGCTGCAGGAACTATGGGATGCACTGCAGAAACAGTCGAACTTAGGCAATTTAGTGAGGACACACTATGTCGACTTTGTGAGCAAGTTTGGATGCTCAGCTTTGACTTCATAAAATCTAGTGCTGGAAGTCAGCTTTGACAAATTCAACTGTAATGCCAAGTGTAGACATAGCCTTACACATGTACTTAATTTTAAGCAGGTTTTAAAATTTTAAGTCCTAATGACAATGAAATTATGTTCATGAAGTTCGGAATATTTGAGTGTATGCACTATTGGAGGCTTCATTAGGAATTCATAACTAGATATTCTTAAGTGTATTTTTTTGGTTTGAGTTGTTTACAAGATGAGTGGTGTTGACATTTAGCACCTTTTTCATTTTTCTTTATTCCAGCTAAGTAGAACTTAATAACTTCTGCATAAAATATCTGTACGTCTCATTTATATATAATATTGCCTGCCTAAAAGTATCTGTGACATTTTATAAAAAGGTCATGCTTCTTATGTTGTATGTGACTGAAATGACTGTTTCATATTAAAACTAGTCTTTCCTTACGTACTGCTTATATATACCTGTTTTGGGATATCAGTTCAGTACTTTTATACAATCTTGGATGTGTTCCACATTGGTGACATGTATTTTTGCAACAACGTTTTTGTTTTGATTATAAATTAAAGCATGTCTGAAGTAATACATGCACTAGTTCTGTGTTGTGTGGCAAAGTTAATGTATGTAATTCAAATTGGAAAAAAATGTGTCCAAACTTTGTCCAACATTAACCCTATGGCAAGGGATGAAATTACTATGTAATACGTATTTCATATCATGATGTGTTTTAAACTGCTCTAGGAAGTATGTAAAACATTACACATTATGGATTGGTAGCTGGCCTGGTATTCTTGCATAGAATGAGATACGGTAGATGATAGCAATTCATGATAACTAATACAGTAAATACTTTTGAAAACACATAGCATTTATGTACAATGTGTCTGACCTTTAAATTTATTGCTAGAAGTGTTTATGAATAGTAAGAGTTTCAGAGTATATCACTAACAGAAGAGTGCACATTTGATTGCTTATAACAATGTGACATCTTATTACATCCTTTTTATATAGTTTAAAATAATTTAATGGAGTTATTTATCTTCTGGACATGAATATGACAATGCAGGACATTGTAGGTATCAATGTATTTTAAAATTGTTATTGTAATGGTCAAGTCCCAATTTTCATTTGAGGATTTGCTATATTAGAATAGCTTTTTCTTTAAAATCAGAGTGAATTAAGTGTACTGAAAAACAAAACTCTAAAGGCAATATAACTACCATGCACTACATTTGTCTTATGCGTGTCCTCATTTGCACCAAACTAGTATACGTTCTCAGAAGCGTGTGTTTCTATAAAAAAAAAAATAAATAAAGGTTTGATTTCAGGCTTCAAGTGCTTTTAGTGTCTGATCCTATGAAGTGCTGAAAGTCATAATTCTTATTAATTTAATTAGAAATTAAGGGAGCACAGCACTTCTTTACCCTTAGCATAGAAATTTAATGTTTGTCTGTTCTGGCTGGGTCCAGGTGTACTAACCTGCACAGCCACTTGCAGAATGACTCATTCCAAGAGCATAAGAAATACATCTTTTCACATGTGTAAGTGGTGGCATATGTTATAGATTAATTACTCTCTTGTATTGACACATGCTCTAAGTCTTTGAATGATTATGGATTCAGCTCCACGTTCTTCTCCTTCAAAGGAGTGTTCCATGCACTTTGATTCATGCATTGCTGTGTAAAAGATAACTGTGAGGGAGAACACCTTGTTTCAGGGGGAGAAAGATAATGCTGTGACTTAAGTCCCACAGAGAATTTTTACATTCTGTTTGCATTTTTGGTCACAAGCTAGATTTTGGTTCAAGAGAAATAGTATTTAAGCATATGTGAGTGCTGCATTATAATTTATGAAGAATGAAAACAAAACAGTGACAACGCATATCCCAACCCAACCGTTCACCTTCTCCGTATACCTGGATATTAGACAAACATTGTACATATTTTCAAACAATTACATAGGGTATTTGTACTTCTCATCTCTTTTATGTTTATTCTTTCCTTAATCTTTCATCTTCATGTTGGACTCTTCAGGTTCTAAAATATAGCTGTGACTTTTTAGAATTTTACATAAAATCCCTCCTAACTACTTGCATGTATAGAGTTAGGAAGGGATATTGCATTTCATCATGGTCTGCTGATTTTTTTTTGTTTTGTTTTTTGTTTTTGTATGCATTATCAACATTTTTTCTCTAGTGTAAAATTGAGTTAACGTAGGAAGCTGCAGAACTGGCGCTCCTCAGACAGTACATAACATGAACTCATTAATACTGTTGACATTTAATTTTTAACACAAAATGTTATAATCCTGCCATTGCCTACAGTAGGTATATTGTGTTTATGTGAGAAGTTAATTTTGAGGGGTAAATGCCTGTTGATTTAATGCAGAGCCGGTAGCTTACACAAATTTTACCTTGATTTGCAGTTGTATGAAAGACCCAAACTCAAGCAGAGACCAATGTTAAATTTCATTCTTCTGAGAAGGAATTCAGGCACAGGGTCTCCCTGGTGTTTGGCTAATGAGGCGACTTTAGAGAGTGCAGCATGTCCTATGTAGTCAGCCGCCTCCCTGTGCTTACCATTTTGGGAGAGGTTACTCTCCTGATAGAGGCAGCAGCAAAGAAGTCCTGGAGCAGATGCTACAATGAAGCCTGCTGACAGGAAGGTGGCGGGGGGAGTGGAAAAGGGGGCAATTGTCTTGAGGTCCAGCGATTCAGAGGGGCCCAGGGCTCTGATTGCTGCTGCTGCTGCCGCTACCACAGCAGTGGTAGCAACTGGAGCCCGGGGTCCTTTAAATTGTCACTGGATGCTGCACAGCAGAATCTGGAGGGCTGGGAGAACTGCCTGGTGGGAGCAGTATACTCACGGAAGTGCTGAAGGCTGGCTGTCCCAGCGCCCTCCCCCACTCTTCCGCTCAATGGTCCACCCCTTCTGGGAGTGTGGAGCTGGTTCCCCCCACCTTGCCAAGTGCCAGGCAAGGCTGGTGGTCCTGCTGTTTGCAGTGCTGGAAGTCTTCTTGCAACCTGTCCTTTATTGCTTGCCTGAATAGAAGTTAGATGTTTGTGGAGCTCTTTGAACATATGAAGTGCTAGCAGTTGTTTAATTTGTAAAGCTCTTTCCTGTTGGCTTGTGTCACTGTATAATGTAAAGTAGTTAAATCAATAGTAATTTTATGATTTAATTATGTTCAAAAGCCCAGTGCTGTGACCAATGTTTAAAGCCAAGAGTTTGGATTCTACTGAAGAAAACATTACTTAGAATAAAGAACTTCTCAGGGAAAAAAAAACTTCCAGTGAGAGAGGCAGAGGTGGATACCTGAAAAGGAACAGGACGACTGGGATGTCCAGGGAAATGGAAAGATAGCAAATTTAAAATCAATATTTTCCCACAAAAGAGTTAATTTACATAAGAACATAAGAATGGCCATACTGGGTCAGACCAAAGGTCCATCTAGCCCAGTATCCTGTCTGCCGAAAGTAGCCAGTGCCAGGTGCCCCAGAGGAGGTGAACCGAAGACAATGGTCAAGTGATTTGTCTCCTGCCATCCATCTCCCGCCTTCGACAAAAGGCTAGGCACCATACCTTACCCCTTGCTAATAGCCATCTATGGACCTAACCTCCAAATATTTATCGAGCTCTTTTTTAAACTCTGTTTGAGTCCTGGCCTTCACAGCGTCGTCTGGTAAGGAGTTCCACAGGTTGACTGTGCGCTGTGTGAAGAAAAACTTTCTTTTATTAGTTTTGAACCTACTATCCATTAATTTCATTTGGTGTCCTCTAGTTCTTATATTATGGGAAGAAGTAAATAACTTTTCTGTATTCACTTTCTCCACACCATTCATGATTTTATATACCTCTATCACATCGCCCCTCAGTCTCCTCTTTTCTAGACTGAAAAGTCCAGTCTCTCTAGCCTCTCCTCATATGGGACCCGTTCCAAACCCTTAATCATTTTAGTTGCCCTTTTCTGAACCTCTTCTAACGCCAGTATATCTTTTGTGAGGTGAGGAGACCACATCTGCACGCAGTACTCAACATGTGGGCGTACCATAGTTTTATAGAGGGGAAGTAAGATATTCTTTGTCTTATTTTCTATCCCTTTTTTAATTATTCCTAACATCCTATTTGCTTTACTGACTGCTGCTGCACACTGCGTGGGTGTTTTCAGAGAACTATCCACTATAATTCCAAGATCCCTTTCATGATCTGTGGTAGCTAAATTTGCCCCCATCATATTGTATGTATAATTGGGGTTATTTTTCCCAATGTGCATTACCTTACACTTACCCACATTAAATTTCATTTGCCATTTTGCTGCCCAATCACTCAGTTTGCTGAGATCTTTTTGAAGTGCCAGAATATTTTGTTGAGACTGAAAAAATATTTTCAGACAAGGATAGATGTTCATATTAATAACTAGAAGATCCAGAGTTGTTGTTTTTAAGAGATATTTACTATAGAATTTGGTAAAGGACATAAACACTTAATAGCACAAACAAACCTGTCACGGTTGGGGATTAGGAATAATTTTTTTCCTTTGGGTGTACTGTATATGACTGCATATCCCAATTTCTTATTCTTTCTTTTGAAGCTGCTGGCAGACACCACCGTCACAAACAGAAAACTAGACTAGATATACCACTAGGCTGGTCCAATATGGCAAGTCCTTGTAAAGTTTTGCTTCCTATGAATCATCATAGCAACAGCTTGATCATCTTCAGAATTAAGATAGAGAGCTAGTGGTTAAAAGGAAGGCACACATACCAGTCCGTGTCTGTCTACACTAGGTAGAGTAAGTTGACTGCAGATACGCAATTCTAGCTATGGCAATTGCGTAGCTAGAATTGATGTATCTGCACTCAACTTACCTGGCTGTCCGTACCGAAGAAGGTTGACAGGAGATAGTCTCCTGTTGATTTTCCTTCTCACATCTTGTGAGTAGTACAGGGTTGGAATGCGACACCTGAGAGGCCGATTTTGTGTCCCCCTATCTGACACACGAAATTGAACCCCAGACTATCGACCCTGAGTAGGTTGATCTCTGGGCTAGTGTAGACATAGCCTATGTTTCATGAAGGAGGTCTGAAATGTAGCCCATTTCCTCTCTTTAAGGCCAACCACCTTAATTTAACAATAAAATATTTCCATTTCTTCCTTATCAGCTAATTTATTTATCATACACCTATTTTGTAGCATCTGAACAACTCCAATTTATGAATTGAACTTGCTACATTCCCGTGTGGCTGGGAAATATTTTCATTTCCTTTTTAAAAATGAGAAACTGAGGCACAGAAATACTCATGGTCCAGTTCTGCTTCCAGTGAAATCAATAGCGAAATTCCCATTTCATGACTGCATATTCATGTCCAAGTTATCTCAAAGGTTATATGAGGTAACATTTTTTTTCAAGCGCTTAAACCCCTTTTGTAAAAGCAAGTTTGGAAAGTAAGTTCTGTTGACTTTTCGTTGAAGATTTTTCCGGGATGTTTCATTCACAGAGCCAGAAATTTAACTGTGATTTCAGTCCTAGTCCCCTGCCTTTTTTTATATAAACAACTGCTGATATAGCCAAAGATGAATGAGAGGAAAAGGGTCCACAGAAAAATCCATATTAACATGTGGTTCATAGTCTGAAGAAGTTTTAGAATCCCAGCTATTCCTGATTATATGTGGATAAAATAAATGACCATACTTAACTCTCATACACCACTTATTCTTTGAACCATTCTTTGAAAACGTTAATTACAAGACTGATAACAGAAAACAAAATCTGGTATTCTTCACGAAGACTAAATTATCTTTTTTAAACAAAAATCTGTGTGTGTGAGGTTGAACTCAATTTCTCTAGGTCACATTGGAACAGGTAAGTGAAAGGAAGACTTCTTGGTTCTTTCAGCTTTTGCAATTAGCCCCAGGGAACTGAATACTTCTGAGCAACTAAAAACATGCTTGAATTGTAGAAAATGTATACTGTGTGGGATTCACCTTAATGTGTTTGTCCGTACTTTCAAGGGAGGTGGATCAGAAGCAGGATCTGTGTAGTTGTTCCCCTTTATGAGACTTCATTTGGGCAGTTAGATCTATTGTTGTTTGTCTGATGGAGTAGGTCAAACAGCAATCCACAAATTATCTCGAGTTCATGAGAGTGAATCCGCAGAGACAAACTATTTAAGCTAATATCTGGAATGACAAGTACAACCTAATTACTTTTTAGATGACATCTGAACTTTCCAGAATATCACTATTAAATCTATCAGTAGCCTTCATGGTTTTTTTCCAGAATTTCTAAAACTTCTCTAGCCGTCTATTATGGAAACATACTTTGGATAACAAGAGCTGCATTCCTTTCTCTGCTGCTCTAAGTGTGAGTGATGAAAAGCAGAACTGTGTGCCTGACCTTAGATCTTGGTAAGTAAACGAACCAATATTTGCGGTAGGATTTTATTTGTCAGTTAACCTTTGTTATAGCATTATGAAAGACCTAAAAATAGTACTTAAAATGGCATTTATTTCCCCCACAATAATATTTTGAGCTGCATGGAAACTAAGTTTTCATGATTGAATATAACTTTTTACAGACCATATGCTAGAAAGGGCCCCTGCCCAAACTATTTTTTTAATTTAGCAGCTAAGGCCTAGATCTTGCAGTTTCTTATACAGTAGAAACTCAGTTATGAAGAACACCAGAGTTAAAAACTTACTGGTCAACCACACACCTTATTTGAAATTGGAAGTGTGCAATCAGGCAGCAGCAGAGAAGAAAAAAAAAAAGTAAAACAACAACCAAAAGACCACAGTACAGTAATGTGTTAAATTACTAAACATAAAAGGGAAAATTTTTTGACAAGGCAAGCATTTTTTCCCCTCAGCTGGTTTAATTTAAAAATGGATAAAAGCAGCAATTTTGTTCTGTGTAGTGAAATTTCAAAACCGTACTGTCAGTGTTCATTTTAAACTTTCAAAACCAACCATAAATGTTATGAACTTTTGAGTTATGATAATGAAAAATCTCCATTTCCGAGGCATTTATAGTTCTGATTTTACACTGTAGTTGGATGAATCCCTGCACCAACTGAGAGTGCAAAAGCAGTGAACAGAACTCTGACAAAGAAAAATCTGTTGCAGGAGGAGAGTCTTCTAAAGGCCTGAGTCTTGCCACCTGTCTCTTCATAGGTACTGGGATCCATCTCCATGGATTCACAAAGTTAATAGGAGCACAGATCACTTAATTTAAGCTCTGATTTTAGAAATAGTTTCCTCATAGTTTGTGATTTAGCGGTTTTGAGATGCTACTGATGTCACTCATTTGTTCTTGAGCAGTCTGCTTAAAGTTAAAATGTTCAAAAAACCTGAGAAAAGACACAGCTTTTAACCAGTAAAATTATTTACTTCAGTTTGTTCCCCAGCTACAAACTACACAAAAGTAGAAACCACAAAGTAACAGTGGCCCCCTATGGCAGAAGACTGTATGTAACTTTCGGGTTGTTTGCATCTCAGAGAAGATTTAGCTGGTTTATTCTTGACTTCCCATGGCTTCTGATGGACATTGCTCAGCTGAAAATAGCCAGAGCACTGTGTACTCAGATCAGCCATACCCTTATCCAACATATTGGAAAGTGCAAAGGGGAGGAGGTGATAAAATTAAGCTGTCCAGGCTTTGTGCAGAGCATTTAACAGGACATGAGGGAATTCCCTGTAGGCCATTGTCACCTGCAGTAATACAAAAAGGCCTGCAGCAGATCTGAACATCTGGTCCTCTGCTTTTCTCATTTGTTTTTCCAAAGCTGCCTCAGCTACACCTCTGGTTGAGATGAGATGGGACTTTAAGGGTTCCATCAACTTCCGTATGGCAGTGGTTGATCTGAAATTTTTTAGAAATACTGTGGGCCAATGTTCCCTCTAATCTTTTCAATCTATGTGGGGAGTAATTTTTTTATGTGCACGAAGGAATGTGCATGTGCACCACCAGTAGAAACAAAAATCTAAAGCTACGTCCTCACTAGAGTTTTGTCAACAAAACTCGTGGAACATCCACACTAAAAATGCATCGACAGTGTGTTGACAGAACTCGGCACTTTTGTTGACAGGCTTCTGCCTCTCCCCCATGAGGCAGAAGCCTTTCTCAGCAGAATCTGTCGACGGAAAAGCTGTGTGGATGCTCTTGGGGGGCCCCCCTCTATCGACAGACAGGGCTTCTGGGTCACCAGCCAGCCCTGTCTGCCATGCTTCCAGTTGGCTGTTCTGTCGAGAGAGTGGCTGGGCAGTCTGGCTGCTCTCTGTTGACAGAGCAGATTGCTTTTTCGATCCACTTTGTGGTCTGGCAGAAATCTGTTGACAGAACTTTTGTTGGAAGATATCTTCAGACAGTGACTTCTGTTGACAGATCACTGTAGTGTAGACATAGCCTAACTGTGGGCGCTCTGGTAGTAAACTGAGTGGAATTTGAATCTCTCCTGAGCAGCTGCACAGGCGCCCTCCTTACACGGAACTGTGTGTGTTAAATGCCACCTGCAGCTGTCGTCACTGCAGGAAGCTGTAGGGAAGGGCTCTCTGCAGTAATGTGTGCCTTTCAGAGCATGGGAGAGAAGCTCTGTCCCTTGGCTTGGGAGAGAGGGTATCTCATAGAGCAGCAGGTAAAACGCCTGCTGGGGATGACCTGGCCCGCACTCCAGAAGGCTAGGAGACAGGTGTGGTCCCAGGAACCATGTTTGCAAGCAGCCAGACCAGGCTGCACAGGAATGGGACCCGAATGGTGAGCTGAGATGCTGGAGGGGTAAAATTGCCAGGCATCCAGTTCTGACAAGTACATTTGCTTGAACAGGCACTCTCAGGACTCCAGTTAGCATCACTGACTGTGCTGCTAAAAGTTCTGTTGGCAGAGCTGGGGACTAGGATAAGCTGGTCCCTACCTGTCCTGGCTCTGCAGTGCACCCTCTAAGTGGCTGACGGGTCTGGCTCCTAAGCAGCAGTGTCAGAGGATTCTACACACTGCCCCTTTCCCAAGCATCAACTCTGCATTCCATTGGCCAGGAACCAGGTCCAATTGGAGTGACAGGGGTAGTGCCTGCAGGTGAGACCGCTGCATGTAGCCTCCTGTCCCCCTTCTTAAGAGCTGGCCCTGCTAGGTACAGCATGGAGTCAGGACCAACAGCAAGTCCTTGTGTGCTGCTGAAGTTAAGCCCATACCCAATCTCCCAAATATAAACCTTTCAGCTCTGGCCCCACCCCAACCCCTTGTTTTAACCTACATCCCCCTCTTGTTGTTTGAATCCCTTGTGACCCCCCCTTCACTCCATGCCCTCCAGCCCTAGGCCAGAGCCCATATCCTCTCACACACTCCAGATCCCTGCTGTAACTTGCAGCCCCCTCCCGTGGCCCTTCAGCCCCACCATCAGCCTCAAGCTGCCTTCTGCACCAAAACTGCCCCACCTCGGAGCCCACATCTCCAGCTTAATGCCCTCAGTGATTCCTGTACCCATCTCCCCCCTACCCCAGCTCAGTGAAAATGAGTGAAGGTGGGGGAGAGTGAGCAACAGAGAGGGAACATGGGGAGTGGATGTATGGCCTCAGCGAAGGGGTGAGGATAGGATGCTAGTGCAAGCAGAAAATTGGCAACCCTATTAGGGGGCCAGAGGTCGGGTTGCCAGTTTTGTTTGGTTGTATTCCTGGAGATGACTTTTCCTTGAGGTGGGGGGAGCTCCATCTCCTGTCTGCCACAGGCCCTGCCTCAACTCCACCCTTACCACCAAGTCCTTGTCCTCCCTCTTCCTGCTTCTGCTTCACACCCACCCCATTCCACCCCTTCCCACTAACCTCCGCCCCATCCATCTCATTTCCTAAGAGCATCTCATGCCCCTGCTTCTTCTTCCATGGAGCTTCATGAATATTCACGGAGGGAGAGAAGTGCTGAAAGTAAAGGGAGAGTTGGGCTGCCTCTGAGTGCTAGGCACCCACTAATTTCCTCCAAGGGGCATGCCAGCCCTGGGGCACCCATGGAGTTGGCACCTATGGGACATCTTTAACTAGAGATTACTCTAATTTCTGGGGAGTCCAGGCCAGTTCTGGAGGGTTGGCAATTTGAGGTCTGAGGGGAGAGTTAAGGCCTGACTGGGATGGTTTAACTCGGGGTTGCGCAGGGGCAGTCCATGAGCAGGTACATGCCCCCCAGTGCTATGGGAGGGAGGGGCAAGGGCTGATTGGCACACTGGGGAGGGTAGAACTTCTGGGAAGTCTGGGAGATAGCAGTGGGTTGTGCCATGGGCACTCAGCAGGGGAACAGAGCGAGCTGGACCCACAGGTGCTGCCTGCTGGGGTGGTAGGACCATCAGGTCCGCATCCCAGCCTTACTAGAGCTCTGGGCCACAGAGGGGGAGGGAAGAGGGCAGAGCAGAAGTGCGGACTAGATTAGTGCCACTCCCCGTCCCGTGTCAGCCTTCACCAGTGGCCCCGGGGCTGGCTCTGCGTTGAACAAGGTTTGGAGTAGAGACCTCCTAAGGTCTCTTCCAAAGCGAATCGTCATTGGTTCTGTGAGTTCTGCCTCGGAGCCCTTCCCATTTTCCCCCGGGGCTCAGACCCTTCCTCCCTCGCCTGTGGCGAGGCGGGGCTCTCCAGCACTCCTGGCCACTCCCCTCGCTGCCTGCTTAAGCCTCGTTTTGCATAGAGCTCGCCCTCGGGGTGGGCGGCCAGTGAGATGCTCAGGACTACAAATCCCGCCATGCAATGTTCCCGTGCGGGCGGGGTTAGTGTAGAGTTCCCACAATGCAACGCTGCCCTGCCTGGGTCCAACTCCTTCCAGCGCAGACGCTCTCGTCCCATATTACGTCACCAGTTTAGCATGGGCGGAGGCCTCCCAGCGCGGCGGCTGGCTGCAAGGCCGGAAGTGGTAGGGGGAGGGCCGCAGAAAGTCCGAACCCTCCCCTAGCAACGGATGCGGGGCGGGCTTAGCGGTGGCGGCCGCCATGCCGGTCTGGGTGAAGGATTACAGCTGGCGGCAGACGGATTCTACTGTTTTCCTTTCCCTGCCGATGCGGGGGGTCCGGGTCACCCAGGCAAACATCTTCTGCACTGACCAGTATCTGAAGGTGCGGGGGCCTCTGTCCCTCTCCCCCGCTCCCAGCCTGAGCATACCGTTGCACTGTTTTCTCTACGCCCTCTTCTCTCTCCCACGCAGGAGCGGGACTGTTGAGGGAACCCCAGCCACTGCCCATCTACGTGTGGCTCGGTCTGGGCAAGGAGGCAGCGCCCCTTCCGCTTCCCTCGCTAGGAAGCCCTCCTCTCCTGTTCTGTCCACTGCCATCTGTGTGTCTCTCCTTTGCCGCTTTGAGGGTGCGAAGTCAAGTTTCCTTTCCCCTAACAAGGGCACCAGATACGACAGCCTTGTCTTTACGTACTGGGGAATGGTTTATACAATTTTAGGTTTTATTAAACTAGAACTCTTTTCTTAACAAAAAAGTAATTGGCATTTCTCCACACACTGTTGAGTGGCATTTGCACAGTTGTGCTTTTTAAAAGTACAGTGAAAGTAAGTGTACTTTGCACCTAGCGTTGTAAAGTAACATACTGTAATACAAGTTTTTGGTGTTTGGTTAATGCCATAAGTACTTGAGGCAAATAATTTGCTCCATTGCTGCAGCTCTAACTCTGTTGATGCTGTTTGGTATGTCACACTTTTTACTGTAATTTACGCTCATTTATAAATGTTAATTTTATTTTGATATTTTAATAAGAGTTAAGCTGCTGCAAATTATTTCTTGTACAGCAAATTACAGCATAATTAGTGGAGTCTCACTGTCTTATGATCTTGGTTTACTTTGACAAAACGCTTGGTAAATATTAAAAATAGACATTTGGGATTTGTTATTTACTCACAATCTGATTAAACATTTTAGTTAACAAAACAATTTTAAAATTAGTATATTGATTTGCTGTTTACGTTTTATAGGTAAGTGTTCCTCCATTTTTGTTTGAAGCTATTCTGTATGCTCCTGTTGATGACACTAATAGTACAGCAAAGATCAGAAATGAGACCATTTTCTTCACATTATATAAAAAAGAAGTGGCCATGTGGGACTCCTTGGTTATGCAACATGGTAAGTTGTCTGCTGTAGAACATACACTCTCGAGCAAAAACTACTGTTTTCTCTTGATGGTTTTTGTTCTTCTTGAAAGACCAGGAAATATGTAAGTAATCTCATTTCACCATTATTTGTTTACTTTTTCCATTTTGCATTATAATTATGTTTGACAGTGGAAACAATTAGCTTGACTTTGGTTGTAGTTGCCTTCTGTGTCTTATATTGTGCAATGTTTTGCTGGCAAGCTCTGTTGACAAGCACTAAAATCCAAATTGTTCTTTGTGAGAATTAAAAAGAAAAAACATTTCTACAGATTATACATCTTGTAAAACCTTGCTCTGATACAATAACAAGAGAAATTGTATTTCCCTGTACACACAAACCTTAGTCTTGAATTTCCCAAATTATTTTCTTTCAGCTGACAAAGAGATGATGCAGAAGATAAGAGAGAATGCTGTTGTAAAAGCCCAAGAGAAGGCAAATGAAGAGGTAAAATCAAAAGCTGTTACAAAACAAGAACACAAAAAATATGCTCTGGAGGAAACAATGAAGGTAAATTTATTTGTTACTCTACAAGAATTAAATACTAGAAATATAATCGTAAATAATTGCCAACCAGTCTGACAGGTTTAGGGTTAAACACTCTATTTAATAAAAATTACTACTTTTGAAAAGTAATTGACGTGGCAGAAGAGTTTGTGTAACCATTAATTCCTCCTTTACTACTACTACTTTGGGTATATCCATTGCCAGTACTGGAAACTACACTGAGAAGAAAATTATGTGCAGTGTGAAAAAACTAGGACTGTCAGCATATCAATTTTGAACTGATTACTTTGGTGAAATCAGGCAGATGTTGGTGGTCCTTGGTAAATTGTTTAAATGGTTACTTACCCTCACTATCAAAACTTTATAGTTTTTCAAAGTATAATACACAGAATCTTAGCACTTTTAAGATTGCATAAGCAGGAATCACGTTCAGCATTGGGAAAATGAAAGTATTTTTGAGTGAAATGTAGCAGGTGTTCTCTGTGAGCAGCTAAATTTCATGAGAATTGGGAAATTATGACAATTTTGAACCGTGAAATACATTTTCTTATGATACTGAGTTGGAATATATAAGTATATGGGGTAAGGAACACTTTCTTTCTTGAATATTGCAATAGGATCATTTGCAACCAGAAGTGAATCAGAGACTCCAAAGGGATATACCAACTCACTTAGTAAAGTATTCCTAAGTATCCCATTGCAGGAGTGGTCCATTACTGAATCAAAGGAAAGAGTGTTACATGCTAAGCTTCTGTGTGTTCTTTGGGAGTCTCCTACCAAGTACTTTAAAGCAGTCCAAAGTGTGAAGAAATTGCAGGCTCTTCAGAATAAGAAAACTCAATGAGCATTACACTTTCCTACATTTTCTAAGTATGCATGTCTGGTAATGATATTAAAAATAGATTAAGGCTTATGTTTTAATAGCTCTGTGAATTATGGTAAGTGTTAATGTGTTAATCAGTTTCCTTTTCCAAACATTTTTCTAGAATCCTTCAACTGTATGTAATGTCACATTTTAATAATGGTGTTGTGTAGAATTAAGAAGGTATGTATGCGCTCTTCCTTAGCTGCTTATTTTCACCAAACGTTATAAATTCTGATAGTTCTGCAATTCAAACAGCTAGAAGAAACAGAGAGAAAAAGAATTGAAAATCTGAAAGAAGAGGAGCGAAAGAAGGTAACTGTGGAGCTGGAGATATGGAAAGAAAAGCAGAGAAATGAAGAGAAGCAAAGGATACAAAGTGAAGAGAAAGTATGTCAAGAAAGGAAACGAATAGAGGAGAAGAAAAAGCAAGAAATAAATAAAACTGAAATTCTAAATGCAGTATCTTCTAAGACTAGATGTACACCTACAAGAGGTAGTATTTGTGGAATAAAGTTTTATGTTTTTCTTACAATATATAGATGGTATTGTTAATTAAAATTCAATTTTTAAACCAATCTCGAGATTTCTGATACAGTAAACCCTTCATTTAACAGACTGATAGGGCGGGGACGAGGGGTGTCCATTAAAACTGAAAGCTCATTAAATAGAGGGTTTACTGCCCACCCACCCATGCCAGGCTTGCCCAGCCACCCACACCCCCCAAATGCCTGAGACTCGCCAAAGGAGCTGCCACTACTGTAGGAGTCGCTGGAGCCTGCTGCCATGGCTGAAAGAGCTGCCACCGCTGCTGGAGCTGCCACGCACTCCTCCCACGAGAGTTAGGGCAAGTATAGGAGTGCTGTCTGCCTGTGTATGCATACCTACCCCTGGTGGGAGGTGGTGCTGGTCCAGGCTGCTGTGGTGGGCTGAGGTACAGTGCACACAGGAAGTCCCTTATTTTGCAGGGGGTGAGAGAGAGGATGGGAAAAGAGAAAGTGAGAGAGCGTGTGGAGGGCAGGCTGTAGGATTTTACGGACCTTGATTAAGTGGGCTTCGGGAACAAGTCCACAAAACTGGGGTCTGTAAAATCAACGGTTTACTGTACCTTCCACGTTCTTAGCTAGGTAATATACTGAATTAGTTACTCTGCCTTTTTGACTCAAATTGGTTTAGTCTCTTGTTTACTTCCTGTCAATGTGCTGAGTCAAACATAAAGGCAGATTTTGATTCTTAGCATTTTTATCCTTTTGTTCCTCCTGAGCCCTTCAACAAAATGCTGTCTCTTTGGTGAGAGTACGAGGAGGTGGCATTGTTCTTCGTTGCAAATAATACAAAGTTCCTAATACAAGCTGAAGTGCCCCATAACATTAAGTGATATTCAGTGTAAAATATATTGCAAAATGATTGGGTGATTTCTGCATATACCCTTCAGTGTAAGCCCCCATTTTCCAAACTCTAACTGTATCTAAAATTCATATGAAAGTCAAATTTTACAAAGATTTTGTACATCCCACAGAAATTTTACATACTCTGATTTTATTTGCGTATGACAATATTATCAGCTTCTATAAAACAGAGCTATTAAATATTTTTAGAGCTGTTGCTTCAGGACATAAAACTTGAGGTGTATTTCTACTTTGAAAGCTCTGAATTAGCTCTACTTGGAAATATGATGGGAAAAGAGAAATGGAAAAATAAATATTTCTGTTTTAATTTTTTGTAGCTGGTAGGTCTGGAAATATATTTTCAGAGAAGTTAAAAGAAGAATGTTTCCCTGCTCCTCGATCTGCTGGTACTATTGAAATTAGTTTCACACCTCGGGTATTTCCTACAGCTCTCAGAGAATCCAGAGTAGCAGAAGAGGAAGAGGTAAGTTTTGTTTTCCTGATCGCAAGCATACTGTCACTGCACTCAGAGGTGCTTGTGCTGTTCGTTCATGTGGCTGAATATAGTCTATGATATTGAATCGTTCAATGCTTTACTAAACCAAGCAGGGAAGCTCACAGTTTGGTAGGAATATTGCTGGAAATAGAAACTTACATCACTGTCTTATTCCTGACATAAGACAAATACATCTTTACCGATCTTCCAGTTATTTCCTGAAGTTGTATGTACTACTTTTATCTTCCTCTGTTAAAATTTGTTTAAACTAGAGATATTGTGAACAATTAATGGTCACCTCTAACTTAACTGAGGTGTGATTATATTCTATCCTTGTGTAGTGATGGTGATCCACCTTTCGTTTAAGGTATTTATATGCCTTGTTATCCATTTCCTGTGATTGTAGAGTGCAGGGTGCTGGCATCCTTTGTATATGTCTTGAGGCTTGTTGTATAAATTCCAAGTTTATATTTCCTATGTGTTTATTGATGAATATGTGTAGCTTGCTAAATTAATTTGAAAAGTAAACTATTCTATATCCCTGGCCACTTTTTCCAATACAGCTGAACTGCAAATTGGACCTTTAGTTGTATTGTGTATTAAGAGTATTATGGTAGGGAAGGCAGGACTATAAATTGAAATAATTCATATTACATTTTGATCTGAGAGAGTCTTAATTTCATAACTGTACAAAATTATTGTACTATAACTATGGTCCTAAAAATTCATGGTATTCCAAAAATTGTGGCTCCCACAATATTTTGTTTCCTTTGGCAATAGGAGCCGCACAAAACACAAGGCTGCCAGTGGGAGCCAGTGCTGTGGGCAGCCCTGTGTGGCAGATGTCTGCTCCAGGCAGCTGACAACTGGTGCCTCTGCTCTTTTTGTGATGGTGGAAGCTCCTGCTGTCGTCCCAGCATGCTGATAACAGGGGTGGCAGTTAGTGGAAGATCATGGAAAAATAATTATGGAGCTTATAACTTTTCTGTGACCTTTTTTCTAATGGCTTGTCCACTTGCTCAGCTGCAATTTTAGGACAGTCATCCCTGGATTCAAGCGGGGTTTTAACAATAATTACTTACTTTTTAGACAGCGAAAACCTGAAAAGATGTCAGTTTCCAATTGGTTACTCAATCTTATTTATGTTAAATATTAAGCTAAATGTTTCTGACTAACTCATTTTCGCTTCTGAGGAAATTATGCAGATTTACAAAAATAGCTTGTTTTTATTTTAAACAGCTGTAAAGAATACATCTTTATAGTTGAACTACATACCAAATTTCACTTTGCATAAGATGGAATGTGTGTTATAAGTTATGTTCTTTTGTGCGGTTAAGATATCCATCTAGGTGATTTTTTTTTTTTGAAGTAAGTTCATAATTTTCTTTTGAACTCAGTTGGATGAACATTGATGCATTCTTCTTTATAATCATGACAAACAAACAAACAGTTTAATAGTCAGGCAATATTGTACTGTTACTGCTCATTTAGAAATAATATATATGGGAAAACTTAGAGTTTTGCTGATCTTGAAACAAAAACTAGGTATTTTTAAAATAAATAAAATAAACAAAATAAAGAAATATTTTGTGGGTAAGTAAGTGAAATGACGAAAGCAAAATAAAAACACAAATCTTCAAAAGTAAGTCCTCTAGAAACAAAATGCTAACATGTTGCACATATTTCCTACCTCAGTGGCTGCATAAGCAAGCAGAGGCGCGTAGAGCAATGAGTGCTAATTTTTCTGAGCTGAAGGATTTAAATGAGGAGGAGAAGAATCCAGACTGGCTTAAGGACAAAGGAAAGTGAGTTAAACTCATTTTATGATACATTTACAGTTATGTATCAGAAACCTAATTGGTGAATGAATTATTTTTAGGAAATTAAATGCTGATACTAATTTTTAGTGTAGAAAATGTTAGTTTGTCTGTTACCCTTCCAGGTAAAATATTATTTCCCATAACTGTTTGCACTAGATGATTTACAAATAATGTGTACACCACATCTTTAGTTTTAGAACAAATGCTTTAAAGTGAGAGTGTGGCCTAGAGAATAGTGTATTGCAAGGAATTCTTCCAAATTCAGTACAACAGGCCTGTGAAGTCACTGGCCTGCTTAGGCCAATCACTTCCTTCCCTGTGTCCATGTGTAAAATCGGAACAGTGATGCTGACCTGCTTTGTAAGTCTCAATGATCAATGGATAAAAGTTCTATACAATAACTAGGTGGTTTGTTGTTGTTGTTACGAGCAACTCAACCTACTTCGTTTATTCAAGAGACGATTAAGAGGGGACTTGATTGCCGTCTAGCAGTGCCTACATGGGGAAGAGATTCCTAATAACAGATGGGTGCTTAATCATTCAAAGTAAAAAATCCAGTGGTTAAACTGAAGCAGACACATTTGGACTAGACATAACTTACAATTTTTAACAGAGGGTAATTAATTAATAGAACAGTGTGCCTAATAGTATGGTGAGTTCTTCAGCATTTGAAGTCTTTATATATCAAGACTGGGTGTCTGTGTAAAAAAAAAAAAAAAAAAAAAAAAAAATGTGATAAAGCTCAGATAGAAATTATCAGCTTTACATAAGAAGTATTGGGAGTCTTGTTGCTGAGGAGTTTAGACTAGGTGAGGAGTATCTTTGAGAAATCTGGCATTAAACTCTGTTAGAGTGCACTGTATCTGGAAATATGTCCGGCTTTTTGTGTTCTTCAATGCTGCGTTGCCCTACTTAGTCTTAAACTTTTGTCAGTGTGGCTGCCAGAATGCAATTTGAGTAGACAAAAGTTACATTAATATGTCATTAAAAATGTTATAAATGATCAGTTATTAACGGAATTGTTTCTCAACTTGTTTGAAATGGTTAGTTGGGGGCAAGTTGCTTACAATAGGTAGGCATTGTCTATTGTATTTTGTTTCTCCTTGTTTTAAAATGTACTTTCAATGTATTTTCAGCAAAATGTTTGCAACAGGAAACTATCTGGCAGCTGTAAATGCCTATAACTTGGCAATTCTGTTAAATAATAACATTCCAGCGTTATATCTGAATCGTGCTGCTTGCCACCTTAAATTGAGAAACTTGCACAAGACCATTGAAGACTCATCTAAGGTATAAATATATTACACATAAAATAGATTTTTATAGCTAATCATCCCCTTAGGACATGGATATGATATTAAAACAACATATAGATTATTTTTTGTGTCAAGCAAGCATGTAAATAGTGTGGACCTTGTATAACACCTTAAGTTAGATAGTTGTACAATGACATATCAACATTTTGGATTATTCATCCCAATGTTAGATAAAAATGACTATTAAATGGTTGGATAAAAGGAGGACTAATGATGGTTTCAAAATGTTATGTTTATGCAGTGTAGTCACATGTTGGGATTTGATAGCTACAATAACTCTATTTTTAATAAAATCTGAACTGATATACACTACCTCTTAATGTCCTCCCATTTAGTATTTTTCCAATGTTACGCCCTGGTCTGTTAGTGAATATGCTCATTTGAAATTGTGTGATGCTCTCTTCTAAGTTGTTGCCCTGTCCACTGCTTGCGGGATTCTCCAGAAGAGCAGCAACTTTATAAGGGAGCATTGCACAACTTCATGGCATGCTGCGCCCCCGCCCCCCCCCGCCACATCCATTTGCTCCCCTCCACTCCCAGTGCCTTCCAGCTGCAAGTGGGTCACGTGGATAAGCATCTTCCACTTCTCTCCTTCCTCTGCATCCTGCTGCAGGAATCAATTTTATGAAGACTTCCAGGAGGCTGGGGAAGGAGGACATAAGTGCTCTAGGGAGGGGGTAGAGTAGAGGCCAGGGAAAGGTAGGAGGAGGAAGGCCTGGGATGGTGCAGTAACAGGATTTAGCACTGCCTGGCAAAGTCTGCACCAGAGCCTGTTCTTGTGAGGAGAAGCTGTTCCTGCTGCTCAAGGCACTTCATAACCTTCCTGCCTGCCTCATTGTCTGTCTGCAGTGGGGTAAGACAGGCACCTTTTGGCATGTTTGTGAACACACCATAGTGTCCATCCCACCACCTAGCAATTCAGTTACTTTGTGTCCCAGCTCTCACCTCCCTCCTCAGCTCAAGAATAGGGCACTACACCAGTGCTTGCAAGGTCACTAGCCACTTAAAAAGCAGCTGTGGGGGGCGGTGCAGCAGGGCCTTGCCTGGCTGTCTTGTGTCTGAATACAGTTGTTTGCACAGTGTCTTATTCCCTTCTCCCCCTCTGCTGAAGTGGGAGAGGAACACACAGGCAAAGCAAGTTACAGTAGTGGAAAGAGCAGCTCCTTTGCCCAAGTTCATGAAATGCCTGGCTAATGGGCAGTAGGGCTGCTCTCTGGGTACTGACCTCTGCTGGCTGCCAGACCAGGGCCCCAAGGTAGGAAAGCTCTTCATGGTTGCATTCAAAGCAAAACATTAATCCAGATGCTTCCTCAAAGCAGCTGGATCTGCCACCCCCACCTGGACATTGTTGGGGCAGTGTCTACACACTGTGATGCTCTCATGTCCGGGGATGTCTTCAGACATATCCAGGAAGCATTTCACCTGCCTGGGGACTTGGTTAGTTAGCAGGGCGCTGCGCCTGTCTCAGAGGAGCTGTCCCAGGGTCATCCATTAGGCTCAGCTGGGTTTATCCTGCACTGAGAACTGCCTGTAGCTGCAGCAGGAATGGGGCACCTGGACCTCTGTGCAGCTTCTTCTGGGTTCTTGCACTCTGGGGAGTCCAGCAGCAAGTGTGTGGCTGTTCAGATGCTGGGCAGCTCCCCCAGTTGGATACTCAGAATCCACCCCGACAAGAAGCACAGACCTGCAGCAAACATTATTCTCATCTTATTATTGTTTGTTTAGAACTGTTTACAATTTATACTTGTAGTCAAATTGTTTAATTGTTTATATAATGCCTTTTTGTCTGCCCCCCACCCAAAAACCCTTTAAACTCTATTATCCCCCCCTTCACTCCACTTATATGAATTCTTACGGGGAAAACTTTTTTTTTGTCATTTCACTGAGTTGAATTTTTTGGGAACATAACTACAACATTAAGCAAGGAGTCACTGTACTTTAAAAAAAAAAAAAAAAAAAAAAGCTTCTAGTGACAAAGATTTATAAAATATTCTGAATAATTTTATAATCTGTTAGGTGGTTCTGCACCTAGTATGAAGAATTAAAACAAAAATTCAAACCCAGCGCTCGCTCGCTCGCGCTCTCTCTCTCTATCTATAAAAAAGGGCTCTTAAAGGAGTATGAGAAGTTCTCAGTAGTTGATCAAGCTCTGCTTGTGGAAAGACCAAAAAAAAAAAAATCTGTTACCAAATTGTGGTGAAGCACCATTAGCTTTTACTTGTGGAATGAGAATAAAAAAAACCTTGATGTATGGATATTTTGAGAAAAAAAATGGGCTGCAAAATCATTGTTTTGAATTAAGCACTTTATGAGGATCTGAACTTGTTTTCCTAGTGACTGCGTTAATGAGAGCAATATTTTGTTTTTAGCATAATTAGTAATATTGTCCTATGATGATAGAATATATTTGCAGTTTACAAATAATCATTAACACATTTTGCACCATTCTAAGATCCAGACTTCCTATTTTGGGACAAGTTGCATTTGTAAAACTACACTTGAATTTTCACATCTGCAAGGAAATGGTGAACTGTGTTATACCACAAACCATATAATTAAACAAGAATGATTTTTTTTTGTGGGTGGGAGGGAGGGATAGCTAGCTAGCTAGCTCAGTGGTTTGAGCATTGGCCTGCTAAACCCAGGGTTGTGAGCTCAATCCTTGAGGAGGCCATTTAGGGATTGGGGCAAATTGAAGTCCGGGATGGTGCTTGGTGCTGCCAAGAGGGCAGGAGATTGGACTAGATGACATACAAAGGTCCCTTCCAGTTTTAGGAGATGTGTATCTCCATTACATTTATTTATAAATGAGAAGTTGGGCCACAAAAAATCTGTCCCTAAATATCTTGTGTATATTTATTTGTAAAGGCACTAGAATTACTGATACCACCTGTTCCAGACAATGCTGATGCTAGAATGAAAGCTTATGTGAGGCGTGGGACAGCATTTTGTGAGCTGGAATTGTATGTTGAAGGTAAGAATTTAGACTGTCTACAAATGCTTATGCATATGTTTAAAATTACATGTGAGTAATCCTATTAGGATCAGTGGAGTTATTTATATGCTGATATCTTTTCAGTATTGTTACCATCAGGTTTAAAGAACTTTTGCTTTTATTAAGATACATATATGTGTAATGTAAAAAGACATTATAGTGTTATACCCCAAAGTGAAAAATCTTAAACTCCTAAAGGCATAAATATGTAAATTCACTATTTGCTCGTGAAGTCATCAGCAACATGTCTTTTTAAAACATTATTTTTATTCTGAAATCATACGTTTTTGATGGGTGAAATATTTTTTTGGTATTTTTGTAGAAACTCTCTAATAACAATGCTCATCTATCAAGCTGTATTATACCATACCTATCTCACAAGGCAGAGTTAATAAAAGAGAGAAGATGTGAGGCAATTTTTTAAAAAATGTCACTTTAAATTCTTATTTCTTCTCCTCTGTCTATGTCCTCTACTTTTGAATTGCTTTCTTGGCTTTTTTTGTATCCAATTTGAGAGTATATAAATCTTTTTACCCCTTACATCTGTTTTATAATTTCCTTATTTCCCCCCTGCACTCATTATGTCATTTCAAAGTACTTTATTCACAAGTTACAGCTTTTTCACACTTGCAGTTCTATTGTTAAAACTTCTGTCAGTAAGAGTGTGTGTGAAAATAACACCCTGGACAACACATTTCATTGACAAAAATGCTGGTTGGCAGAAGAGTGGTAGTGGCGGTTTAATTTTGCTGGTAGGAGAGCTCTCTCTCACCAGTAAAAAGCAGCTATGTGGGAAACGTTGACTGTAAGTTTTATAGTGTGTAGACATAACTTCAGTTTTCTTCTTGGATTCTCAGCTTTATGCCTTCCTACATCCTTCTCCTCTTCAAAATTCACTTCTTCCAGAAATCTTCCTTACTGTCTTCTCATCAATAATCACTGCATCATTGCTCCTCTGAACAATATCTGTGCCTATTCCTCTTAATACCCGAATCCTGCAATCAAATCTGTTGTCCGTACCTGTATGCATATCAAGTAACTTCAGGGGAGTACCATAGATATTCAAGTCTCTGTGTGTGAAGATTTAATTGTAGGTTTGCAGCTGTAGGGTCTTTCGGGCAAACATTGTGACTGTTTGCAAACCACCATGTGAATATATAAAAAGTTCTGTTAATGATTTAGAATAATGTTTAAAGTTTTAATAATAGTCTAAGCTTTTAATATATTTGTGAGATTTTTGTTAAAGTTTTTAGTCTTATGAAAATATTAAATATTTGCATACAACTCAAAAGTTAAAAAGATCATATGTTGATCTGCTTCAAACCCCATTTAGCAATATTATTTGAATTTCAAGCCCCCTACTTTTAGGAGCATATAGCTTTAGGAAAATTATTTCCAACTACAAGTTGAACTTCTCTTGTCCAGTATCCTTGGGATTTGACCAGTGCCAAACCAGAGAATTTGCCAAACCACAGGAAGTCAATATTGTAGTGAGTGGGTTCTCTTTGTTTTTATTTCACAGAGGCAAATAAATAGAACCACACTTGCAGCACTGCTTAATAATGTGTGACTCTGCTGATACAACAAAGTGTTAGTGTTGTTACACAATTCAACTGTATGGGCATAAAGAATTACGTAGAAATAAAGCATGAAAATGCTTATGTTTAGCAGCATTACCAGCACATCCACTGCTTGCTGGTTTCTTAGAAGACATTAGGGGAATCTAGAAATAAATAATGCAGGACACTGAGAACCAGGACTGGTGGCTGTAAGGAAACTTTATGGGACCATGGGGTACTTCACTATACCATGATAAGCGGTTATCTGGCTAACTGAAATCATGATGGATCACGGATGTTGCCGGACCAGAAACATCCAACTAGAGAGGGTCAAACTGAAGGTTAAAAGTATAAATGTTTTATAATATGCTTGCTATATTAATACTAGGACTCCAGGATTACAAAGCTGCTCTCAAGATTGATCCTACAAGTAAAACTTTAGAACAAGATGCTGAGAAGATTCAACATATAATTGATGGAACTGCACAAGATCCTTAACAAGGGAAAGAATCAGCATGGGTGTGTTTAACAAGCTGGAATCAGAAATTTCAAATTCTGCCTGAACTAGTGGCGTCCACAGACTTTACTGCACTTACCACAGCAATTGGGTAAAAGAGAAGATAATTCTCATAAGAACTACTATAACTTGAGTAAATATAGTGCAGAAGGTGCATTAATAATACACATTTTATTTTCTTACCTGTTTTCCAAAATTGTCCTTTGTTTTCTTTGTATAAAATATTCAGGCTAGCCAATAACAGAACATAAATTTCTATATTTAAGTTCAAAGCTGTTTTAACTAAACAAGTGTATTCTCATTGTTTTTTGAAACAAGTTCAATGGATATGGTTAATCAGCATTAGCCACGTTCATAGTTTTGCTACCAAGGTTTCACTATGTACTAATGTAGAAGGGAACAGCCATGAGAACTGTTGTGAAATCAGAAGTCATCCAATTAGAAATATTTCACACAGGACTGGAAATTACATAGTGCTTACATTTTGTAGACTGTGCCCAAACAACTCTAAAACACTTCCTGAAAAAACTGGAGCCCAACTATTTGGATATGAATGCTATGAAATTAAATGGTCTCATTTTTCACTTGCTTAGCATGAGCAGCTCCCATTGAAATGTATGTTTTCAGAGGCTGGTGCTTCTCAAAATCAGGCTAAGTATTTAGGAGCCTAATTTTGCACACGGGGACTTAACATCAAGTACATGCCTAGAAAACCTTGGTTTGTGGGAGGGTTAATATAATTTTTTTAAAATGCAGTAAAATATTATTTGTGTATAAAGTAATGTATATTAAATGTTTTTAATCCTTTCAAAAATATTTGACATGTTGATTGAAGTGACCAAATGGTTATAGTGCAATTATAATTTTCTCCATAGTAATGCATTTTAAATGAAAAACAGCAAGTCTACTGTTGGCTAAATACATCTGTAGAACTTCTATTTCATAATGGCAGTGAATTTTGTTGAAGGGTCCTATTAATGGATCACTTAAACCTGTGGGGCTCTAAAATTGCTGGGTAGACGTTTGGGCTTGGGTTGGAGCCTGGGCTCTGTGTAGAGAGGAGTACATGTGATTGTGGATGTGCTGGGGAGAGCTGGATAGGAGCTTGACTGGCTCTGTTTGAGACTAGAGAGCACAACAAAATATGGCCACCTTCCCCAGTAAAATCAAGATGGGCATCCCTAAAACAAGGAATGGAAGAGAAGCTGAGAACCAGTCATGGATCCCTGATTTTTCTTCAGCCCCCATGCAGGTAAGCATGCAGGCTGCCTCAGTTTATGCCAGCTCTTTGTGGTTCTTAAGGGCTGCATCTCAGCTCAGGGACCGGCAAAATATGTCCCTGACATTTCCTGTCAAGGCACTGAGTCCAGTCCATGGATGCAGCGGGGAGTCTCAGGCACCCTCCTGCGCACCACTCAGAAAAGCAGCTGTGGGATCTTGTTCGTTTCAATGGCTGTCATCCTGGAAGGAGGGGGAGAGAGGCTTCAAGCATGGCCTGCACCCCCACCACAGTCCCACTGGGTGGTTTCTGGCCAGTGGAAATTTTCTCATTGAAGAACCCTTCTCCTCCCCTCAGGCTTGAAGATGCACCCGGCCCCTGCCAGCAAAGTCAGGTGGGATGCTGACCAAGAGTCACACAGATAAATCTCCTGTCCAGAAGCTGCCTCTGGTGTCTCTGCCCTGCTCCCTGCAGTCCTCTCCTCCCCCATAACCTAAACTTTCTGCCCCCTCCTCCTTCCAGACCACACACAACCCCAATCTTCTGCCACTCCTCCTGCACACATGGTCCCTCCCACACCCTATGCGCCAATCCCCTACTCCAGGTCACAATTTCCTCTTGCCCTCAAACCCCTGCACCTGCAGTGCCCTTACCCAGTGTTAAAAATCTCTTGGTAGGGGTTTTTTGACGTCCCTGCCCTCGGGGTGTATTGCAGGGTCACCTCCTATGTGTGGCTGCGCTTATCACAGGCAAATCATGAAGTTTTTACCTCAAAAACATTGTTAGAAATGGGTTTACTTTTCAAACCACCACATGTCCATTCACTTACATTGAGGGAATGACTGTTGGAGCCCCCAATGGTCACTTATAATCCAGTCATGCCTGAGTATTAATGCCATTACGGAATGAATTTACCTGTGAAATCATGGATGAACTCATACCTATGTAAATATACCTGGAACATTCAGAAGTCCAGCGGACCACAGGACTGAAGTCCTCCAATCAGGTCCACTTAGAACTTCGGGCTTCATGAATATTAATAAGAAAGCTCTATAAAAGAGGGCGCATACACGGGTCAGGGCACTGGAGGAGTGGAGTTGGAGACAAGGGAAGAGAGAAGAGGGGAGAAGAGAAAGGAAATGAAATCACTTGGCAGCACTGAGCTTTGCTTCTGCCTGCCAGCTGAAAATCACTTGATGTGCGGTGTCGAGCTTTATCTCTGCCCACCATTCAGAGAGCTGACATTTGGTGTGCGGCGTCGAGCTTTGTCTCTGCCCGCCATTTTTAAATCACTGAGAAGGACGTCGAGAAACCGGACATGATTTGCAGTGAGTGGCTCCTGCCCCTGCTGACTAGTGGTCGAACTGGCCTCCCTTCAGGGAGGTACTGCGCCCTAGTTAGCGTGCGAGGCAGTACAGCCCCACTGTTTCCATCAAGGGAACTGGTCCTGCAGGAAAAGAATTTTGGCCCAGTTTCCCTCATATCCTTTACTACCAATTTGTGTCCAATTATTACTTATCAATACTTTACAAAGACTTCATAATTCTTTAACTTAAAGAAAATTTCTGTAAATAGTGTTAGTATAAAGGGAGATAAGTATAGGATAGTTTAGTATTGTTAGGTATAAGTATAGGATAATTAGTATCGTTAGGGATAAGTTAAGTTTTTAGTATTGTTAGGCATAAGTTAGGACAATTCAATGTGGTGTTGTACCCAAATTAAAATTATATAACTTAATAGTTTTGGGAGGGAGTAGCACCCCATCAAACTAATTCTTTGAATAGTATCAAGTGGAAGTAGCGCCCCACTTGATCTAGTCACTTAATCAAAAGGTTCAGTAGGTAGCAGGGCCCTGAACCAATTTAGCATCCTTAGGGGTTAGTTACTCTAAGGGTTAGCTATCAAGTCAAGTCTGGTTTTAAACATTGTTACTTTGACACAATGGCAGCATGGCAGCACCTCAAGTCTTGTCTTATGTAAGTATCAGTTGTAACTTAATGTAATTGTATGTCACTTTGTGTAACCGTGTTAATGTGTGTACAACAAACTCAAGGGCTATAGGATTTAAATAATAAGGAAAATAAACTATATAGTTAGTTTTAACTGGCTTGTCTGGGCAGTCATCATTTGTCTTTGGACACATGGTAAGTGTAGTGAGTTGTAGAGTCCACCTGATGCCGTCTCTGGTATTTTACCTGTGCAACAGCAAGCATCTGTGTATACCTCCAAATTTGGTATAGTATTCATTTTTTTTAACCACACACCCACCTATTATTTGGTCTAATTGGCCATACATTTATTTTTACTAAAAAGATTTCACCAAAAGGGGAACTGTACGCAACAGCGGCACAGATTACCGAGGCATTATTAGCGCCGGTATCTGATCCTCTCGAGGGGCCCGCGAGGTAACGGGACTCGGGAGGTGGAGTTCGGTACATGGGGCTGGCGCTTGCGCGCTTTGTTGTCGACACCCATGTTACAACTGCCTCCTTCACCCAGACTCTGTCCCAGAACCCACACCCTCTCCTGCATCCCAGTCCCTTACCTCAAGTTCCCTTCTGTACCCAGCCTTCATCCTGACCCCGCACCTCCTCTATTAGCATGGAAGAATGCAGCTCTCACTTTCCAAATCCTTGGAGTAACTTACATTATTGCCCATTCCTGTCCCAGTTGGGTAAAGTGAGAGCACATTGAGCTTCAGCCACTTTTTCCTTGTTCCTGAGATGATCCTTCCCATTCTGGCATGCTTCCATAATGCTGTGAAGGAAGCACTGAAGCAGGTTACACTTTTTCTATGCCCCATGAGGATTCTCCCATGCCTGGAAAATCCTGAGAGGGTATGTGAATGGTTTGTGTTCCTTTTATGCTATAGACATTGCTCAAATGGAGTGGAACAGGACAGAGAATCTGCCCCTAAAGTACTGATTATAGCCCTTTGACTTGTTTGCAATAAACCTTGGCCCTTAGGCCCAAAAAAAACACAGACCCAACTGGGTCTATTAATGTGGGTTGGGATATGGTTATACTTTAAACTTTTGATTGTTGTTTCTGAGTTTGCTTGGCATTGATGGTGAACAGCTTAGATGCAATACTTGATCTCATTCTGAATTTTTCTTAGATTACAAATTTGTCCCGATTTGACAATTTTAAATGATTAGTGAAACAGGTAACTTCTGGGGAGGTTATTTAATTTGTATTTATGGTTGCTAAGCAAAAAACTTTTAAAAAAATGTTTAAACACTCAATCAGCTGAACAGCTGTAGTTTGCATTTGTGCCTGAATGAATGCAATGGGCAAACATTGTGAAATTTTTGCAAAAAGGCTCTGCCACTCCTTATAATTAGTGTCCAAGATCTATCCTTTCAGATGAATTTGTTTGGTTCTCTAATGCACAAGTACTGTTTGTGTTTAACATACTAATTTCATGAGATGCACTTTGTGTATGGGTTGATGCACAGAAATGTAAAATTCTGTTTGATCCCTGTAGTAAAGAAGTATTACACTGTTAAATATTGACACTGCTCAGAAAATGGATGACAACCACAAACCTGCACTTTGTTTTCCAAAAGCTAAAATGACTAATCTTTCAGTAAATACATGAGGAAAAAGACAGTACAGTTTTACAGAGTGTGTTGCATATTTGGGTAGTCATATACCCTACTTCTGTCAATGGCAGTGTTGATATAATTATGTTGCGGAATGCCACAAATTAACAAATGTTTTGTAAATGTTTCATCCCTTGGACGGTAAGTACATGGTACCATTTGTGAGGTAGGTGGTATAGCACCATAGTCACTTGAAGTTGTTTTAAACAGTAAGAGCTGAGGGTTTGTCAAGAAATTATTCGTAGTGAGTGTCTTCAGGTCCAACATACAAGAAAACACAGGGTTGCCAGGATTTGCACAGGAAGGCAGCTGAACAGATTTGTTTTTCTCAATGTTGGTATTTGATTGCAGCATCTTAGCAGAAGTCACTTTCTTTTCCTAATTAAGAGAGAATTTTAATGAGTTTCTTTTAATAAATATCCGTAGGATAGTATTTCATTTAGATTCATATAAAACTGTTGTTTTTATTGAACACACATTAGGAATCTGAGGAGTATGTAGGTATATGTTAGTTTAATTACTTGTGTATGGAAAAAAATGTTTGCTGCAAGAGAGAGTTGCAGGGTTGAAAAAAGCAATGAAACTTGCAGAACTTTTTTCCCATCTTACATAGAATTTTGTTTTATGCTTCTGCAGGGCATTGTGCAGGTCACTTACATGTTGTTCAGTTACTTACCTGTATCCAGTTACTTTGGTGGTGTGCGATTTTTAAAGATGGTAAATAGGTAAGGTCCAAGAAAAAGCAACAGCAAAAGAGGGTTATGTATCATGTGAAACCCAGGTTTAGATTCAGACATCTATAATACCTTTTCTCAGGGGCTATGGAGAAGAATACTACTAACATAGCACATTATGGCTTCAGTATAGTAATGCAGAAAGATTAAACTGCATAAGGAAAGGGGCTAAAAAAGCATACTTGCTTGTTATATACTTATATTTAGGAAAGGAGCATTTGAACGGTTCTAAACTTTGTCCTAAAGCTTTACATTTACTTTTAAATGGCTTAATTCCAAGTTAAGTGTAATTTTAGAGTAGTCTAGTAACTTACCACTGATACCACTCTGTAGGCACTGAAGTGAAGGCAGAGTTAATTCACATCTTTATTTCTATTGTTTACTGTTCCTCGTTGTCTGTCAATTTACAAGGGTGGCGTTTTTTTTAAAATGAAATTTTAGAATGTGTGGAAAAGTGCAGAGACCTGAAAATCCTGAAATATTTTTTAAAATAGGATACCTTTATCATATCCCTGGGCATAAGTTATTTGTGAAGGCTCCATTCATAGTAAAGAGTACTCAATAGAAACAGTTCATTACTAGCGGTTATCAGATGTGATATGGTGGCTATTGTCTCAAACAGCCATTTGCTTGAATTACTAAGGTTTAAATAGATCTAGCATTAGCACTGTAAACATTTGGAAGCAGTCTGTTCCCTTAAGACAAGAAAAATCAGTTGAAGTTCTAGAGACCCTTTGTTTAATACTATTCTGATTCTATAATTTGGGTCTATACAACTGTTAGAAGTGGTAGTCTTTGGATGAGCTATGCTAACCAAGATTTCATGTGACTGTCAAATTTTAGGGTATGTGTACACAGCAAAGTTACTTCAAAATAACAGGTATTATTTCAAACTAACTTTCCTAGAGTCTACACAGCACAACTGCTATTTTGAAATCATTTCAAAATAGCAGTTAGCTGATTTTGAAATAGGTAAACCTCAGTGCTTGAGAAATAGCACCTATTTTGAAATAGGGGCTGTTTTAGACAGGGAATAGCGCCTATTTTGAAATAAGCCATAGTAGCTATGTCTACAGTAGCCCCTTCCTTTCAGAAGACGCATGGTAATGAGGGAGTTTGGAAGATGCTAATGAGGCACTTCCATGAATATGCAGTGCCTCATTAGCATAATTGTGGCTGCACACGATTCAAAAGTGCCGCTTTGGTTTTAGGAAGAAGAGGCTTTCAAAGTTGGGGGGGATCCTTTTGAAAAAACCCGGTCTACATCGACGGCATGCGTTCCGAAAGTGGCACTTCAGAATCGCACACGGTTGCTATTATGCTAATGAGGCACTGCATATTCATGCCAGTGCCTCATTAGCATCTTCCAAAGTGCTTCATTAACATGCTCCTTCCAAAAGGAGGGGGCACACGTAGACACAGCTAGAATGTGTAGCAGCATTATTTCAAAATAAGCTATTCTGGGATATCTCTTCTGGAATAGTTTATTTTGGAATAATGCTGCTGTGTAGACATACCCTAAGTTAAAGATTCCAGTGCTGCATTTGAAAATTACGTACTGAAATATGTAATATATGTAAACACCTTGCTATCATGCACCAAAAAAAAAAAGCCTTCAACCCCTATCAGATCAAGATACCCTACACTTCTCCCCCTGGGGAGAGGAGGAGAGAACCAGTAATGCTTGACAGATGATAGTCATGTGGTTTAGGTTCCTGAAGGAGAGCTCTAAAGAGGAGAGTGCAAAACTGTTTTCAGTGGAGTCAGATGGCAGAACAAGGAGTAATGGTCTGAAGTTGAAGAGGGGGAGGTGTAGGTTAGATATTAGGAAAAACTGCTTCAACAGGAGGGTGGTGAAACATTGGAATGCGTTGCCTGGAGAGGTGGTGGATTCTCCGTCCCTCAAGGTTTTTAAGTCCTGGCTTGACAAAGTCTTGGCTGGGATGACTTAGTGGGGGTTGATCCTGCTTGAAGCAGGGGGGGCTTGGACTAGATGACCTGCTGAGGTTCCTTCCAGCCCTGTGATTCTGAGATTGTGAGGAGAGAACTAGTAACGCATGACAGATGATAGTCATGCGGTTTAACGCATAACTGCAGTATGTGCTGATCCTCTGGTGATGTGCATGGTATCAGAACTGATCCAGAGATGTATTCATTTATTTTGAAGTAAATCATTCCAACTGGGTGACCTTTAGGGTTCAACTGACCTGCACAAAAGCTTTGTGTAAGCTTACAGGCTCTTTTTTACCAGTGGAAATTGGCCAATAAAAGTTACTACTTCATCTTATCCCTCCAATATGTAAATTGACTGGTTTAGATTAAACTTTGGGGCTATGTTACGTGTTACAGTGATTTGTCAACAGAAGATTTTGTCAGAAGATGTCTTCTGACAAAACTTCTGTCAATAGATCGGGGCCAAATTACACAGTGGATCAGGAGAGCCATCTGCTCTGTCCATAGGGAGTGACCAGAACACCTGGCTGCTTTCTCAACAAAAAGGACAACCGCAAGCACAGCAAACAAGGCTGCCTGGTGTCCTGAAAACGCTGTCTGTCGGTGGAGGGCCCCCTGCAGAACATCTAGGCTACATCTACACGTGCAGCCAACATCGAAATAGTCTATTTCGATGAATAACGTCTACACGTCCTCCAGGGCCGGCAACGTCGATGTTCAACTTCGACGTTGCTCAGCCCAACATCGAAATAGGCGCAGTGAGGGAACGTCTACACGTCAAAGTAGCACACATCGAAATAGGGATGCCAGGCACAGCTGCAGACAGGGTCACAGGGCGGACTCAACAGCAAGCCGCTCCCTTAAAGGGCCCCTCCCAGACACAGTTGCACTAAATAACACAAGATACACAGAGCTGACAACTGGTTGCAGACCCTGTGCCTGCAGCATAGATCCCCAGCTGCCGCAGAAGCAGCCAGAAGCCCTGGGCTAAGGGCTGCTGCCCACGGTGACCATAGAGCCCCGCAGGGGCTGGAGAGAGAGCATCTCTCAACCCCCCAGCTGATGGTCGCCATGGAGCACCCAGCAATTTCGACGTTGTGGGACGCGGATCGTCTACGTAGGGCGCTATTCCTATCTCCTCATGAGGTTAGCGACTTCGACGTCTCGCCAGCTAAAATCGAAGTTGACTTCGAAATAGCGCCCGACGCGTGTAGACGCGACGGGCGCTATTTCGAAGTTGGTGCCGCTACTTCGAAGTAGCGTGCACGTGTAGACGCAGCTCTAGACTGGCTTTCTGTTGACACATCTCTGTAGACAGAGGCATTGGGCTGGGGGCCGGGGGGGGAAGTGGGATAATACTGTCATCAAACTTGTAGACAGAATGCCCCGGGAGTCTGGACATTTCCCAGCTTTTTTCGATAAAGCAACAGTTTTGTTGTCAAAACCTTAGTCTGTAGACATAGACTAGATGTAAGTGCAACTCCTATTTAAAACAAACAAACCCAGAACCATTTTGCTGCTACTAATACAAGATTGAATCTGACAAGTCTTTAAATATCTTGCATTCCTTTCAGAGGACACATTAAGCTGGCTCAAAGCTGAAGTCTATCGTTCGCGGTCAAGGACTGAGACCTGCACGGGGGATGTGTGTTTAAAAAGAGCTGTGGGGGCTGTCTGGCATTACAAGTAAGTGCGTGGGAACACTTCGTCTCCCGATCCGACGCTGTACATCTTCCTCTTACACAGCATGGGCGTTTTAAATCCTTTTCGTCTCTCCTCCCCCTCCCGGTGCCCGCGGGGAGCCCACCAGGGACTGGGGAAACGGCCAGGAGGTCTGCCGTGGACACGGGCTTTAATGCGGCCAGGGCTGCGGGGCTGAGCCGGGCACGGACGGACTAGGGCTCGAGGGGCCGCAGCCTTCCCCCGCCTCTCGCTCTGTGACCAAGAGGCCGGGCGCGCACTCAGCCGCTGCTGCTTACCGCGTTCCGCCCGGCTGCCGCTGCGGCCCCAGCCCGTGGA
This sequence comes from Carettochelys insculpta, assembly GCF_033958435.1. Lineage (NCBI taxonomy): Eukaryota > Metazoa > Chordata > Testudines > Carettochelyidae > Carettochelys > Carettochelys insculpta. The sequence continues at coordinate 19,963,495 of NC_134148.1, forward strand.
CCGCCGCAGACGTCTGCGGGGACGGGCGGCGTTGCCATAGCACCAGCCCCTCCAGAAGCCGGTGACGGTTCCTTTGTTGACTAGCCGCGCTGCCCTTTGACCCCGCTGCGCCGCGGTGCCGCGGCTGCCTGGGAGCCGTAGTTCCCCTCGGACTCGGGCCTGAGGGAGGCGGCGGGGCGCGGACTACGCTCGCCAGGGTGCTCAGCCACAGCCGCGATGCGCAGGCGTCGCCCCTCCTGCCGCTGGGTGTTTGTTGTTTTCTGAAGGCGTCAGGAGGCAGCAGCGCGAGCCCGTGGCGCCCCCGCCCCCTGTCCTTGGCTGGCTGCGGCGGGGGACGGCGCGCTAGCGCGACCCCTCAGGTACGAGCGGCCGCTGGGTCGGGATGGGAGGCAGGCGACCCCTTCCTGAGCGAATTCAAGCTTGGTCCTCGTTCCATGGCAACTGCGCCACCCGCGCCCCGCTGGGCTGCGCGCAGGAATCGCGCTCCCCGGGGCAGCCCCTCAGCTACCCGCCCGGGAGAGCGCACCTGCCGCCGCCTCCCTCAGGCCCCGGGCTGGGCCTCTTCGAGCCAGAGCGGTGGGGCGGTGGTTTCTCTTCCCAGGCCGAGCGAGACGGGCCCCTGTTGGCCCCAGGCTGCCCCGGGTCGGAATATACGGCACAGGTTTTCTATGTAAACATCCGTGCTTCAGGTGGTAAGCGAGTGTGGGAGCCAGACCTGGGAAACGTATTCACTTACATAACGCTTCTTCCTGTCGCTTCCTGGGGCTTTGTACCGGTGAAGGTCGGCTGTTGCGATGGGATTTCAGGTGATGACAGCTAAATCCTGCTGCTGCCATCAACGAGACTCTCCTGGGTTTCCACCTCCTGGGTGGGTGGTTGGCACTGTTTCTTCAGAACACATCCCTCTGCCATGTCTGCTAAATAGTGCTGTTTTTAATTTAGCCTGCTTCAGCTTGGTAATGTTTAAACAAGAAATGAAATACTAGTGAGAGAGTGTATTGGATACAGTTTCTTTAGGAATAAGGGTTCTTTCAAAAATGGGGTTTATTTTTGAAAGACCATCTACACTGCTTTTTTTCTTTCAAAAGAATCTTTCAAAAAGATTATTCAAATGAACCACGTGATATGGAAATCAACACTTCATTTGCATTTCCAATTTCCTTCATTTGCATTCTTCTTTACAAAGAGGAATGCAAGTGTAGATGCTGCTTTTGTGTGTAGCTGTGTTTATTTTAGAATAGCTGTTTTGAAATATCTTACTTCAAAATAATTCTGTAGTATTGAAGTAGCCTAAGTGACTTTAAAAAGTATTATCGGTACTCTAACCATACATAGAGTCAAAAGGTCAAATTTCAGCACTCTGCCTTGGAAAGGTTGCTGTCCCCTGCTATAATATTTATAGCTGAGCGCAAGAGGAACTTGCGTTGCTCCCAGTGTTGGTCAGTAAAATGAGACTGTTTGTTTATAACTTACGTATGTTCAAATGGGAAAGGAGGGCTCTTAGTTCTTGGATATTATGCCCTAACACATGCTTACAACATTGATTTCCCAACTTCCATCTATTTCATGGTCACTGTGTATGCTTGTGACAAATGCAGTGTATCATATTTCATAAATGATGTGATTGTTACTTATGCTGTTTTGGTACCATGCTACTTTATCTGTAGCCAAAACATAATAATACTTATCAGAGAAAAAGCAATGTTACTCTATTCATAGAGCATAAAATCTAATATAGAGGCTGCAGGTTTTTTAGGTTTAGTAAAGCAGAGCAGGTGCATAGAACTGTGTGTTCACATCATACCCTGGAAATTCAAACACTTCTACTATCATAGTACAGTAGGTAAATTAGCATTAAAAATGATGAGGTGTCAGAAATCTTTTCATAGGAATATGTTGATCTGAGGAAGCAAAAAATAATTGCTGTTATAATTGAATAGTGGTTGATAGAAGTAATACAAATTTGCATAAAGATCCTGCAGAAGCATATTTACCTTATAATTTGTTCTCAGACTTTTTTGGCACAACAGAAATAAAACATTCATGTAAAACAGCATCCTTCATTTACAAGTTGAGTGGAATATAACGCTAAAATAAATTGTTCCCTTTCACTATTCAGTCAAGTAATGCCTCTTTGTCAACATTCATTCAGGTCTTTCTGGTCTGATAGGTCTTGTTTCAGGATAGAGGAACTTGGGAGTTTTATGTAGTATGGAATTATTATTATGTTGTTTGAAGTTGAATATCTGCTTTTATTTTGGTGAATTGGACATACTATTTCCATTTCTGTTACCAACAAGAAACATAAGTCCATAGTTACCAAAATTGTTTACTCTGAATATTTTTTTCTTCTTAAGTTTAATGGGAGCTCCCACATTATATCTGGTGATTTGAGTATACTGTTTTAAAAAGAAACTCTCAAATTTGGTTACAGGCCACTGTCAAATTAAGCAAATACTTATATGTAATAAAATTAATTTCCTTTTATATATGTCTAAATAATGTTAAGGTTAGGACTAAAAGACTGTTAATTCTTTCTCTCCGTTTTCCTTTCCCTCCATATTTCAACACTTACACACACCTTTCTTTTAGTCCTGTGCAGGACGAACTTCTCTTGTCCAGCACCCTCAGGACCTGACCGATGCTGGATGAGAGAATTTGCTGGACCTCAGTAGATCGATATTGTTTAGTGCATTACCAACATTTTCACTGCTTACTGGGCTCTTAGGTGACATTTAGGGATAAATTACAGCTAATTTAAAGCCCAGAGCACTGAGAACCAAAGTCTGGGTGCTGCAAACAAACTTTTTGGAACCATGGGAAATTTGGCTACACCTGTGATAAGTGGTCAGTCATCCAGTTAACTAAAATTATGCTAGGTTACGGATGTTGCTGGATGAGAGTGTTCTGGATTAGAGAGGCTTAACCTGTTTTAGTTTTCATGCCATTGCAGGAGCTTTATTTAGTTTTTCCCCTGTAATTACCTCAAATGACAAGGTCCTGTGGAATTCCCTGCCCCCCTCCCCACAACTGTGTAGTTGTGGAGAATGCAGTGAATTGCATCTTAGCTTCTGCTGGTGAGGATAAGCAGACTTTTTTAAACATGTTCTTTCAAGAAAAATAAAAACAAAACCCAAGGCCCTGTAACTAGATGAATTAATTTCTTCTTAATTCCTGCTAACAGAATAGTATAAAGAGAAAAGTAAAATAAGTTTGAAATTTACTAGATTTCAAGTTAACTATATCTCTTTTAAGTCTTTTACTATCAAACAGGATATCTTGGTGGATGGTAATGGCTAGACAGCTGGGTGATGAACTTCTCCAGTACCTCTGGTTTTGTACACTAATACTTTTTAAAAGGATGCATTTCTCTTTGAGCAGCTGTGCCATAAATGATACCCATAAAACTACCTAGATTATTTATATGGGCTTCTTAGCATTGGACTCTGTGTGTGTGTGTGTGTGTGTGTGTGTGTGTGTACACACACAACACACTACCATTTAACCCTTGTAGAACAACTGGAGCATAGTTTCCTCTATTTCATTCTGTCTCTGGACAAAACTTCTGTCTGAGTCCAGAAGTACCCTGGCTATTGTCCTTCAATCTCAGTAGATCTTCTCTGTGTTGCCTGAGGTCTTCCTCTTTTTTGTGTTTTCCTTGTGGGTTCCATTTGACAGCTTGACAGACTATGCTCAATGAAGGTTTTCTGAAAGTGTGGCCTAGCCATCCCCACTTTCTTCTCTTGTTTTGAATATCAATTGATTCTTGTGTTGCTCTGTTCCAAAACTCCTCATTTGTGACGGTCTTGCCATTTGATGTGAAGATAATGGTTAATTAAAAAAATAGTAAATAGTGTAAACAAGAACATGACTTGTGTCTCATGTTTGAAAATATAATTATTAGCTTTATGCCTCATGTATATTTTCTAGAAGGGCACTTCTAAAAATAGAGAACAAATCATTTGCTATAAAACATAGTACATTCAGTTGATCCTGTTACTTCTCTGTTTGTGGATTCTAGAGAGTCAGGTTCTCCAAATTACAGAATTTGGGGTGGGTGTTGGGAAGCTTCCCTCTCCCTCCAAAAATACTCTATCCCAAGTGTCAGTTTCCTGGAAGCTGTATGAGGTAAACTTCATGTGTCTTCTGGCTTCTCTGTCATGATCTGTTTGCAGATGGGGAGTGATTTAGCACAGAATTGCTTGACAGTGAAACTTTGAATGAAAGCTAATATATGTAAATTTTACTAGAGACACTTGCTAGACACAGTATGATCCTAATCGTTCATAATTTTGCTGATTAGTTTTTGTCTGATTTTAAAAATGTAAGAAAGCTTCTAGCTTTTTGCATAGGTAATGCAAGCAAGAGCCCTTTTAAGTAAACATAAAATGTAAAGTTGACTGCAGTGTAGTGTATAATATTGTATGAATTTTTCCTGGGGGTCTTCTGAAGCATATTGTGTGTAGATTTTTTGAGGATTTTTTCGTAATTGAAGAGTGATATGACATACAGATTAATGATTTGGTACACAGTGTACTTTGGGTGCTATATAAATATTTCAGAAGATAAGGTGTTTTTAGGGGTCCAACCAAACTACATGTAACACTGTTCTTTCCTTCCCCTTTTGTGACAGCTTGGCATGTAGGTCTGATGAGTATTTGAGAAGGAAACGGATTATGTAATGTGGGCAGTACAATGAAAAATCTACTTTCCATTCTGCAGGTTTTAGAAAACTTTAAATTACCACTCAAAGTGAATTTGTTTTGGTCTAGTCTGAAGGAAGAGTTCTTAATCCTGTTTGGTGCTGAGAAGATGGAATGTGTGAAGGAAGTGGAGCTACCCAAGCTAAAGCTCCAGGCTGAGCAGGCTTTCAGGGCTAGGACAAACTTTCTGTGCTGGGCAGCTTTTTTCCTGTCCAGGATCCAAAACCAGCTTGAGTCCCAAGCTGAGCCAGGCCTTTGTCTAACCCAAAAACCCAAGCAAAGCTGGCTGTGAAAGATCAGACAAGTTTTAAAGCTCCCTAATCTTGCTTCTAATAAATTACAGCTAGTTAGGAATTGCTTTGAAATAAACCACTGCATTTCACGCTTTTCTTACGACAGCAAGTTTTTACAAACGTTGAATACAAGTTGCTCCATTATTTAAACTACTTCTCAAGACTAGATATCCTTACTCATGTAAGTAGTGTTTAGTTTTAATGTCAGTTTTAGGTGAATTTAGAAACTGAGTCCAAAGTGCTATTTATCAGAAAAGGATGAATTTTACTAAATAGCAGGTGAAAAAAACAACTTAAGTTATATTACCATTTTCTACCCACATGTACTACTTTTCCTGTTTTCATTTCCCTTATTTGTTTTTGTCTAAAATAAGAAAATAAGTACTTTAAATATTATCTTTTTAATTTCAAAATTTCTCTGTTGTCTGGCCGTACACTCATCTTAATAGCCTGTTTGTGCCCTAAAATTATGGGAGGGCCCTCAGTCCACATTCTCAGTGGCTATGTTGGTTTTCTACCTGAAGTACCAGAAAATCTAAAATCATGCTTCTATTTTAGAAATAAGTGGACCTACTATTTTTAGTACACTGTTCTGGTTCACGTCCATCAAGTCAGTTGATGCTATATCTTATTCTTTCATGGGTTAGTAATGTAAAGTTTGTTTGCAAATAAACTTTTATGTACACAAGTGGTACTTGAGGTGAAGTAATTAGCAGTTTTATTTGAAAACTCTATTAAGGAGAAATCTGTTCTCCACTACCTGTTGGCTGCGGTGGGCATATGAAGGGCTGGGTGTGTGATATTATGAAGTGTATTAAGGACTATTGTAAATTATATTAATAAGGAAGAATAGTGTTTGAAAATGAATTAGTATCTAAGAAAGACATTGTTACTTTAAATTGGCAAAAGGAACAGTTTTATTTAGAGACAATAACTCCAGGACACACAACACCAAGGTAGAATTATGTTTGTCTTGTATTTGTTTCATCATGTTTTCTTTTTGTTTAAGGAATAGTTTTCTCAAGCCACATACTTAGGTTGGAAATTTAACAGTGAAGTTTTAACTTATAAGAAACAAATAGCATGGGAATGTGCACTGAAGGGGCATCTAAGCAGCTTTAACTGTAGTCCCACAGAGATCCTTTACTATCTAGACCTATGTCTACACTACTATTCATAAAGTAAACCTCTTTCAAACATTTTGTGTAAAATAAGCGACAAGGCTTAAAATTTAGGCTAATACATATTGGGGAAATATTTCAAGCCAAGTGCATTAGTTTCCTTAAAATTTGTATAGAGTATAAAATTTTCTATAGATTTCCTATTCTGCTTTCTTCGATAGGAACAGAATATACAGGAAACGCTTTCATATCCAGCATTCTATCATCCAGAACTATCAAATAATCAGCATTTTAACCATAAGTAAATTTTAGTTACATTTCCCATAAGTACAGAATAGTGAAAGTAAATACAGCAAATACAATATAAGTTTACAGTGTACAGTGCTACTGTTGGGAAATTAAGTATTCTGTATACATTTTGTTTGTTTCTTAATATCTTATCTTGTTTTTCTTTAGTGTTATGCATTGCTAGGTGTACCTTTCTGTTATCCAGAATATTTGAATACACAGCAACCTCTTGTTCCTGGGGCTGCACAATATGGATGAGTTTACTGTGTATGACTTCTTGCTAGGATAACTCATTTTAAGTTGGCACTCACATGGGAATGCAGTAAATAAATAGCACACCATTATTTTAGTTGGGTTCTAATGTGGCTTGACACACAGAACAACTAGTGCGCAGTTTGAATCAACTCATTTTACTGCATACATATTTTCATTAAGAATCTATTTCTCTTTTCCAATCTGCTTACTCTTTTTGCAAGAAAACAGGAGCTTCTGTCCCAATTTTGTTTTGCTTCCTTTGCTGCTTGTTTCTCACTTGGTTGCAGTGGTAATTATTATAATGTCTCAGAAAGGTTATGGTTTGTGATGCAGGGCTCTCAAATCCCAGTGCTCTCAAAATAAAAATGTATGCACTCAATATGGTGAAAAATGGCAGTTTATCTTGTTAAAACAGGGTAAGAATGGAGAAAAATAATGCACAAACCATATGGCAGAGATCTCTTCCTCCCTTCCCCCACCTTCAAGTTAGGCCTCAAATGTGCTGAGTTCATCCTTTGTCAGAGCATCTTCTGCTAATGTCTGCTTTTTACTCAGAAAAAAGATGTCCTGCATGGCTTTCTCTTAAAGGGGTGTGTGCCCCTTCCTATTTAGAGTTCACATATATTTCCTCCTCGCATAATCATGTGAAAAGAAGTAGTAAAGCAAAACATGTACATTGGACTTTTGCATGCTGAATAATATAAATAAGTAAAAGTCTTAACAGAATCATTTTCAAACGCTTAGGTTATGACTGCTCTATGAAATAAAATTGATTTTAATCAATGTTTTAAATTCAAATTTAATTGCCCGCAAATGTTCCAGAAAGTCAGCTTACTGTTCCTGCAGGTTGATGTGCTGCATCTCCATTGCATTGTCCAAGTTCAGCTACGTGAGCAATGGATTGTGGGTACTTATTCCACAGTGCCTTAGCCCAGCTGCATTCTGTTGGTTTTGTACCATTGGGTTGTGGGGGGAAGAAAATTGCTGCAGTTGCTTGTGGGTGTTTGATGTCATTAACCCAGAATGCAAAGCACTGCCGCAGAATTCAGAGCACTCACTAAGCGTGTGAAAACAAATGGCATATTGTGCCACTTTTTCTGGCACAGAGCTAGCACTGGCATGGATCTTCAGATGCTTCAAGTCATGGCACGGAGTGTTATAGCTACTTCTCAGAATGTTGTGCAGTATTTGTTTAGATGAAGGCAGTGGGCTGAGATGATGGTTGTGGAGGAAGACAGTGGAGATGAACTATAGACCAGGAACTTAGAAATGCAGGCTGTCCTGGATGCAGGCTGACAGTGGAGTGGCATTTTAGGATTCGTGAAACCAACACACTGATGGAACCACATCATTTTGGAGGTCTGGGATGGCCAGCAGTGGCTGCAGAACTTTCACTTGCCCAAATCCACTTTCATGGAACTTTGTGATTTGCTGGCCCCTGTCCTGAAGTACAGATAAACAAGAATGAGACGGACTGTAACATCTCAGAAATGAGTTGTAGTCACTCTATGCAAGTTTGCAATGCCTGATGGTTACTGGTCAGCAGCCAATCAATTCGGAGTAGGCAGATATACAGTGGGGGCTGGGGTGATGCAGGTAGCCAGTGCAATTTCTTGGTGTCTCATGAGGAACACTGACCCTGAGAGACCTCCAGTATGTAGTCAATGGCTTTGCTGCCATGGAGTTTCCAAACTGCAGTGGGGCAACAGGTGGTGCACACATCTCCATCATGGCCTGAGACCACCTGGCCTCTGAGTGTATAAACCACAATGGATATTTTTGATGGTGTTGCAAGTGGCGGTAGATCACAAAGATTGTTTCACCAAAATCAAGGAGGGATGGTCAGGAAAGGTTCTCAAAGCACTCATCTTCAGAAATTTTGGGCTGTACAGAAAGCCCCTGGATAGAACTTTTTTCCCCAGACAGGAATATCATGATTGGCAACGTGGAGATGCTTACAGGAATACTGGTGACCCTGTTTACCCTCTGCTCCCTTGCCTCATGAAGCCATACACAGGCTCTGTGGGTTGCAGCAGGGAGTACTTTAACTACAGACTCAGCAAGTGCAGAATGGTGATGGAATGTGCCTTTGGCCATTTAGAAGTGAGAGTCAGGGGCTGTTTGACCCATTCAGACCTTTCTGAAACTAATGTCCCCACCATGGTTGCAGCATTCTGTGTTTTGCATAACCTTCGTGAATTCAGGTGGGAGAATTTCATGACCACCCGGCATGCAGAGGCGGAAGCCATGAAGCTTGTGGGCAGCTGTCCACAAGGGTGTTCACTGATGCAAACGCAGAGGCAGTGGCAATCAGGGAGGTTTTGTAGAACAACTTTATGAATGATCAGGCAGCCGCGTGATTCTGCTGTATTTGACTTTTGTGAAACCACCCCCACTCTCTGCAATGATTTGTGCACCATGTCACATGTGAACCAATAAATCATAGTGTGGCTTTCACAGAAAGAGAATACTTTTATTTGACGGGGGAGAGAGTTAAGGTACAGGGAAAAGAATGGATGTAAAGGTAAGGTTATTTTCAAAAAAAGAATGTACTTCGGGTGTCGAGGAGGCTAAGGCTTTTTAATGAGAGGTTCCCACGCGTGAAATAAGCTGGGTTTAGCACCTGGCTTCTCTATACCCAGGGGCAGGCCCCACTGAAGACCCACTAGCACCTGATCCAGGGCTCTGGGCAGGGCCTCTGGGGTCTAATCAGCTCCATCAGTTTTGATAATCCCTGCCCCCACTTGGGTCCCTCTGCTGTGAGTTCTTTGTGAACCTTTGGGTAGTGGCAGCTGTGCTGTCAGGCTTCTCCACTCCCACTGGGGCACCTCTGCCACACTCCCTGCAATGATTTGTGCACCCCACCACACATGTGAACCAAGAGATGAGATGTGGTTGTCATAAAAAGAATACTTTTATTTGGCAGGGAAAAGAAAGGATGTCAAGGGTGGTGAAATAATCTTTTGCAGCGGGGAGAGGACTTATGGGGGGAGTGGGAGACTGCCCTTGCCCTCCCTCCCTGCATATGGAGACTACAGTGAGAGGGATTGGGTGACAGATATTGAGGGGAGCCTGGGCATCAGGGAATGGAGTCCACAAACTGAGTCCTGCATGGGGAGTCCCTCTGCAGCTTCAGCATGTAATTCGGGACATAAGTTTGCTCTCTCTCTCAGCTGTCAGGAGCTGTGCCACGTCATCTCTCAGCTGCTCTGATTCCTTTCTCCTGAGCTCCAGGACCTTTTGCGAGCATTGTTCTGTGGCCCTCTGGCTGGCAGCAGATGCTGTTTCAGCCCACTCCAGGTCCTGCACAATAAGGTTGTGCTCGGACCTCTTGTGCTTCCTTGCCCTGTCTCCCACGCTGAAGATGCCTGCTGGAAAGTGAAGGTCAAAACTGAGATACAATTTACAAAAAGCACTTACCCATAGAATGAATGGGTCTCTGTCTCTACAATCAGTGAAACTGTCTTTTTCCAAGGCTGCTTTTGGCTTCTAAGGATGAAAGTGAATCAAATTCTGCATTGCAGAAGTCGTCACTTTTCTAGAACGTTTCATTGTGGACATGGTAAGGTGTTGCCTGGTTAATGAGGCATGCTGTGGGGGGGAGTGAGGTGTTAAAGCAAGGGAAGCCGGCAGTTGTCCAGGAGCAGGGGAAAATGTTTTCTTGGCAGTCCCCAGACCAATCCTCTGCAGGGACAAGGTGAGTTAGGGCAGGGAAAACCCATGCTGGACATGCCAGTGTCCAGTAGCAAGGTCCACAGCACCCATCAGCTGCATGGCGAGAGGGAAGGGTTCGATTCCATCTGCATGGCTGGATGGATGGGGAGGGATCCCTGTAAAGTGCAAAGAAAGGTGGGGGGAGAAGTTTTCCAGCTGCACAGTTGGGCAAAATGGTTTCTTGGCGGCTCCCAATCAAGCCAGCAGCGTGGGGGCAGGGTGAAGGCTAGGAGAGCCTGCCAGCCTTCCGGCGGGGGGTAGATGGAGTGTCTACCAGCCATGTGGTGTGGCAGTGCGGTCCTCGGAAATTTAAACAGGCAGGGAGCATTGCAAAAAAATCTAATCTAAATTCCCATGCTTCTTTAGGTTGCCACAGAGGACATTAAGAATAACAGATAGCGAAATAGAAGAGATGCTCATCCTGTGTGAGCACAAGCCTTAAAAATTTGCCAAAATGCTGTTTGGCACCGTGATACCAGTTTGCTGTCTGGTTGCCTGGCATGGCAAGATGTGCTGTTGTGGAAGCTGCAAAAAGTCAGGCCTGTCCAAGAAACTAATGAAAAAAATACAAGAGTATCTTGATGAGACCTTCCTGGAGATCTCCAAAAAGGATCAGTGCACCATCCCCAGAAATATTCACATGCTATTTTGAGGGGCATAGAACCATAGAAAACCTATATGTAAACCCATCCACAGTTCACTTGTGGCATTCTAGAAAAAAATATTCACCAGAACAGCTGGGCCCCTGTGGTTTTGGTGTTTGGCATAGGGGGGACTGGTTTGAGGTTGATGGTGAGGAGCCTGTTGGGATCAGCTTTCTTGGGCCCCTGATGGTTGCCCCCACCTGGGCTCAGTTCCTCTTGCCCCCCCACCCCCCCCTCCAGCTCAGCAGAATGGCCTCCTGAAGTGTCCCAATTAAAATTAGGCAGTGTGGTTGGGTCCTTCCCAAGAATGGTGTCTAGATATTCATAATACCGGCACATCTTTGGAAATTGCTTGGATCACCCGTTGGCTTCCCGTACTTTATGATAAGCCTGCTGGAGTTCTTTCACCTTCACCTGGCATTGCTGAGCAGCCTGGGAGTAACCTTGATTGATCATCCCCACACTAAATCTTTTCAAAACGTCCACATTTTACTTGCATACTCGAAGTCTTCCCATCACTGACTCCTCTCCCCAAACCGCAAGGAGGTCCATGATCTCATTATGGGACCATTCTGGAGCTCTCTTGCAACCCAGAGAACTTAGATCAGAAATGTGACTACTCATGTTGGCAAGAGATGGCTACCAATATGATGGCTAGAAAGAAATTTGGGATTCTGAGTGCTACTTAAATTTCCCAGACTTCCTGGTGGTGATTTCAAATTTGTGGGCTTCCTGTGATATGCTTCCTGCACACCCAAGCCGTGTCTACACATGCACGCTACTTCGAAGTAGCAGCACTAACTTCGAAATAGCGCCCGTCACGGCTACACGTGTTGGGCGCTATTTCGATTGTTAACATCGACGTTAGGCGGCGAGACGTCGAAGCTGCTAATCCCATGAGGGGATGGGAATAGCGCCCTACTTCGAAGTTGAACATCAAAGTAGGGCACGTGTAGCCGATCCGCGTCCTGCAACATCGAAATAGCGGGGTCTGCCATGGTGGCCATCAGCTGAGGGGTTGAGAGAGACTCTCTCTCAAGCCTCTGCGGTGCTCTATGGTCACCGTGTGCATAAGCTCTTAGCCCAGGGCTTCTGGCTGCTGCTCCTGCAGCTGGGGATCCATGCTGCATGCACAGGGTCTGCAACCAGTTGTCGGCTCTGTGGATCTTGTGTTGTTTAGTGCAACTGTGTCTGGGAGGGGCCCTTTAAGGGAGTGGCCTGCTGTTGAGTCCGCCCTGTGACCCTGTCTGCAGCTGTGCCTGGCACCCTTATTTCGATGTGTGCTACTTTGGTGTGTAGATGTTCCCTCGCAGCGCCTATTTCGATGTGGTGCTGCGCGACGTCGATGTTGAACGTCGACGTTGCCAGCCCTGGAGGACGTGTAGATGTTATTCATTGAAATAGCCTATTTCGATGTCGCTACATCAAAATAAGCTACTTCGATGTAGGCTTCACGTGTAGACGTAGCTCCAGAGAGCAGTGGAGGTGGAAGTGGCTAGAGTGGACAATGGTGGGGCATTGTGGGATACATGTGGGACACCTCTGGAGGCCAAAAGTCTGTCTAAAGAAATGGCATTTGCATGCTACTGTTAATTTAACCTTTTAATGCCGATCTTGGCACTACTTCGACTCACCTTTTCGGTGTAATAGTATCAACCTTAGTGCGCCCTAAAGTCAGTCTAATGGTATTTACAGTGAAGGCAGTGATATTGTAAAATTGAGCTAACTGCCTTAAAATCAACTTAAGGTACTGTAGATGTAGCTTTAGTAAATGTATTTCTTGGGATTTTTTTTATCATGATGTACAGTTTATGTAGTATTCAAATGTATGCCTTTGCTGAATGCTTTCAACAGTAACTGGAAAGTGTTACTGTATGTTTGAAACAGCAAGACTGTTATGTTGGAACTTCATCCAATTTTTTTATTAGTAGCAAATAGTACTGAAGATTACCCAAGGCCACAATTTGAACTCCAGTTACCTCCTTTATGAAAGCTATTGGAACAAAATTTCAAAATTGTTTACTTAATTTTAGTGAGCTTCTTGTAATGTGTGACCTGAGGCTTGTATGTGGGAGAGAAGATTGGTAGTTCCGTCTGTGTTAACTTCCTGTTTGTCTTTTTCTCTTATTGAAAGAAATAGTGTCAGGTTGAAATATGTTGTCTGTGACCTCAGATTTACATATGGCTTCTGGATGTTTTTATTAAACCTGTTCTTGCAGTAATGTGCATTCAGTCACTTGTATTGATCAAGTAATTTATAGTCCACTGATAGGAGTAACTTGTGCGCTGTGGATATGTTTTATTTTTGATGAATATTAAATGATTTGTTTAGGTTTCTGTATGTATATCTGGTTTGCATTCTGGTGTAAAAAAATTTATTCTTTTAGATACTTTTTTTAAATTGCTACAACATTTTACTAGTTTTGAAGATTGTGATGAATATATATAATGTTTTCAGAATCTATTCATTTATCAATCTACTTTAGTTTGATAATATAAAAAAGGATTTGACAATTATGGCGTATACAAAGTTTGCTACTTTTTGAAATTAGATTTAGAAGACATAGTTAACTGTATGAAAATAGAAAATCATTTGATTAAAAGTGGGGTCTGTGGCCTTTTACCTTTGCTACCCCTTGTATTTTAACTCAGGGGAACCAATAATGACAGAATAGTTAGTATAATAAAGATGAGTCCTGTAGGACCTTCGAGACTAACCAATTTAATAGGGCATAAGCTTCATAAGATGAACTGGAGTGGAAATACAAGGAAGGTACATATGTAAGAAAATTATTACAAAAGAAAAATGTTACTATCAGTTGTTACCTCTATAGAGTGTTACCCAATTCAGATCCTTACTGAAGCCTAATTGTATAGTTTTTAATTCTCAGGTGAACTCCAGTTCAGCTATTTCCCTTCAATGAAGTTTTGAAGTTTTTTTTGGTAGAAGAATGGCTTTTAAAAGTACAGTAAAACCTCATCATATGGGGCGTCATGGTGCACGAAACTTGCATTAATGTGAGTTTTGCACAATGTGAAGCTGCTGGCTTGCTTAGCTTCCCACAGCTATGGGCAGCCAGCAGGCTAAGAGGCCCTTCCCCTGCCTTCCCAGAGTGGCACTAGGCACTGCTCTCGGAAGGTAGGGGGAAGGCTTTTAGCAGCTAGGTGGGCAACTAGGTAGGCTAAAACCCCCTTCCCTCTGGCCAGAGCCCTGTGGAAGTGGTGGCTGCGGGTGCTCCCCACCCAGAGCCCCGGGAAAGCAATGGCCATGGGCGCTTCTGGCCTGGAGCCCCAGGGAAGTAGTGGCTGTGGGTTCCCCCTGCCACCCTCTCAGGGCCCCAAGCCCTTCCCGACTTATGTGAAATTAAAGGTATGTGAGGGTTGCATGGTACGCAGTCTTTGCATATCTCAAGCGATTAATTTAGTGGATTTTTATTAATAAGGTCCGTAGGTAGCCCAAATATGTTAGCAAAGGATTGGCTAATATCTTTTTGGATCTGTATGGAAAGCATGAATGTGTAGTGTGATAGGTAAATTTCCTTTCTTTAAAATGGTTCAAAGTGTAATTATTATAATTTCTCAATATTCTAAATTGATATCTAACTTGTTAGTCTAGAATTTTAATCTATTACCAGCAATCACTTATGATTGTTGCTGTGTCTTTGTACAAATTCTAACTATTTTAGCTTAATTTGAGGAAAAATGGGGTGTTATTAAATAATTACTAATAAATTTGGCTATGACTGAAGGGATTAAACAAATGTAACTCTAAGAAACACAATAGGGAACCAGATTACAGTTTATTGCAACTGAATTCCACCTTTAAATTGTTCTCATCAGTCTACTTTCTATATCCCCATTACATTCTTCACCTTGGAGTCACTGGTAAGGCTTGTTTATACTTAATTAGTAATTTCTTGGAGGTTGATTTAGCAGGTCTGGTACGAAATTGACTACTTGTTGCTTTCTTGTCAAACCAAGTATTCCATGGGGTTGTGAAGAGCAAGGGAAGTCGGATGAGAGAGTTTCAGCCATCACCTGCCCTCTATAGGGATGCTGCAGATTTTCGATTTAGCTGGAGTTGTGTATCTTAAGTTGGCATACCTCCTTAAGTGAAGAGTTGCCCTTCGTGTTTTTGTATTTAATGGAGGCAAGAATGATTGTATCCTGTTTTTTAGAAGGTTGGGTGGAAGTAATTCCAAATGGAGATTGCTGTGCAGAAGGTTCCAAGTTTGTTTCCTTTGAGCATCTTGGACTTCAAACACTAGGGAATCAGATGGCCAATCATCTGAATACCATTTTTAATAGTTTTTAGAAAAATATTACAATATTGATGTGTGTTGCATGCTAACATGATCTACAATCCCTTGCAGCTACTTTGAAAATGTCTGAAAATTCCAGTGACAGCGATTCATCTGGCGGTTGGACTGTCATCAATCACGAGGTACTTAGTCTTGATTAATATTAATCAGATATGATTGACTTGAAAGTCACATTAATTTTCCAGTTTACATTTTTCTGTACCTTTGCACCTTTTCCCTTCTTTAGTTGGTGAATTTCCCTTGGTATGGCTATTTCACACAGACATGGAGGAGAAAAAAACGATTTTTAAAATAAGAAAATGTGATTGCAAAGCCACAGAATTTGGCAGACGTGCTTCAGAGTTTGTACAATATCTGGTACTACTTTTCACCTTTAAAACAACACATCAAAAATTAACCAAATAAAAGAGCTGATTAGATTTCAAGTTAATGTCCTTTTAAGAAATACAGAGAATTTTGATCACATTTTCTCTTTTGGTGTACTTTCCCCAAAAACATTGATGTGGTTTTTCATCTATGCTCTTGTTGTTATTGCTAGCATGTTTCTACTTCTCTCCCCAAACCTAATGTGGGAAGTGGTTGCACAAAGATCTGTATTACTGCCACCATGTAATGTGAACCTTGTCTCATCAGCCGTGGGTTTTGACTGCATCTTCGGCTTTGGGTTCCTTCCCCGTTCCTGTGAAAAGCCATGGCAAGAGATGGTGGCAGTAAAGGACCGTTGAGTACATGAGCAACCTACAACCAGTATCTTTCGTGTTCTGATTCATAAGAACATTGTGATCTGTGGAAGAATGTGACTATGAGCTCAAAGCAGAGGAAGATACCAGCTGGGTAGTGGTGAAAACAAGTTGGGAAACAGGTTCACTGCACAGGGGAAAAAGGAGAAAGAGGTAGAATATGAGATGGTGAGGTGAAAAAAGAAGGAAAGCCAGTCCGTGCAGAAGAAAGGAAGAGATGATGGAGACAGGCATAGACTAAAGAAGAAATAAGAATGATGAACAGGGACCCGCGAGAGAGAGCATAAGACAGATTTATACCAGTACCAGGAAGGGACTCCATGCTCAGAAGAATTGATCCACTTGTCTACAGATCAAATCCAAAGAGCAGAGGAGATGATTCCTTCTAAGAGGGCTAACCACTGTATCAGAAAATGCTTAGTATTGTCTCATCTCTTTATATTATTTGTTAACTTAAGTCACAGGGCTACTTAGAGGTCTGTTTGTTTTTTCCACCAAATGTTCATTCAGGTTTTAATAAATGATTGAGTGGCATATATTTGCAGAATCTTTGAGGTTAAAACTCACTTACGCCTAGTCAACATTAATAAGAAAAACCCACCACAAAACAGTTGCTAAACTACAAAAATAGATTACCTAGTTTTAAGAAGGTTTCAGAATTGGTAATAACCTTATAACTGGATTGTATGGGTTTATTCTTTATTCAGAGTATTTAATATTTTTTGATATCTGTAATGTTCCTAAAGTTCTTGTTTAACATAAGCAGTCTTTAAAAACAAACAAACCTGTTTGCTTAACTCCTGGAGGAGGGAGTAGTGGGGGTATGATCTTGAAGTATTACTGTTACTGTAATTTCACACCTGTTGCTTCAAAAATAGCCAAGTCTGTCTGTTTACAAAATGGGAGTTGGTTTTGATCCAGGATGAGTTAGCGTTTTCGCTTAGACTCTGTTTTTCTAAATATCTAACATGTTTCACCGGTGTGTGTGTGTGTTTGTTTGTTTGTTGATATGTTTACATTATGAAGCTCCAGTGTTTACACAGTTTAATTAATCGAGCAAGACTACCAACCATATTGGAGAGTTCTAACTCCAGCAGTTTTCTGGTCTTGTACATCTTCAATTTCCATTTAGTTGTAAAACAGAGATGTGCAGCCAAGTTATCCTAGTTTTCCTGGACTAGAGAGAAATCCAGTTTAGGTTTTAAAAGCTATTTTGCAGTCCAGTATTGTTGATTCCCTCTGTGTTATATGTTATGTTATGTCACCTTGATATTTGTAGGGAAAGCCACTCGGCTATATCAAGTGGAAAAAACAGGTTGTCGTACATACTTGTTAGAAACTGGCAGCCAAATTCTCTGGAGATTTCAATGAGCATCAAGAATACTCTATTTCTGACAGCTCCTACATATCAGTTAGGCTAGAGAGCTCAACCCTGCTGTAGCAGTAAGGCACTGGTGGTCCATTTAGAGATCAATATGGTTTGATATGATGGATTTTCTTTCAATTTTGTATTTTAAAAATAATAGGAAATTAAGTTTTAAAAAAGCCCTACATTAAAAGACTTAGGCTGTATCTACACTAGCCCCCAACACCGAAGGGAGCACATGGTAAGTAGGGTGTCAGGAGATTACTAATGAAGTGTCTCAGTGCATATTCAGCTATTCTTTAAGCTAATTCTCCCCCGCACCAATTTCGAAGCAGCAAACTTCGAAGTGCCAGCTTGCTTGTAGCTGTGGCTAACCTGCTGGTACTTTGAAGTACCTGGGCTACTCTGAGGTCCCTTTACTCCTCAAAATTTTGTTATCTTCTGGAGAACTATAAAAGTATGAGTGTGCAAGGAACAGTTTTCAGCTAGACTGGCAGTATCTGACTGATAAGAGTGGCATGAAAATACCTATTAGTTTACATAGGTGGATCTCACAGGGAATATTTCCAGATAAGAAACTTCTAGCGTAAAATTCATCTTTTAGGGTGAAATTTTTATTTTAAATATTGTGATGTACACATGGAAATGTTCATTGTGAAACACATCAGAGCCTGTATGATATGGTATTAATAGAGTATATTTTTGAAATGCTGTTGAATTATTAGCCACATCAGGTTTTTGAAGATGATGATGATTTCATTTTATATTTTTGTTTGAGTGCTATGTGTAATTTGACTTGATGTTGGGCCTGTTAAGTTTAAGTTTACTGTACCCCATGTCCTTATTTTATTGGAGGCAAAAGGATCCAGAATAAGATATCTATGTTTTGTAGGTAATCTTTTGTGTCCAACGATGACGTCTTGATCTTGCACAGGCTCATTGGTTGTGGACTCGCATGTGGCTGAGGAGTCCAAGCTTTGAATGGCATGGACGTTTGCGGTGGGGGGCACGGGAATTGTCTTGGCTCTGTTTGGTGTAGCTGCTGCTGTTGCTTTCTTCCTCTCACGAGCATCAATGAGGCATACGCGTCACTACTCTTCAAAGTTGTCATATGCGTGTCATATGAGAGCACGCCAGCCTGTTTGGTCTTTTGCATGCTGCTCTAACTGATCTGGTTTTAAACCAGCATGAGCAATGCTGGCCTTCACGCAGTCTTTATATCTCTTGTGAGGCCTACCTTGATTCTTTTTGTCCTGGGAGAGTTCACCGTAGAGGTGTTGCCTAGGGATTCTTGGCTCTTCCATTTGTATGACATGCCCTGTCATCTACATTAGATATCTCCATTAATGAAGACTAAACATTTAATCTGTCTAAATTCTACTTTTTTAGCGAAATAAAACAGCTGGATACTTTTGACTGACTCCAAACAATGAAAGGGTACAATTAGCAGTTTTGAACAGCTATCTGTTAAGCCTGATTATCAGTATTTAGAAGTATCAAGGTTTCTCTTTCTGCATTTCTTTTCCTTGGCTTTTCTCATTCATTGTTATTTTAAGTGTTATCCTTTAATATCTTTTCCTTCCTGTAATTAGTGTCTTATCTAGTGCTTTTATATTTTTTCTTCCACCTTCCGTAATGTAAAACTTTCTTAAGTATTGGAGATGATCAGTTTTCAATTTGTTCTCTTACTTTTGTTCATTTTTGTTATTCATGTTTCCTCTGGAGTGCCTTTCAACCACTTCAAAAATTAAAAGGCAGTTACATCAGTAAATATAATGTAAGCTTTCTATTGTTCAGGGTTCTGATGTAGAGACAGTGACCTCTGAAAATGGAGGAACAAATAGTAATCTTGAGTTTGCTTCAGAAGAATATGCTACTTTGGTGGAAGAGGAAGAGCAACCATTTGATCAGAGAGGTAAGATATTAAAAGCATAGCTATTCTACAAAATACGCAAAGTTTCTGTTTCAGTGCTTAGTTTTGTCCAGGATCATCTACATATACACCAGAATAAAAGACAAGACATTGTGTAGGCCTCTGTATTATTAGTGTATCAGTGTTTGAGACCACTTTCTGTGACTAGCATTAGAAATACGTTCTTTCTTAAAATGTGCATGGAAGTGAAGTAATATTAGCATGGTGCATATTACTGAATCATTTATTCTGGCACATTGAAGAAGAGGCACCTTTTTGTATAGTTGGAAGGTAGCTATATAATTACTGATACAGAAATGATTAAATTAAAATTCCTTAATGTGGTCATATGCTAAATCAGAATACTATAGAAACAAATGTGAACTATATATATATAAATAGGACTCCAGGATTGTCACTTTGTGTATCAGTTTGAAGCCTAAAATATCTGTGGAGTCGTGAAGTGATGGGAGCAACTATTGGTAAGGCTGAGAGCTCTTTCTGTTCAGAATAATCCTGTCTTGATCGTCACTGGGTTTTATGGACTACTATCATCCAATTATTAAGTTCTTGGCCAATTTGACTTTATAAATTACATCTGTGCACTGTACAGCTATGGAGGAGAAGTACCCGTGCCGCATCAAGAAACCTAGAGCAGGCTAGTGTAATATCAGAAGTAACTCAGACTATTACTAGCCTTCCCCTTAAACTAAGTTGTTTGCTAATTTTTTTTGTGTGAAGGTGACTGCATGAATTGAGGATTACTTGGTCAGGCTGCCACTCCCATCTGTCATCCTTACAGATCTCCCAGAGTAACTCTTTAAAAAATCGATGTAACCAACCATGCAATAATACAACAAGCATACCCAATAATCCCAAACTTGCACAGCCTCTCACTGCAGCACATACCCCTCATTGACCATCTTTACAAATCTCCAGGTGTAGCCCAAGTAAAAAACACAGTCCCTAAGGAAAGACCGCACATGCACAAATCTACACATCCACCCCTTATTCCTCAACTGCACAAAACAGTACAAAATCCCCCAGTACAATCCTTTAGATGTAAATCAGCACAGTTGGCACACAATCTTAAACACACACAACCCCTCACCATAGCATAAATCCCTCATTTGCAGCCTGCACAAATCAACACATCTTTCAGTATCCCCCCAATGCAATTTAAGGCACCCACGCACATTACAACACAGTTATCACACATAGTAACACCTTCTCTATGCCTTCTGCATAACCAAATGTATTTTCTTCTCCTGAGGATCTCAGAAGGGACCAGAAAGAAGCTGTGCTCTGACACACAATAGGGAATTTGTCTAATTGAAGTTCTCTCTCTCGGCTTATATCTCATTTTGTTTCCCACCCTTTTCGGCTCTACTACCATGTACACTAAAGCTACACCTACACTACTGTGGTAAGTTGACCTAAGCTATGCAACTCCAGCTACGTGAGTACTGTCACTAGAGTCAAGGTACCTTAGGTTGTATAACCACGGAGTCTACATTGTGTGGGGATCAGTGGGAAAAACTGTCCCATTGGTCCCCACACCCCCCCTATTATTCTTGTCCAGGGTAGGGAAAGAGGATTGACTGCAGAGCAATCTGCAGTCGATGTGGCAGATCTTAACTAGATCAATGTCAGACTGTGGATCTAGGTTGAAGTGTACATATAGACATAGAGAGCAGAGTGGTTCTGCACTGAAGCATCACTGCTTCAAGGACACCTAATGACACTACATCCAAGGAGTTGATTTAAGTGGTGTGTGCTAGTGAGAGAGCCTATACAAATGGAATGGAGCTATAGGGATTGAATGAGGCTTGTGGGAAAGCATGGAGTTTGAAGTGCCACCGCATTTTAAAACAGAATTTGCAAACTTGGAAACATGCTTAAATAAATGTGTGTGTGTGTGTGTGTGTAAATTAATGAGGAAGCTCAGCATTTTGAGGCCTTTAACATGAGATCTTCCTCTAACAGCTAATGTGTGTTCTGTGATCCAGAAATTAAGACCAGTTCAACTATCAGTATAAATTTCTTTGAGTGATAGTGAATAATTTGCTAAATACTTCCTGTAAATTGGTGGTGGTGGTCTCTGTTTTTGTTATAGTAATGCCTAGAGGGCCCAGCCAAGATTGGGACAAGAATACAGTGCTAGAATACAGTTCCTGCCCCAAGCTGCTTACCATATGACTAAATGCCTTGTCGGACATACCATAGGAAGGGAAACAGACAGGGTTAGGGGCTTTAGGAGCTGCCTCCCCAGGCTAAAGCGGCCCCACAAAAAGATCTCCAGGTCACCAAAAGTGCATATCTTTTTGTGGAGCCCCCTTAGTCTGGGGGCCTGGGCTGCATTTGAGCCCTGTCTGGTGGTGGTGGTGGGGAGAGTGAGGGATACAGCTCCAGGCAGGCTGCTGTTTCTCCTCTCCCTCACCTCCCTGTTGGGCTGGATCTACAAGCACTGGAAGCTTCATCTGTGTACTTCCCTCACCTGCAAGCTCTGCCCTCACAGCTCCCATTGGCTGGGAATTGTGACCAATGGGAGCTGTGGGGGTGGAGCTTGCAGGGCAGCATACAGTGCCACCTATCCTCTTCCTTCATCAGGGCTGCCACCGCTAAAGGGGAGCAGCCACAGACAAGCACCCTGCACACCCAACTCCCTGCCCTGCCCCGCCCCTAAGCTACCTCCTGTACTCTAGCTCCCTCATAGGATGTCCCATCCTGAGGCCCCTCCTGCATTCTGCATCCCGTGGCCCCAGCCTGGGGCCCTATCCTACACACCAAATGCCTCATTTCCAGCCCCACCTACCCCAGAGCCAGCACCAGGTGGTGCCTTAACACCCACTACACCAACACCCAGCCCTCTCCTGCACTCTGAATCCCTCTTTTATGGTCCCACCTAAGGGGTCCCACAAAGTCTAATAGCCTTGGCTCACCAGAGAAGTTGAACTGACCCTGGAAACAGGCACAGAAGGGTGACTTAAGGTCACATAGCAGACCTGGCAATAGAACACAGATCTGGTGAGTCCCAGTTCAGTGCTTTGTCCACGGGACTCCTCAGCCTCACGAGAAACTCTTTTGAGCTAATGGAGCAAATCCTCCAAAATGCATATGCAATTTTGTGAATGCTCAGTTTTAAATATCCTGTCCCAATTTATGTGTGTGTCAGGGTGTCTACATATATAAAGCACTTGCACATCTCAACTTGTGTGCAGTATTTGCACTTATATAGAGTACATGAATTTGGGCATGCATATTTTTTGAAGTTAGCTTTGTAACATGAATTGCAAAAAAAAAAAAAAAAAAACGTATTTACCCTGTTTAAGCTTTTTATAAATAAATAGATGAAACAGGAAAAATAGTTTTTTCCAATTTGAACAGTGAAATGATTCACGCAGGAATACAGAATATCTGATGGTAAAATACAATAACAGGTTGATTTAATGTCTAAGATTCCATTATTCAAAGTGTGTCTGCTCCCTCAACATCTTGAAAAGTCCTTGGATTATTCAGTGTTCTGTAATTAAGCTTGGATAACTGAGGACATACACTTAGATTAAATTCAGCAGTATGTTTAGGATGTAGGTTGTGTTTAGTATGATCAATGCAGTGAGTTTTGTAAGTAAAAGGATCTTTGCACCATCATATCTCAGTGAGAAAATATTTGGATTCTGTTGATTTTTGGGGAGTATTGAATAGTGAAGCTTAATGCATTGGAAGAATTCAGGAATGATTTAACTTTATAAAGTGTTTTGGTATTACTGAAGAAAAGTGGAGTCCATGTTTTTAATCCTGCATTAATTGAATTTTCTTTGTACTACAGCTGTATGCAGCAAAGATGATGTGGTATCAATGGTAGACACTATGCATGCTACCTTGGAGGAAACCCAAGCAGTCCCTGAGGTATATATCATTTTGCTCAAAGCCCTATATGAACCCTACGTGACAATGCCAATCAATATTTTAAAGACATAAAATTAAAGATGTTGTTATTGATGCTGCAGAAATGAAAGAGGAGCTATTTTTTGTTTTTAAAAGGCTCTACTTTCTGTGTCTGTGTGAACAACCTCTTTTTATATTACTAACTTTTTAGGCAGAGAGAGAAAAATTACCTGATCATGGTTCCTGTGTTGGGGCTGGTAGTGATGATTCTGACATTGTTACTCTTGAAACACCCAAAGTAGAAGAGATTGGAATGCAAGAAGAAGCTGCAGTTGTTGATGAGGAAGCTCAAGGTTCAGATGACTTTAACATGGGTTCTTCCTCCAGCAGCCAATATACATTCTGTCAACCAGAAACTGGTAAGAGCAGTTGACTACAAAGAAATGATGTAAAAATGGTACAAAAGAGAGGAGAAGAGAGGCTATTGAGGTCTCCCTTAGTAACAAAATTGTGGGAGCCTTATTTCTTGCCTGTACACTTCTGTTTAGGGTACCTCTCAGCACTAGCAAGTTTTGTCAATTAACTGGTGGAATGGCCACACACAAAATGTGTTTTGTTGACAGTTTGTCAACAAAACTCATCACTCTTGCCAGCAGCGTTCTTTCTCTCAGCCATGAGGCGGCATAACACTGCTGTCCACAGATTCTGTCGACAAAAAAGGTGTGTGTACGCTCTGGTGGGGCCTACTCTTGACAGACAGGTCAGCCCTGTCTGCTGTGCTTCCGAGTGCCTGTTATGTTGAGAAAGCAGCCCGGCAGTCTGGCCTCTGTGTCAACAGAGAGGAGGGCTCTTCCAATTAGCTTTTGTGTGTGGCCACGCTCTGTGGACAGGAGCTTTCTCGAAAAATCTCTTCTGACAGTGACTTCAGTTGACAGAGCACTTTAGTATAACCGTAGCTTCAGTCTGTATGAAAACATTTCAAATGTCACGTAGTCAATGCCTTAACTCTCAAACTTTGTGGTATAGTATAAGCTTTATGATAGTTTGCAGAGGTAGTGGTAAGTTGGAAGCATTTATCAGAATGTGAAATATTACTGAAATGTTTTACAGAATTTATGTGACTTTATTTTATTTTATTTTTTAATTTTTTTAATTTTCATGCTTCACATTCCTTTCTTAGAAATCTGTTATTTGTATTTTGGAAATGTGCTGATTTGCCAAAGAGCTGAAATAGATGGAATTACATTATAGTAGTAACAGAGAGGTAGCCATGTTAGTCTGCATGCCGACAAAACAAAGCAGCTGAAATATAGCATTTTAAAGACTTAACAAAATGATTTACTGGGTGGTGAGCTTTTGTGGGCCAGGCCCACTGAAGAACAAGTGGGTCTGTCCCACAAAAGCGTATCACTCAAAAACTCATTGTGTTAGTCTGTAAAGTACTACATTTTGGCTGCTTTGTTTTGTTACATCACATTAGTCCATTTAGGTATCACATGTTGATGTTTTAGGCCATAGAAAACTAAAAAGCCATCCACAAAAGGACTCTTGCCCCTCATTCTGCACTATATATAATAGCTAGTAGAGGATTTGCAGCTCTGGCTAATTTGTACAAACATCAGAGAGTATGATATGTAAGTAGAAGGGTATGAAAATACAGCAGAGTTTGAGGGCTTGTTACATTTGTCTTCTCACTTATCTTTCTTTCTAATTTAATTTGCTTCCTCCTCCTGCTTACTCATCTTCCATTCTCTTACTGCCTCTTCTCTTACTCAGTCCCTTTCATAACACTCATTTATACTGCTTCCAGGTAGGGTTGCCAACTTTCAAACACCCTTGCTCTGCTCCTGTACACTCCAGCTCCCCCCACTGCTTATTCTCCCCCCACCCTTATTCACTTTCACTAGGCTGGACCAGGAGGTACAGTGTGGAAAGGGCTGAGGGCTCAGAGGGAAGGCCTTGAATGAGGGGTTTCGGGTACAGAAGGGGGCTCTGGGATTGGGCCCAGGGATTTGGCATGTGGGAGGGGGTTCCAGGGTAGGGCCTGGGCTGTAGGAGGGAGTCTGGGCTTCGGCTGAGCATGTGGACTCCTAACCAGTGGGAGCTGTGAAGCTCATACTTGGGGTGGAGGGCACTGTACAGAGCCCAGGTGTCCAATCCTGCACCTAGGAGATGAACATGCAAGCTGCTTCTGGCAGCCATGTGAAGCTAGTGCAGTCAGGAAGCTTGCCTTAGCCTCTCTGCGCTACTGACTGGACTTTCAGCAGTCTGGTCAGAGCTACTAGGTTTTGTTTTCAGCCAGGCATCCCACTCGAAAGCTGGATGCCTGGTATTCCTGTTCCAAACTGTAGCTCCTTCTTAGTATTAAGCTGTAATTTGGAACAAAATATATGAGAAGGGATGAGTTTCAGAAGCTCTGCTTTAACTTGGGAGCAGAGAGTGTTTTTTGAGTAGGTACATATATGCCATATCTTTGTGCTTATAAATGTCCATGTGAATCGGAAGCTTGACAAACAGACCAGTGTCAAAATCTGACCCACTTGTGACTTACAAATAAAGGCACCATCATCTTTTTAAAATCTTCCACATTATTCCATTTTATTTTCTGTTATCTTGATTTTTCCTTTTATGGATAAGTTCTAAACTCTTTCTTCTGTTTTGATACACAAAAGAAGACTGGTGGGAGAAGCTGAGGAAGATTCCAGAATGTGTAAGGGGATGGGGTGATGACCTGAAAGAGCATGTGTCTGGCAGCCTTCCTTTCCAAGGTGTTGTGACTAAATTTGATCAGCTTGCATAAAGTTGACTGCTTGTGCCTAGCATGGAGTGCTTTTAAAATATTGATGCCAACTAGACTTCTGTTGTGGTGGTAATGTTCCAAACAGGTGTGTCTTTATTACAAACCAGGGCTCAGCTGTTAGGCCTTGTTGGATTGGCTTGCTTTTCAAAAATAAACTGTATCTTATTTGGAATGAGCATCAGTTTAAAAAAAAAAAAAAAAAAAAAAAGCCCATATTTTAAAATATTTGGTTAAGCAGCTAGTATGATGGCTGCTTTTGGAGTCCAAATGTTTCTGTAACTGTAGAGAGAATTTCTTTCATGTTTATTTTAAATGATTTCAACCAGGTTTTCAATACAGTGCATTACATTGATTGTGCATAATAGTAAAGTGTGTTGAGTGTTTGCTTTGTGTGGGAAGCCATTTGTAATTTTTAAAGTTGGTATAAAGGAATTCTACGCTTCTTCTTTATACCAGTGGTAAGACGTAGCGTTCAAGTGTGAACTCTTCATTTGCTTGTCTAGACTCTCTGAAGTTTTTTTGCAGGGAGCAGTCAGGGAATCTGGGTTCCCCAAATCAAGGACTTAGTCCAAAAAAGAAAGAGAGAGAGAGAGAGAGAGAGTGTGTGTGTGTGTGTGTAAAAAGATATTTTCCAATATAGGTATATCAGCAAAATGTAGACATTCATGGGTGGTGCTTGAAGGCTGGACTTGGGGAGGCAAGCCCCAGCCCTGCCCCTTTTGTGCTCACCAAAGTCGAGATCCCATTGTGGCCACTGGACTCAGTTCTGCCCCTCCTCCCCAGGCTATCACATCCCTATCCCCCTGCACCCCATCCCCACCGTCCAGCACTGGGCAGCCCTAGCTTTCCCCTACCCCGGGACATGGCTGAGAAATCCTTCACCCCCACCCTGGGGCGAAGCCAGAGCTCCAGACAGTGGAGCAGCAGCCTGGGAATCCAGGCTGAGCCAGATGGTGGCACCGCCACCAAAGGGACCCCATCATCGCACTGGAGTCAGGTCCCTCCTCCAGCCAGGCAACTCCAGGGCATCTCAGGATCTCTTTTGAGGGATCCTCTGGTGAGTACCCCATGGGTCACACACTCAAGGGCTTGTGGAATGGACGCAGACAGGGCATGCCCTGAGACTCGCTGGACTGGCTGGGGTGGGAGCCCACACTGCGTGCTCAGCACTTGCAAACATGCGCAAGGAAGCATGCCCCACCTGGTCTGAGCACGCAGCCTCTGAGCACGGATACAGGCCCACTGCCAGCCCCACAGCAGGCTGCAAGAGCCCCAGGGCCTTGTGGGGGGGCGGGGAGGGGTGGCTTGTCGGCCCCTTCTGCGGCTGGGAGCAGGTCAGCCGCACAGGCGACTGCCCGACCCCAGACACACTACTGGGGAGCATGGCTCTGGGCTCGCAGACGTGCCCGCAGATAACAGGCAGCATCAGCTCTCATGGACAGTGCCATGAGCCGCACACGTGAGGGGGTCCCTGGGAAGGTCTGTGGCCAGAAACCACCCCTTTGGCCGATGGCCTGTCGGGCTGGGGGATACAGGGCCTAGCTCGGTCCCTGTGGCACCATGGTCTCCCCATGTGGCAGGGTCTGCCTGTGCTCTTGGGGCAACCCCCTACCCTGGCCCCAGGGTGGAGGCTGCTGCTCATGGTGGGTAGGGGGGCGGGGGCCTGGGGGCCATGTGGTGGGAAGGACTCACTGTCTCTTCTCCTTGTCTCCTTTATAAGCTGAACTATTGGAGGGCTGGGCCAGTCAGCTCCAGGGAGGAGCTGGAGCTGAGCATGCCCCTGGGACCACCAGCACTGGCATGCAGCAGCAACCCACAGTGGTGGGGGCAGACCTGTTGCTGGAGGGCTCATTGCCAGGCTGAGGAGGACCAGAGGGCCCTTTGGAGAGTCAGCAATGTACTGGAGTAGCAGCTGCAGGCTGTTGAGGCGTGGTGAGCACAGGACTGGGAATGGCAGGCGTGGGCATGGGACCAATTGATGTCACACCTAGATGCTGTCACCAGCATCTGGTGGGATCAGTTGGCCCAGCCATCTGTGCCCACCACCCCTGCTGCCCCTGCCAGACATTTCCTTGTGTGTCCTTGACATCGTCCAGTAGCAGCTGGCCATGGCCGCCCTCCTGCTGTGCCTGCCCCTCAGGCCCCCTTTTTTCCCCTGCTGAGCCCAACAATGCTGAATCCCCTCCATACCTCCCTGTGCTCCCGGCCCCAGCCCAGCCCCGATGGGGACCCCAAACGTGGTGGGAAGGGATCCTGTGGCCGACACTGCTCTGGGTCCTGCTCCCTTGCAGGGTCTTGGCCCCCCCACCCCCTCTGTGGACTGAAGTCTCCCCATCCCATGCCTCCCCTTCCAATTTTGGATGCCAGTCACTCCCTGTCCCATGCTGACCCCTTTCAAGTTCATATGCCCACCACCCCTGTTCTATCCCCTCCTATTGTTTTACATTGTACATCGTTCATAGTACACTGTTTATTTTGGACAGGCTTTTCTAGCTGAAACTGAAGGATTTATTTTTTCACCACTCTGCATCCATCATTATTGTGGAAGCGTCAGTGGGCAGGGAGCAAAGGGCTTGTTGGCCATGTGACTGTGTCTGCCATGGTTTCCGGGCCCATGCTGTTGAGAAAGTGGCAAGGGAGTCTGGCTGCTTGCTGTCGACAGAACATATTGACAGAGTGATCTGCTTTTGTGTGTGGACGCGCTCTGTCAACAGGGGTTTTGTCAGAAAATATTTTCTGACAGTGACTTCTGTCAACTGGTTGCCATAGTGTAGCCATAGCCTAGGGATTTAGCCAGTACAAAAATGTCACATAAAACCAGACTTGTCTTGACATTGCTGTGCTGTCCAAAGTTTTTCAGGTAGCTCTGGGGCTTATGATCATAACCAGAAAGTGATATTTAGGATTGCCTCCAAACACTTCATCTTTCATATGCACTTTGGATATTTTGTAATGTGACATTATACTGAATCCTTATAGCTATGGCAGGAAGGTGTCATTCTTATCTGAGTGTAGCGCCTTTGGAAGTTTGAGATTAAGTGCTTTGGTTGGTGCTTTAAATATTTTCAAGTTTTATACCTGTTTCTCCTTTCTTCCTGATATTTTGGTAACCTTTTTCTATCGTGTATCAGAAAATTTTCCTGTGCTAGGTGAAGGGTTTGTCTGTACAGCAACTAGACCACACACCCTTGGCTGGCCGGTGCCAGTTGACCTGGGCTTGTGGGGGATTAGGCTGCTGGGCTTTTTCACTGATATGGAAATTTTCCAGCTCACACGAGAATCTGAGCACTAGGACCTTGCAAGGTGGGAGCCTCCGGAGCTTCGGCTATAGCCCCTGTTGGGAAGTCTACACAGCACTGAACTGCCCCAGCAATGAAACAACCCATCAGCCTGATCCCCCTGAGCCCAAGTCACCTGGTATGAGCTTGCTGCTGGTGTCTAGTTACTATGCAGGTATACCCTGAAGGTACATTATTCCTCTAAATAGTTTATTTTTCACATGTGTAAGTGCCCTCTGCTAGTTGAATCAACCTTCACAATAACCATATTATTTTTCTAGCTATTTATTATCTAGTGAAATATTCCCTTTCTAAGTGTGTATATGTAGAAATATACATTTGTATCTGTGTTGCACACTGAATTCTCACTGGCTGAGCCATATCTGATTGTTTAGCTTCCTCCTCAATTGTTGAAGTGCATGTCTACTTAAATAACATTCTTTGTTAAATTTAAATTGATTTTAGTGTCTGCATTTCAGGGTAAGCTGCTTAAGTGGTTGAACTCTATTAAATAAATTCCTGGTTTTCCTAAACATGTATATAAAATTGCTTGATCCAGGATATAAATTGAAATTATCTAATGAGGGGAAAATTCTCTTTCACAGTCTAGCATGCTACTTTTCCAAGCAAGCCGAAACAGCATATTTTAGTGTTTCAGATATTTGTTAATTTCTGTGTGTGAACCTAATTGATCCTACTATTTATATCTGAAATATTAGAATTTGGGTATTATTTTCAGTGAGGAAATCTAAATTGTAATGCTTGGCCTGATCATTGCTTGGCATTTTTGTCTAATGAGATTTGCATGGTTTTTCTTAATTGTGTGATTGCTGCAGTTGGGTGAAATTGTATGTCAACTCATGTGAGCCCAACGAAGATATTTTTAATTAGACCTATATGTTTGTGGTGTTAGTGCTCCTTGTTTTAACTAGAAGAACCACAGAGATATTTGCATCTTGTAGCCAATGGAATCCTGTAAAAAGGCAGTAAACATTTACGCTTATATGCATATGTAGTAAACAGTGATAAAATCTAGTACTGTATACATACACTAAGACTTAAACAGTTGCTGTCCTCTGATAATTTTTCTTTCCTAAGGGAAGAATCCTGTCTCCTTAAATCTTGGCGGCAAAACATGTGATTGGCAGCAAAAGTGTTTTGGTTTTATGATGCTGAGTAGAAGGATCTTAGTGGGGCTCTCCATGCCTTTTATGCCCTTAGAACTGTGTGGTTCTTTCGCTTGCTGCCTCTGCTCTGTGATTTCTCAGACCCATTTGCTGAGTCTTCTCCTTTCCCATGCGGTAGTGGTTGAAAAGTGGCTTTTTTGGGAGGTGTGAAAAGATTGTAGCAGGGAGGTATGATAGCCATTCAGGCTAAATGAAAATAATTAAGATTGGTGTAATAGGAAGCTGTTTGTATTAATTATTACTTTATAATCTGCATATATTTTTGTATACTAAATATTCCACTGCTGTGGCTGCAAAGCTTCCATGAAAAATCCCTCTTTGGGTTTAGAATGTTTGAATGCCATTGCTTTGGCGAATATAATAAAACCTTATTTATTAGAATGTGTGTTTTTTGTTAGGTTTCTTTTCTAGCAGCTGCTGTTCCATCTTTTGCTTTAAGCTGCTGTTAGATATGAGAGGGAAGTTTGATAGCTCAGCTCTTCACATTTCATAAGAATGTGCAATGGGAATGGAAATGAAATTTCTTACATTCTAACCTTTATAGTAATTTTCCACTGTTTTGTATTAAAAGCTACAATTGGCCTAGAAATTGAAAACTGTTTCCAGTAAATGGAATTCTGAGGTTTGGGAACTCTCAGGCTATAATGCTATATTATGCTGCTCTGAACCCGAACCCCCCCCCGCCCCTGACTCATGCATCTGACGGAATGGGTCTTTGCCCACAAAAGCTTGTGCTCCAAAATATCTGTTAGTTTATGTGGTGCCACAGGACTTCTTGTTGTTTTTTTAGGCCACAAGATGAAACATAGCTTGTTTTTATCATAGTGGTGTCTTGATTTTTGACCTGTTCCCCTAAAATGGAGATCTTAATCAAATATGGCATTCAAATAAAAAGGAACTTTTACCCTGACACGTATTCTCCAACTATAAGCACTGTGTATAAATTTAGTGGGTACGGTAGATAGATTTTAAAAAAAAAAAAAAATCTAAGTCCAATATAGTTTAGAAAACTGCGGATGTTTCATAATTCTTTTGTAATAGAGTTATGTTCACTTTTCAGTTTTTCCACATCAGCCTACTGACGATGAGTCAAGTAGTGATGAAACAAGCAACCGATCCAGTCCCACACTGAGGAGACGGCGTACAAAGAGGAGGCTAGTGTCCAATTCTGAATCTGAGGGAGGGGCAGCTAATGAACAGGAAACAGAACCTCCCAAAGAGCAGAGACACAAACGCCAATTCAGTAGTGGTCTTAACAGGTGCATTATACTAGCTTTGGTGATAGCAATCAGCATGGGATTTGGACACTTCTACGGTAAGTAAATTCATTTGGAGAGTTTGACAGATGATGTACACAATGTGCATTTGACATACCAATATATTGTGACAGATTTTTCATTCAATATATTTATTCATGCCATAGGCTTCTTAGGCACAGTGGGTGTTTTTTTTCTATTATTCTTTCAAAAGTACAAATTGTGCAAACAAGTAACTTTGATTTCTAAATATTTTGTCCAATACTTTCTCCAATTGGACAATGTTTTGTTCAATACCATAATTCATATGGTACAAGCTTATGGCACTCAACTTAAATATAAATCATATTACAATAACTTTGAATGATTCTTCTTTCTTTAGCTTTTTTCTTTCATCTTGTTAGCTCTTGCAGAAGGGAAATGTTTTGCTCTGTTCATAAAGCACCATGTTCATTTACTTCACTAAATTATTAGCAGGGATCCTAAAAATCTGTTTTCAGCAGAAGAACTTGGAATCTGTGGTTTTACAGAGAGTCTTTAGTTTTTACATTTTGTGAAAAAATAAAAATGTATACTATGGAACCCCAATTAGCTGATCTAATTGGGCTGGGGCCAGATTAAATAATCAGAACTTCAGATAATCAGGAGAGTGTGCAGGGCTCCTTCTGTCAGCTCCAGGAAGTGGTGGCACTCCAGCTGCCATCTTAAAAATTGTAAATATATCTATAAAACATTGTGTTCAACTGATACCTAAATATAATATGGCCACAGAAACTAAAGTTCAGTTCTTCATTTTAATCATAGAAAAACATGGACTTATAAAAAAAAAAATCATGGAAAACTAGGATCCCTACTTAGTAGTAGAATAATTCTTCACTTTCCCATTGTTTAGTCTTATAGTAACCCTTGTTGTTACTGACAAGGTACAGGAGGAGATTTCTAGCTTCCATTCAGTGATTCCTCAATTGCTGAATAAGAGAACTAGACGTACGTTTATCAAACAATTCTCTCTCTCATATATCTTTTTGTTTGGAGGGCAAAATATTAAATAGCACTTGAAAATGTACCATAAATCTCAGTGCAGTTTCTCAGTGAATTGACTTCTCTCTGGCTTCTTAGTAGAGTATCTAAGGTTGGTTCTTCTCTCTCTCTGTGTCGTGTTTCAAACTTGAATAGTAGATAACCATCAGAATAGATGGCAACTACCTGTGTTGTCAAAAGAGCTAAATGCAGAGCTCAGAACTATTACATATCTGCCCGGCACAGCGGAGTCCAATTTATGTCTTTTAATGTGAATATTAAATAACAGAAAGAGTAATGGGGACTTTCATTTTTATTTATTTGTATGATATTTATGAAAACATAATGCTATAGTAAAATAACCTATTCAGTTTCAAAAGTGGAATGTACATGATTTATTAGATTTGATTTTGAGTAGAACTACATAAATTTTAACCTTTTTATACAAACCTTTCAAGTTAATTTATTCTTGAATATATTTTTTTTGTTCTCAGGTAAACCTGAAGGTAAGAAATAGTGTCACGTGGAGGATGCTGTGCTTGCAGTCATATTGATTTGAAAAACAATATATAGTTGTGTAATGAAAGATTCACTGTGTTAAAATCAGCCATATAAATAGGTCTGTGTAGATTTTGCAGGCCTGAATTTTCAGCTATGAATATTTCATAGGAAAAGAAATTGATAGTGTCTGTTGGTATGATTGAGGCAATGTGGTTCAGTGGAAGCCTGGGTTCCGTATCTGTCTGGGCCAACCTACTGCTTTCAAAGCCTGGGCAAGTGACTTCTAACCTCTCTCCTTCAGTTTCTTCAGCCATAATTATGGGCATTATGATATTTACCTACCTTTATAAAATACTTGAATATGTGTGGATAAAAAGCACTGATGATGATTTACATAGTAAAGACCATATTTTTAAATGTTTCTACTTTTTCCCCCACATTTTATCCATAGCTTTAGATGGAAGTGGTCATTGTTGATAAGACATTTTTCTCTTCTCCATCAGAAAGGGGACTATTTCTTAAAAAGTGAAAGTTGCTCATGGACACATGGTTGAACTCAACTACAGTAGAACCCCGAGATATGCGCACTCGACTTGCACGTATGTTAGGTTAGCACGATTCTGAGTGGCGGGGAGCTGGCATCTGGCTCCAGGCTGCCAGGCACCAGCTGTGGGCCACTCAGAGGAGTGGGGAAACTGACCAGCTGCTGTGCTGGTTAGTTTCCTAGCTCCTGTAGGGGCAACAGCCCAGAGCCTAACTCTCTGCTGCCGCCCCTGTCAGGAGCTGAGAAACTGACCAGTGATGTGCTGGTCAGTTTCCCAGCTCCTTCCAGCAGAGGGGTGCCAGGCTATCACCTGGTTCCTGGCTCCTCCCAATTTGCATGAAATTTAGGTTACATGAGGTTGCCTACGAATGCAACCTTCACATAACTCGGGGTCTACCATGTACCTTCTCTACTGTTTTTTGTGCTCTTTCTCTCTCTCTCTCTCTGTGAAACGGCTTTTTGCAAGGAATTACTTTTCTTTGGAAAGTGAAGTTCTCTTTATATTTCCCTGGACGTATGCATTTGGACTGGGAAACAGCACTTCACAGCATTCTTTTAATGTCGGGTAATTTCAGTTTGAGAGGGTTACTTTTGTTTCTAGCCAAATAGTCAACTTCAAAAAGAGGAGTGACTGATTTTTGTGCTTGTTCACTGTTTTATTACTTGCTCTTCGTGGCTTGTGCCACTAATGTCTGCGCTGCCTGATTTATTATTGCTAGAAAAGTGGAGCCAACACGAGCAGCAAAATTAGTTTTCTTGTGATTGTTGTTTCTCTTAGAATGACAATTATTCTGAACAGAACTCTTAAATTCATATGTGAGAGGAAGAATATTCTGTATATTCTTGCTTTTAAGATGGGATGCTTTTCTTAAAGTCAGGGCTTGGGAGAATGTTAAATGAGGCTGAAATGTCACAACCTTAATCTCAGTAGTTCTTTATTCTATTTATATTGTAATAATAAAACATGAAAGCAGGAGGAGCTTTGTTATAAAAAAGGAACTTTACATGTATTCCACTGGATTGGACAGAATACCCCAATCATTATTCCTTCAGTCAAGAATAGTTGATCCAATGCAGAAGAAATTCAAATTAGGATTAAAATAATCAACCCCCCACCCCAATATTACCCTTTGGCTGTTTTATTAACTAAATCCATCTTGGCCAGCATGTACAAATGCTATATTTTGTATGTGTATTGAGACTTTCAAGGTAAAAGGGAGAAAAGGAGAATGCTGATTACTGAAGAAAATATTTTATTATGTTACAGTGAATTTGTAGCTAGTAGAGTGAAGATATAATTTGGAAAAACAAGGGGGAAAAACAACATCAGTCTGACTAACGAGCATGTGCTCAATTTTTCTGCCTTTGATTTTGCAACTAAGTATGCAAGATTGGGCCCAATGTGAAGCTATTCAGATTACTTTATAACCTCTTTTTAAGAACTGTGTGTGTAAGGGGGTGTTTGGTTTTCTTTTTTGTGTTCTTTTGCCTTGCATGAATGTTAATATAGCAGTAAACTATCCAGGTATTTTTAATATAATAAGCAGTACTTGACAGTGTGAAGCTATAAGTTTAAAATGTGCAGTCTGGATTTGTTTAATTTCTTTTATCATGGCTATTTTCCATTTTATAAAAACCACTAAACTTACACACATTGCTTGCACTTCTGATTGATATTTAAATATTGGCTTTTCTAGTTGTTGTTCCATCTGTTTAGCATAAAGTCAGTTCTTCTTCGAGTGTCCCCGTGGGTGCTCCACATTAGGTGTTAGGCTCACCTGGCGCCGCAGATCGGATCTTCCAAGCAGGTTCTGCCGCACCACGCATGCGCTGGTGCGCGCCGCTCCCTTGCGCGCTCCTGGCCACGTGCTCGATCTGGTCCCCGCCAGTTCCTCTTAACCGCCGTCGGCTGCAGACGGAATCCGACTAGGCTACGGCCAAGTTAGCGTATTCAATGGTTTCTTTAAAGTTTTCAAGTTCTTAGTCTATTGTTAAGTTAGCCAGTTGTTATTTTCAAAAAAAAAAAACAAAAAAAAAAACAAGAAACAACAAGCGGGACGGAATTCAGTCCGGTCCTAGTAACAAGCGGAGCACCGGAGGCCAGGCGCCTAGGGACATTAGCCCTCCTGCCGCAGCAGGCTATCCGAGAGGGGGAAAACAGCACAGAGAAGGTGCTAAGTACCCCATTAACAACTAAAAGACTCACCAACAATGTCCTCTTCAGGATTCAAGAAATGTGAGTCTTGCCGAGAGGCAATGCCAGCGTCTGATGGGCACAGTCACTGTATAAGGTGCCTTGGGGAGTCCCATGTCACGCAGAAATGCTCCTTCTGTGCAAAATTAACAGCCAGAGCAAGGAAGGACAGGGAGATGCGGCTTAAAATGCTGCTATTCGACAAGGCCCTCCAGCCAGACGTGCCGGAGTGGCCGCAGCAGGAGGGACCCTCCGGGGCCCATAAAAGGAAAGCTGCCTCCCTCACCCCATCAGCGCAGAAACGGAGGAAAGTCTCCCCAACCCGATCCCTGCCGGCAGCAACAGCGAGCGGGATGGGAGGAGCGCACAGCCCCCAGCTGCAGCAACAGCTGATCGGCGGCGGCATGGAGAGCCACGTGGAGGCGGCTCAGCCTCCGATGATCGAACAGCCGCCCCGCACCGCAGGCAGGGCGGGGTCTAAACAAGTGCCGGTACCGGCGGCGCCGCAGGCAGCGGCAGCGACCCCCGGGGAACCAGCGGTGCAGAGCGCGCAGGCACGCAGCCTGCAGGCACTGGAGGACACCGCCCGCGCGGCACCACCCAAGAGCGTGCCGAGAGCGGTGCAGACGGGGACGAGATCCCCTGCACGTCAGGGGGCGGAGCCACCCCCTCAAGGGAGGGAGAAGGCTGCACAGAAAACAAGGCACCACAGCCCCTTTCCAGACAGGGCTGCAGAGTTGCTTTCTCTCAGCCCTCCGCTCATGCTGCGGACTCCAACTAGAAGGCAGGGGTCCCCTCTAGCCTACCCGGAGCCTCCGTCTCCATTTTTACAACCAGCCTCGCCCTGGCTGGGACCACCCTCACCCTTCTTGGCGTTTGAGCCGCTGGAGTACTATCACAAATCGCTCTCTCCAGTGTCCCATGTCTCTCGACGATCTCGCTCCCCCAGACGCAGGGGGTACGCACCAAGGGAGTGGTCCAGGTCACCTTCCCAAGAACAGTGCCCATGCTGCCATGGTCGTCCCTATCACGCGGGGCATAGACACCACCAGCATTCTACCAGGGAAAGATCCCCACAGACGGTCCCGTATCCCCGAGGGCAATCGCAAACGGGGACAGAGACTCAAGTATCTCAGGGGGAACTGGTTATGGAACCCCGAGATTTTCCCTCGCAAGCTTCCAGCGAGCAGATGTACCATCGCCAACAGGATCCAGAAGGGTCCCGAGAGGAGTACCCTAGTGGTTCCTCGCTCTCTTCCCCGGATGAGGCTACGGCCCCAGGGGACGTCCATCCTCCGGACGATCTCAAACAGTTTCAAGAGCTGTTTAAAAGGGTGGCCTTCACGCAAGGCATCCAGACAGCAAAGGTGCAAGAGAAACACCATAAGCTCCTCAAAAATCTGAGACCTCCGGCCTCCTCCAAAATAACAATACCGCTTGATGAAGCAATCTTGGTATCCGCCATTACGATACGGCGGACCCCTGCGACTATTCTGCCTGTCCACAAGAGAGCGGTCAAGAAATACTTCGTGCCGGCGAAGGGCATGGAGTTTCTGTTCAGCCACCCACAACCAAATTCCTTGGTGGTAGAGTCGTCGCAACAAAGATCAAAGACATCTCAATTCAAGACAGGGGGAACAGACAAAGATGCCAAGAAGCTAGAGCTGTTCGGCAGAAAGGTCTACTCCTCCTCCACGCTACTGTTGCGAATGGCAAATTACGCAGCGCATCTAGCGAACCACAATTTCAACAACTACACTAGGTTAACCTCCCTCATGGACTCGCTTCCAGAGGGCAAGAAACCGGTGCTCAAGGCCATCGTGCAAGAAGGCTACGCGGCCTCGAGGACGGGAGTTCAGATCGCCCTGGATGTTGCGGACACAGCAGCATGCTCCACAGCTACGGCAGTGGTGATGCGAAGGGAGTCCTGGCTCCAGACTTCGGGTATACCAAGGGTTCTGCAGGCAAAGATCGTCGATCTTCCCTTCGACACGCAGAAGCTGTTTGCTGAATCAACTGACCCGGTCTTTCATTCCAGTAAAGATTCAAGAGCCACGCTTAGGACCCTGGGGATTTACACCCCTCCATACAGAAAGAAAAAGTACTACCCTCAACAAAGACGGTACCAGTACCAGCCACAGCGTCCCCAGTACCACAGGGGTTACGAGCAAGGGCGACATCAACAGCACCAGCAGTACAGAACTCCCAGGCGACGTTCCCAACAGAGCCGTGCGTCCTCGTGACCTTTGGCTCTGCCCCAAATTTGACACACAGATCCAGGGCTGCGCCATCACTACCATCGCACAAGGTCATCCGAAGCTGTTATTCCACCATCGCCTCCGACCATTCTACGACCAGTGGCAAAGGATCACCACAGACAAATGGGTGCTGGAGATCATAGCCATGGG
The DNA here is from genome assembly GCF_033958435.1 of Carettochelys insculpta. Lineage (NCBI taxonomy): Eukaryota > Metazoa > Chordata > Testudines > Carettochelyidae > Carettochelys > Carettochelys insculpta. The sequence continues at coordinate 20,001,929 of NC_134148.1, forward strand.
GTACGCCATCCCCTTCCAGTTGCTCCCACCGCCACGACCTCCACCCAGGCCCCACCTCCAGGAGGCCTCCCATGTAGTGAGGCTCAAGCAGGAGGTAGACCATCTCATGCTTATGGGGCAGTGGAAAGAATGCCGGAGCAACTGCAAGGGAAAGGGTTCTACTCGAGGTACTTCCTCACGGAGAAAAAGACAGGAGGCTGGAGGCCCATCTTAGATCTTCGAGGCCTCAACCGCTTTCGGATGATCACAATCGCCTCCATCCTTACGGCACCGGACGATGGAGATTGGTTCGCAGCCCTCGACTTACAAGACGCGTATTTTCACATAACTATCCATCCGGCTCACCGACGATTCCTCCGGTTCATGGTAGGCAAAGAACATTTTCAATACAAGGTCCTACCGTTTGGCCTCTCCTCGGCCCCCAGAGTCTTCACCAAGACCTTGGCAGTGGTGTCAGCCTACCTGCACAGACGGGGTATTTTTTTTCCCATATATGGATGACTGCCTACTCAAAGGGGCCTCGAAGGAGGAGGTACTACGCATGATACGCGTCACAGTAGGCACGTTCTCTTCGCTCGGCCTGGTTATCAATCTGGCAAAATCAAAGATAGACCCCACACAGGACATAGAGTTCATAGGGGCACGCATAAATTCTACTACAGTGAGAGCATATCTACCAGAGACACGCTTTCGAGCCATCGGCTCCCTCATGCAAGTCATCACCTTCAGCCCTATGGTGCCGGTTCTGATGTGCTTACAGCTGCTGGGCCACATGGCAGCAGCGACGTTCGTAGTACAGAACGCCAGGTTACACATGCGCAGCATGCAGCACTGGCTGGTGAGCATATACAAACCGGCAGCACACACCGTTCACAGGGTGGTGTCGCCCACGACAGAGGTGCGCAGATCCCTGCAATGGTGGGTGAACCCCAAGAACATGCTAACAGGGGTGCCCTTTCACCAACCACAGATATCTGTTTTTCTCACTACAGATGCCTCCCACATAGGGTGGGGAGCACACATGGGCAAAGAGGTGACGCAAGGACTGTGGTCCTCCACGGAACAGTCACTGCACATAAATATACTGGAGCTCAGAGCAGTGTTCAACGCCTGCAGACACTTTCGAGCCAATATACAAGGCAAAGTAGTTGGGATCAGTACAGACAATACCTCCACCGTGTTTTATATAAATCGGCAAGGAGGAGCTCGGTCCCGTGCCTTATGTGCAGAAGCAGTCCGGTTGTGGAACTGGTGCATTGCCAACAATATAACCTTGAAAGCCTCCTACTTACCAGGCACTCACAATGTGAAGGCAGACCAGCTGAGCAGGCGTTTCGCACTCACGCACTAGTGGCAGATCCGTCCTGATCTGCTACGACCGATTTTCCACGCATGGGGCTTTCCCCAGATAGACCTGTTTGCCACTCAACACAACAAGAAGTGCCCACGATTCTGCTCCAGGGCAGGACTGGGACGGGGGTTCCTGGGGGACGCATTCGCGATCTCTTGGAGGGGCCCCCTGCTTTTCTCTTTTCCTCCCATAGTGCTGATCCACAAAGTCTTGCAGAAAGCCAGGAGGAAAGGAGCCCGAATGATCCTGATAGTCCCAGCGTGGGATCGACAGCAATGGTTCCCGCTACTCCTGCGCATGTCGGACCGTCCACCGATGCCCCTTCCGGTGGCGCCGGATCTGCTCATGCAAGCCCAGGGGTCCATAGTGCATCCGCACCCCCGAGGCCTGCGACTACAAGTGTGGTTAATCCATGGCTCAGCTCCCTACAGAGCACATGTACGGAGGAAGTGCAACAAGTCCTAGAAAGTAGCAGGAGGACTTCCACCAGGAAGACCTATAAGCAGAAATGGACTCGCTTCACGGCATGGTGTTCTACCAAACAGCTAGCCCCACTTTCGGTGCCTATACCTGTAATATTAGAGTATTTACTGGACCTCAAGAGAGGAGGACTCTCACTATCCTCGTTAAAGGTCCACCTTGCTGCCATTTCGGCGTTCAGACACGAAGAGGAAGGGCACACGGTGTTTGCCCATCCCATGGTTACCAGGTTCCTCAGAGGGTTGGTAAACCTATACCCCCCTCGGAAACCGCTTCCACCTTCGTGGAACTTGGACCTGGTGCTTAATGTGCTAACGGGACCACCATTCGAGCCTTTAGCCACGGTTTCCCTCCGCCTCCTTACGATAAAGACGACCTTGCTTCTCGCAATCACGTCAGCTCGCAGGGTGAGCGAGCTTGCGGCAGTTATGGCAACGCCACCCTGCACAGTATTTTCCAGGGAGGCGGTAACCATACGGCTGCACCCAGCCTTTGTTCTCAAAGTTTCTTCTGAGTTTCATATTAACGAACCTATTGTTTTACCCTCGTTTTATCCAAAGCCTCATAACTCTAACAAAGAGGCGCGCCTACACCTCCTGGATGTGAGGAGGGCGCTAGCCTTCTATATAGACAGGACCAAGTCCTTCTGGAAAACGGATAGACTCCTAGTCTCTCTCGCTCCCAAATCGAAAGGAGAAGGTCTCTCTTCGCAGAGAATCTCGAAGCACATCGTATCCTGCGTAAAAATGTGCTACAAACTCAAAAAGACTCCTTTACTGGCCACGCCCAGGGCTCATTCCACTAGGGCGGTGGCGGCATCAACAGCCTTTTTCAAGGGCGTTGCGCTAAAAGACATTTGCAGAGCGGCGACCTGGTCATCCTATGACACCTTCGCCAAGCACTACACCCTTCACAGGGTATTCCAAGAGGATACCCAGCTCTCGACAGCGGCCCTCTCAGGGACAAGCTGTACATGATCCGATTACCCACCTCCTATCTTGGGTTACTGCTGGGTAGTCACCTAATGTGGAGCACCCATGGGGATACTCGAAGAAGAAGGAAAGGTTACTCACCGTAGTAACGGTGGTTCTTCGAGATGTGTCCCCGTGGGTGCTCCACTACCCGCCCATCCTCCCCGCTTCGGATCTCTGTTTAGTGTTTTGCAGGAGCATCCGAGGCGGTTGGTCAAGGAACTGGCAGGGACCGGATCGCGCATGTGGCCAGGAGCGCACAAGGGAGCGGCGCACACCGGCGCATGTGCGGTCCGGCAGAAACTGCTTGGAAGATCCGATCTGCGGCGCCGGGCGAGCCCGACACCTAATGTGGAGCACCCACGGGGACACATCTCGAAGAACCACCGTTACTACGGTGAGTAACCTTTCTTTTTTATCCAACACATGTTGTAGCAAAAATGCTTGTACAAATGTGTTTGAAATTGTTGCTGCAAACACTCTTATATAAGTATCATGAGGCTACAGAATTATAAAACTAGAGAGAACATAACATTAAAAAGCATATCATAGAGTGAAAAATAGTGTCAGAATATTCCTTCTTTTTGAAGGAAACTAATCCATTATCTAGGAGGTCATTTCCATATCTAACTTCTGTGAATTTTGTCTTTGTAAGGTACAATTCAGATCCAGAAACGTCAACAGTTGGTAGAAAAGTCACATGAAGATGAACTAAATGGTATGAAAGATAACCTCTACCAGTGCCAACAAGAGCAAGGAGTTAAAGCAGATTATAAGGTGGGGGTAGGTGTGGTCTTTTAACTATAGTTAATTTGGCAATATTGTCTCCTCGTTTGAAGTGTGTAGTTTACATTAGTGTTGAATCTCTCATTTGTATGTGTAGCAGGGCCTCTCACACTCCTGGGCCTTTTTTCTATAGATAACCCAACTATATTTTATTGCACCTTTATTTGCCCTTTAATTTATTTGTCTCAACAGTACCCCTGTATGATACGTACTTTGGTAAATTCTCTTAAATTCACACAAATACCATTGTAAATGTATTATAAAATGAAAAAATCTGTTTTAAAACTACTACAGAAAACTATATATGTTGATCAAATTTCAAGAGTAAAATAATTTTTGAAGTAACGTAGGTGTTACGGAGGGCACAATTCACTTAGCAGTATATTGATTACATGCGACGATGCATTGAAGCGAAAGGACTTGGACTCTGAGAGTCTAGTTAGGTTAAACAAAGGAAGCAGTCCTGTAGCATCTTAAAGACTAATAGTTCTTCTTCAAGTGATTGCTCGTGTGCATTCCAGTTAGGGTGTGCACCGGATGCATGCCCAGTTGCCAGAAGCTTTTTGCCCTAGCCGGTAGCCCTAGGGTTGGTGCAGTGCCCGTATGGCTGCCCATATATGCACCTCCCGCCCTGCCTCCCATTCACTTTCTTCTAGTCGCGCTTTCAGTTGCTGGAGCTCCCTCATAGTTGAGCATTCGCTGGTAGCCTCTATTGTTTTAATTAGTTGTAAATAGTTTAGATAGTTATCTTTCATAGGTAAATAGTTCTTCTTAGTACCAAGTGAGCTGAGGTGGGTCTTTAACCGCCCCCCCTCCACCAGCACCTTGGTGCCAGGGGACGCCGAGCTCCCCAAGGTTTAAAAACTGTTCAAAATGTGGCAAATGAATGCCCAAAAGCATAAGGCGTGTTTGAGCTGCCTTGGTGAGGCACACCTCTGGGAGCGCTGCTCTATTTCAAGGCCTTCAAGCCTAGGATTTTAAAAGATAGAGCTCAACAGCTGAATGTTCTACTAATGGAATCAGTCTGGCTCCTGGATATTTCCCTGGCGGGAACTCAGATCACTGCATCATCAGTGCAGAGTGCTCCAGCACCATCGGTGCCGTTGGAAAGTTCCTGGCACTGCGAGCAGGACTCGGAGCCTAGCGCCTCCCGGTGGCATAAGAGCCAGTCCCTGGTGCCTCACAAAAAGAGTAGACGGGACTGGGGTCAATTCCAAGAAAGAAGGAAGTGAAGGCAAACTTTGGGGGAGTCTGACAGATTGCATTGTGACTGGGGTCATGAAGTGTGGGTGTTGACTCCAGCGCGAGGCGGGAGACCCCACTCTTCCAGAGTGCTCTCGACGCTGGACGCCATTAGTGCTGCCTGAGGCCTCCTGCAAATTACAATGTCACTACAGATGCTGCACCGGGAGCCTTCATCGCCTCAGTTCCAGGCACCTAATCAGGCTCTAGGGACCCCGGCACAGTTCCTGATGCTGGTGAGACCCCAGCAAACAGTTTCCTCTGTTGGTGCCGCACAGACGGTGCAGAGCACGCAAGAAACGGCGGGTGCTACGGGACCCTCGGCACCGCCATGGTCATCGGCAACAGAGTCGTGTCGGAGTCAGACTCGTTTTACTCCAGCTTAGCTCGGAGCGGGAGTATGAGGTCATCTCGACGCAGCGGGCATCGACACTGCTCCCAATGCCCCATAGAGGGGGAGTGGCAAAGGCCCCCCAAGGAGCCCCTGCAATGGCCCTTCTGGACCCTGTGGGCAATCCATGAGGTACAGGGGCAGGATGTGGGACTCTTGTTCAGGGCACCCAGCACCCCTCAGGTGCCGAGATTGGCACCGACTGCTGCTTTGGGAGCCCTGCCAAGAGAGCAAGCAGAATTGTTGGCACCGTTGCAGTCAGCGGCAACCCAAGTGCGGGCACCACTCCTGCAGGCATTGGGGACTGTGGTGCAGTGGGCGCCGTCACCAACAGAACCAGTGCCCTCCCAGGTGCAGAGTGGCCCCGTCTTCATGGCACTGTGCCAGAGACCACTAGGGTATCCTTCACCCCAGGCACTGAGCATGGCTCCACAAACCACGGCGCTGGGGACTCAAATGGAAGTGCTGGAACGCCCCGCACCGGAGGGCTTGGAGGGCATGATGCCCTCTTCCTTGTCCTCCCCACATGAGGCACTGGCTGGATCCTCTGCATCCCCAGTACTGGAGGATGGAGGAGCATACCAGCAGTCGTGGAGGAGGGTGGCCTATAGTCTGGGGTGCAGATGGAATAGGTCAGGGATGAAATAGACCCTGTTACAAACATCCTCTCAATGTCTGGACAGTCCCGGGGGGCACTGCCCATTATAAAGACAATTGCAAACACAGTGAAGACAATGTGGCAGACCCCCGCCTCAGCCTTGACCACAGCTAGGAAAAATGAGCTTTGGTATTTTGTCCCAGCCTAGGGAAATGAATGTCTGTTCACCTGTCCTCCCCCGACTCCCTTGTCGTGGATGCTGTGAACAATAGGGAGAGGCAGGGGATCCAGGGGCACTCCTCTAAAAACAGAGGCCAAACGATTAGACCTGTATGGTAGGAAAGTTTATTCTACAGGTGGCCTCTAGTTGAGAATTGCTAACCAACAAGCCATGGTTAGCAGGTATGCATACAATACGGCCTGCTCCATGGACCTTCTCGCTGAGCTGCTCCCACTAGAGACCAAGTTGGAATTTACGGCCATGGTGGAGGAGCAGAGACTCATATTTAGAGTGGCACTACAGGCCACCCTAGATGGAGCCAGTGCGGCCGCCAGGGTCATGGCTTTGGTTATAGCCATGAGAAGGGGGGCATGGTTTCAGGTCTTGGGACTCTCACAGGAGGTGCAGTAGTCCATTCAGGACCTCTCTTTTGAGGGCCCCTCTCTATTTTTGGAAAAAAATGACAAGAGGCTTCATAGTATGAAGGACTCTCAGACCACCCTATGCTCGCTGGGTCTCTATACACTGGCAACCCAGAGAAGACATTTTACCCTGAGGCCCCAGTTCATACAGTTCGCATAACAACAACGGGATGGGAACAGGAGAAGGGGTCGCCATAATAGGAGATGTCAGGGTCGCCAGACACAGGACCAGAGCCACCAGAAACCACCACCAGAGTCTAAACACCAGTTTTGATGGAGCGTTTGGGAGCGACACACCGGCCACCCCCACAGTTCCAGCTCAGTATTTATTTTCATCCCACCTATCCCCATTCTACCATGCATGGTGCAGCTTAACATCAGACCAGTGGGTCCTCCGCACAGTAGAAAAGGGATATGCCATCCAATTTTCTTCTTACCCCCTTTCCCTTCCCCCGACTCTGTCCCTCTTCAGGGACCCTTCTCACGAGACAGTTCTCAGGCAGGAGGTAGGGGCCCTCTTAGAAAAGGGGGTTATAGAGGAAGTTCCCTGGGAATTCCAGGGACAGGGATTTTATTGCTGTTATTTCCTAATCCCAAAAGTAAAAGGGGGGCTACGGCAAATCTTGGACCTGCGAAACCTGAACAAATTTGTGAAAAAGATAAAGCGTTGTATGATATCCCTGGGCATAATTATTCCAATGCTGGAACAAGGGGACTGGTTTGCCGCTCTTAACTTACAAGACGCATATTTCCATATAGCAATTTATCCACCTCACAGGAGGTTTCTCCGGTTTGGGCTAGGGAAGGACCATTATCAATTCACAGTCCTTCCCTTCGGCCTCTCCTCCGCCCTGAGAGTCTTTACCAAATGTGTGTCAGTAGTGGCAGCCTCCTTACGCAGGCAGGGAGTGCACCTGTTCCCCTATCTAGACGACTGGCTGATCTGAGGTCGGTCACAGAGACAGGTGACGAGACACGTACAGCTGATACAAGAAGTGCTCGACACGTTAGGCCTTCTAGTGAACGAGACAAAGCCTGTGCTAGCCCCAACTCAGGTCATGGAGTTTGTGGGTGCCTGACTAGATGCTGAGCAAGCCAGGGCGTTTCTGCCCCAGAGCAGGGTCCAAGCCGTGGTGTCTTGCATCCAAGGCCTGATCAGGTTCCCAACCATAACGGCCAGGGGATGCCTCAGGCTGTTGGGGGACATGGCGGCATGCACGTTCATAGTCCAGCATGCCAGGTTACGAATGCGCCCCTTCCAGCTGTGGCTCACCTCTGTATACAGACCTGTCAGGGGCAACAGAGACAAATTAGTTACAGTCCCCCCAAGAGTGTTAACGGCATGACACTGGTGGCTAGAAGCCTGGTCAGCCTTCCTGGGAGTGCCCTTCAGTTCCCTGCAACCCTCCCTCTTCCTGGTCACAGACGCCTTGGACCTGGGCTGGGGAGCACACTTGGGGGGACCAACAGACTCAGGCTCTGTGGAGCAAGACCGATGCTCAGCTCCACATATATGTGTGGGAGCTCAGAGCGGTTCGGCTGACATGTAATGTGTTTCAGAGCGAACTGAAGGGGCAGCACGTCGCAGTCAGCACAGACAATACTACGGCAATGTACTATATGAACAAACAAGGGGGTGCACACTCGTTGCCCCTGTGTCTCGAGGGCCTTGCGCTTTGGGACTTCTGCGTCCAGCACCAGATTCTCCTGAGGGTGTTCCACCTGCCTGGGGCTCACAACTCCCACATGGACCATGAGTAGTCATTACACACCGAAATACCGAGTTCTGTTTTCCAGAGGTGGGAACGTCCCCAGGTAGACCTCTCTGCCACTCATCTCAGTGCGAAGTGCAGGACATTCTGTTCTTACCAGAACCGAAGTCCAGGCTCTTAAGCAGATGCCTTCAGCATTCGCTGGTTGGGTCCATTGCTGTACGCCTTCCCACCGATACTGCTCATCCACTGAACACTGTTGAAAATTTGGTCGGACTGAGCATCAGTTATCCTGGTGGCCCCAGCCTGGGCTCAACAACACTGGTACTTGACCCTCTTGGAGATGTCCACTTACGCCACGGAGGTGCTTCTGCTGCTCCCAGACCTGCAGGCACAGGAGGAGGGGACACTGCAGCACCCCAGTCTCCAGGTGCTGCATCTCACAGCATGGAGGCTCCATGGCTGAGACCGGTCAAGCTGGCCTGCTCTGAACCTGTCAGGGAATTATTGTTGAACAGCAGGAAACCCTCTATGAGGACAACATATGTAGCCAAATGGAAAAGGTTTACTATATGGGCCACTCAGAAGGGGTTGTCCCTGGGAGAGGCCCCAATACCATGTATCCTAGACTACTTGCTGGCCCTAAGCCAGACAGAGCTGTCACTATCCTCCCTGAAAGTGCACTTGGCAGCCATTTTGGCGTTTCAACCAGGGGCCGGGAGGTCATTGGTCTTCTCAGACCCAGTGGCGAAAAGGTTCATGAAGGGAATGGAAAGAGTCAAACCACAGGTTCAGCCCCCACCCCCCACCAACATGGGACCTTAATTTGGTTTTGTCTAAGCTTATGGCTCCCCCAGTTGAACCTCTCACCTCCTGTTCTGTGTTGTTCCTTACCTACAAGGCGGCATTCCTGGTGGCCATTACCTCAGCCAGAAGGGTGTTAGAGCTCAGGGCCCTGACGGTGGACCCACTTTATACGGTGTTCCACAAAGATAAGGTCAGGCTGAGACCCCACCCGGCATTTCTGCCTAAGGTGGTCTCCCCCTTCCACATTAACCAAGACATCACCTTACTGGTGTTTTATCTAAAGCCCCTTGCCTCTCCTAGGGAGCAGAGCTTTTACACTTTGGATGTCTGGAGGGCGCTGGTCTTCTATATGGACGGGACCAAACCCTTCCAGAAGTCGCAGCAGTTGTTCGTTGCAGTGGCAGACAGGATGAAGGGGCACCCAGTCTCCTCTCAGCGGATCTCCTGGATAGGGGCCTGTATCAGAGAGTGCTACAAGCTGGCGGGGGTTCCCCCTCCCCTCAGCAGGGCTCACTCCACTGGGCCACAGGCGTCCTCTGCAGTGTTCTTGGCCCAAGTACCTATCCAGGACATCTGCAGTGCAGCCCCTTGGTCCTCCATTCACACATTCGCAGCGCATTACGCAGTTACACAGCACGCACGGGAAGACACTGCAGTGGGCAGGGCTGTCCTGCACTCCTTTCGGGGCTCCGACCCCGCCTCCTAGGCATTGGCTTGCATTCACCCAAATTGGAATGCACATGAGCAATCACTTGAAGAAAAGAGTTACCTGTTCTGTAACTGATCTTCTTCAAGATGTGTTGCTCATGTCCATTCCAAAACCATCCCACCTTCCCCTCTGTTGGAGTAGCTGGCAAGAAGGAACTGAGCTGGGGGGTCAGGCGGTGCATGTATGGGTGCCACTCCAGGGTGCGCTGCACTGATCCTAGAGCTACCAGCTAGGGCAAAAGGCTTTTGGCAACTGGGCATGCGCCTGGCGCACACCCAAATTGAAATGGACGTGAGCAACACATCTTGGAGAACACCAGTTACAGAACAGGTAACTTTTTTTTGCATTTTTAGGGTGGGAGAGACCCATTTTGTGGAAAAGACCCATTTTTTCAGAATCTGAAGCAGAAAGACTAAATTTATGTCTTTAAGGTGCTACAGGACTGCTTGATTTGTTTCACAAGGACACAATTGGGCTAAGTTTTTTTTTAAAGTTAACAGCGTTACATTTTAATTGTAAACAGAGCAAAACTGAAATGGAATCAGCAAGAGACAATAAACATGGTATCTCATACCATACCCTACCATTTTTAATTTGTCACCTTGTTTTGGGTAAGGGAAGAGCAGGGTTTGATTTCTTTGTTCTCTACTCTAGCAGCTCTTGACCAGGTAGATGAGGAAAGCGATCAGAATGTGAAGTTGGAATAATAATGGCTCCTTTGAGCAAATTGTATTTACACTCTGGGGCTCTAGTTAGACTCCCCACATTTATTAGAAAAGCAGATAACTGCAGACGGAACCTCTCTCGTCCTTCAGGACCAGATTGGTGCCAAACAAGAGAATTTGCCAGACCACAGGAGGTCTGTATTATCTAGCAGCAGTACCGACGCTTCCACAGCTTACTGGGCTTTTAGAAGACATCTAGGGGTAACTTACCGCTAAATAAAAGCACAGAACACTGACCGCTAGGACTGGTGGCTGCAAATGAACTTTATTGGGACCACCGGAAGCTTGGCCACACCCATGATAAGTGGTCATCCAGCTAACTAAAATCATGATGGATTACGGATGTTGCCGGATGAGTGTGCCAGGCTAGAGAGATTCAGTTTCTAGGCTTTTTTTCATCATGTCACAGCCAGAAAATTGTAAACAACATTTAGGATGTAGACGTTGAAGTTATTTATTCCCTTGTCAACCTGACATTAAAGTACTGTGGCGCGTTTTTTGCATGGTATTACATTTTAAATCTATCCAGACATTGCAGCTGCTTGTTAAATGGTGGTTGTTCTTGTGAGCACGTTAACCTTTATGAGCTGTAATGTCTGCCTATTGGTTGAAATTGACTTGAAGATATTGTTTATTCTTTTGAGTGCTGGTCCCCACAGAAATTTATAATGGGGCATAGACACTCTATATGCCTGAGACTTGACTCTTAATCAGAACTGTCTGCTAAAGACTGGAGGCTTGGATTCCCAACTCCCTGATCCTTGGGATATATGCCCTGGCAACCCAGAGTAAAAAATCCAGGCTGCTCCTTAGCAAACACCTTTCAGACCTTCTCTCATCAAAGGATTTCTAGGAAGCATCAGAGGGTACGCTCTTTGGAGAACTGGGGAGTATTGGAAGAAGCCTTTTAGAAAGTCCCTGAGGCGATGTGTTTCCATCTCTGAGAGAATGAAAGGAGAAACAATTTCCTTGCAGAGATTCTAGAAATGGATCTTGGGCTTCTCAAGATGGTGGTTGGCCTGGACATGAGGGCAGGGGACTGGACTCGATGACCTTTCGACGTCCCTTCCAGTTCTAGTGTTCTCTGATGCTATGATCTGTTGTGAGGTTACGCTAATCCTTCTCTGTTAAGGATCTACTCAGCCAGAGCACAAACTGCCTCAGTGCTTTCCCTGCAGGGAATTTCCCTCTCAAAAATCCATAGAGTGGCTACTTGGGGCTCCAATTGCACCTTTACTAGGCATTACATTGGCTCACCAATCCTAGAGTCTGTGGAGTAGCATTCTTCCTTGCAGCTTCCTCTCCACAGTGAGTACTACTTGGGAGTCGCTCATGCTGCCCTTTATGTTCTCAGTTCAGACAACAATGCAGCATAGGGTGTGGCCAAACACTGCTACTGAAAAGTCTTCTGGTCTTGGGCACATGGAGAACGTACAGTAGAAGTTTAGAGTTTCGAACTGATAGTCAACCAAACACTTGATTTTAGACTGGAACAACAATCCAGCAGCAGCAAATACAAAAAATAGGAAAGCAAATACAGTATCGTACTCCATTAAACTACTAAAAAGGGGAAAGCAGTACTTTTTTCTGCATAATCACATTTCAAAACTGTATCAAGTCAGTGGTCAATTGTAAATTTTTGAAAACACATTTCAGAACGACAAACAACCTCTGTTTCTGCGGTTCTGTTATCTGCACCCACAAAGAATACCCACAGGGATGATGCATCTTGAAGCACTCCAGTTAGTGTAAAGCAAGTAACCCCCAGTTGTAATGTCTAGAAGTCAGGTCCCTGTACTATTGCCACAATGGAACATATCTTTAAATAATGTTTACCTTGACTATGCATCCCAAGATAAAACCAATGACACATTATGCTTTATTATATGAGCTTATTCCTGCAGGTGTTAGGGAGAATTTGCACCTCAATAGCAGGTGGAGCACTGCATGGTTAGAAATAAGCATCTTGGTTTCTGGAAACAGATTGTGGGTATTTTCCCCTCTTCTGAAGCATCAAGCACTTAAAGCTGAGATTATGTCACCGAGGTCATGGAAGTTCCAAAGACCTGTGTGACATATTCTCCTGTCAGCAAGTGGCAGCAGAGACCCCCAGAAGCACAGTAGCTGTGGGGGTTAAGGACAACAATTCCTCTTCATTTTATCAGTTATTTTTTAATAAGAGTCAGGGATGTGTCACAGGTCTTTGTGAATCTTTGTGTATTGCCAATGACCTTTCAGTGATATTTATTAAAAATAACTGTGACAGAATCTTAAACATAGGCCATTCCTAGAATTAGGATACCACTCTTGATGGGCCAGTAATCATTCTGGTGTATCAAGTTTTTTAAGACTGTTGTTCAGTGTACTGCAAGTGATTGATAGAGCAGTGGTGCTCAACATTTTTTCAACCACGACCCCCATATTTTATTGTACTTGTGTTGTGATCCCTGAGGCTTAAGCCCCATCAGCCCCAAACCCACCAACCCCCATCCCCAGGCTTAACCCCTCTCAGCCTCATACCCAAGCTTTATCCTCCATCAGCCTCATCCCCCTACCCCCAGGTTTTACCAGACTGAAGCAGCGAGCTTTGCACACTGCTCCTCCGCAGCCACCACCACCTCCCCCTGCTGCTGCCTCCTTCTCAGGAGGGCAGGGCAGACATGCCTCCCCCAGTTCTCTTGCAGTCTTAGCTTCTTGCCCTGCCAGCTTCCTCTTCCCGGCTGCTTGCTGCCGCTGACTCCATTTGCGGCTCTGGAGGCTACTGCAGCTTAAATGTTAAGTGGCGGCAGCCTCCAGAGGTGCAAGTGGGGGCAGCAGTAGCAGCACTTGGAGCTGCAAGTGATTCTTAAAAGAGCCGCAACCCCCAGGAAGACATCCGCGACCCGCTTGGGGGGTTGCGACCCTGGGTTGTGCACCACTGTGCTAGAGTCACTTTTATGCGTTGTGACTAGTCAAATGATGCTCTGAAATCTTAATATTTTACCTTTTTCAGACTTCTGTGAATGTCAAGATTAATACATTTGCTTGTTTGCTTTTTATTTCTTTAGTCACTAAAAGAAGACCTTGCAACATGTCTGATCTCTACTGAGATTGAAAAGAAATCATTTGAATCTCAGAAAAAAAGTCTTAATGCAGAAAACCAGCACTTAAGGGAATCTCTGGAGAGGGAAGAAAAAGCTTTGGACTTGCTGCAGGAAGAGTTAAGGAAACTCAGAGAACAAATTAGAAACTTAGAAGATAAAGGTAGTAGTACAGAGTCAGTTGTCATGGAAAATAAAAAGCTTAAGGTACATTTGGAAGAGGAAAAGCAAAAAATACATAATTTTCTTAAGCAAAAGGAGACACTTTTTGCAGAAGCACAGATGTTGAGGAGAGAACTAGACAAAGAACGTCATATAACAGAAGCTCTAAGAGAAGAACTGGAGCAGTTGAGTTCTCAGATGACACCTGACAATGTGGATACTGACAACACATTGAGGGAGAATGAAGAAATAGTAACTTTGCGGGGCAGATTAACAGAGCTGGAAAAGAAGCTAAACTTTGAACAACAACGCTCTGATTTGTGGGAAAAACTTTATGTTGAAGTGAAGGACCAAACAGAAAAGCAGGAAACTAATGAAAAAGGACAAAAGAAAGATTGCAAAGGAACAAGTAAGACCAAAAAGAAGTCCAAAGAATCATTTTTTGGCTCAGTTAAAGAAACTTTTGATGCTATGAAGAATTCCACAAAGGAGTTTGTAAGGCACCATAAAGAAAAGATTAAACAGGCTAAAGAAGCAGTGAAAGAGAACCTGAAAAAATTCTCTGATTCTGTGAAGTCCACCTTCAGACACTTCAAAGACACAACTAAAAACATATTTGATGAAAAGAAGTCTGGTGATAAAAGATATGAAGCAAACAAAAAAAGTAAAACTGTTTATTGGGAATATGACAGTCATGAGAATCCTAAGCATACACACCACAGTGGGCCTAGTATAAGAAAAGAATTCAGAGAAGGAAGAAAACAAAGATCGACTCACTTTGCATTTGAAAAAGATGCTAGTTCACAGAAGTGCATCAACAACCCAGAATGTAACAGAAAACGTCACTCTGTCCTAAAGGGCTGTTCTGGTATTTTTGAATGTGCTCATCAGGAATTTATTAGTCTGTTTAATAAAGTACTGGACCCTATTAGGGCTGAAGAATTTAATCAGTTAATGCAAAAATATTTGCAGCAAGAAGTAAACAGTTTTCATCACTGGAGAGAACTAGAGAATTTCATTAATAAGTTTTTCCATAATGGGGTCTTTATACATGACCAGATGCTGTTCACTGACTTTGTTAGTGATGTTAAGGATTATCTTGAAGACTTGAAGGAGTACCAAAGTAACAATGAACCAATGTTTGAGGATTTGGATAAATACATCTACAGATACTACTTTCATTATGATAATTCACCTCAGTATGGACCCAGGTTGGTTTTTGTACAATGTTTTCTGAATTAAAATAACTTTTAGGATACCAAAGGAATGAGTAAAACAAAAAAGCAGTCCAGTTGCTCTTTAAAGAATTATAAAATAATTAGGTGATGAGCTTTCGTGGGACAGCCCCACCTCTTCAGATCATAGCCATACCAGAACAGACTCAATATTTAAGACACAGAGAACTAAAAAGAGTAATCAAGGTTGACAAATCAGAAAAATACTAACAAGGTGAGCAAATCAGAGAGTAGAGAGGCAGAAGGGGTGGGGGGAGTCAAGAATTAGAAAAAGCCAAATATGCAACAGAGCCCCTATAATGACCTAAAAAATTCCCATCCTGGTTCAAACCACCTGTTAATGTGTCAAATTTGAATACAAAAGAGTTCAGCAGCCTCTAATTCTTGACTCCCGCCCCTTCCCCCCCCCCCCCCCCCCCCCGGCTTCTGCCCCTCTACACTCTGATTTGCTCACCTTGATAATATTTTTCTGATTTGTCAACCTTGATTACTATTTTTGGTTCTCTGTGCCTTAAATATTGAGTCTGTTCTGGTATGGCTATGGTCTGAAGAAGTGGGTCTGTCCCACGAAAGCTCATCACTTAATAAGTTATTTTGTTAGTCTTTAAAGTGCTACTGGACTGCTTTTTTGTTTTGGTAGTATATAGACTAGCACAGCTTTCTCTCTGTTACAAAGGAATTAGTGTAATTGTTGCAACAGGTGGCCTTTATATCCTAAAATGAATATGGTGAGATGTCACATGGGGACAGATTTTATTGGCTGTTTAGGCAAGTGACATTAGCAGAGATTCCACTGCATGTTTTTTAGCTTTAATATGTGGGATTCTTTTAGAAAATAATTGCGGATTAAGTATTGCTGTTTGGAGCAACTGTTGAATATAACAGCCTATCTGCTTAGTGATCTGGGCATCTGTGGTAATTTTTTTTTTGACTCTCACAATATTGTATCCTTTTTAAATAATGGCTACCAGTAAAGTTTCAGTTAACTTTTAAATACCCCCCTCCTCCCATATTGTTTCTTGAACCACTTCTTGGGTGGGGACAAGCATATTTGCTAATTCTTCTGTAAGTTCTGTCCCAGTACATATGACTCGACCAGCTTTTTAGGTTTTCACCATTTCTGTGTAGCTTGGCAAGTGAACTAAGTTTTGCTGTATTTGTCCCTTGGTTGTGGAACTTTGATCTTTTAGCCAAAAGCTTTTTCAGCAGTGCAGTCATTCTTCCCCTGATTAAGCCCCTTCTTACTGATGATGCATTTTGCTTGGATTTTTAAGACTTTAACTGAGTTATCCCACTTATATATTAAATTCTATTCTAACTGTTTATTTTCAGCATCTTGGGAGCAATATGTTCACTTTGAGTTGGTGAGAGGCAAAGTTATGCTTTTTTTTAAGTTGCATTCTCTCTCTTCTTCAGGTATACATTAAGGTCTCGCTATTCACAAATGCCACATTTGTGAATTCAGTTATTCACGTGGCCTCACTTCCCTGGGACTCCAGGGCTGGCAGCTGCTATGGTTCCCCGGGGCCCCTCGGCAGGAGCGCCAGCAGCCACCTCTGGCCTGGGCAGGGAGCACCCATGCTGCTACTTCCAGGGGCTCTGAGCCCCCCAGCAGCCTCCGCATTTGCAAAAATCAGCATTCATGAGGGTTCTGAACACAGCACCCTCACAAATGTTGAGACGCTACTGTACAGCGGGGGCAGTAATGTAACACTTCCCCTTGCCGATTTCTCTTTAAAGTATATTTAACATTTTTAGGGCAGTTTTATATTAAATATACTATTTGTCTTCTGGAGTGCTGTGTTGTTCCCTTTCTCAGTCATCTTTAACTTTTGTTACTGGTGAAATAGTTTGCAGTATTTTTATCTTATTGCAGTTTAGCTGTAAGAGAACTTCTCAGCAGTTACTTTATCAATAATCATCATGAACGGGTAGTTTTAGAAAATGTACTCCACATTTAACTAGCTGTTTTATTTCTTGATTTTAATTTGTCTCATTTTTGTTATTAAAACAGCAGCTTTCTAATTTAGCATTCTCAAACTTACTCTGTTATTGGGATTCTTGTGTAATAGGATCTGGATTCTGAATTAAACTAGAACATCTGTTTCAGACATTTAATTTTTAAATATATCTAGTAATTTTATCATTATCAGTGAGAATACTAAGCAAAGTAAAAGACTTGCTTTTTCCTTTACAAGTGTGGGAAGTGAGACTGTACTAGAAGGATAATATTTCTTGGAGTTTTGTTAATATAAGAATAAATGAAAGATTAATAGCACTCCTAGGCCTTCATGCAAGTCCTTACATTGTATGCACATCCACACATTAGGGCACAAACATTTCTGTTTTTGTTGTGTCCAATCAGTGGTGAAGCAATAGCCATTCTAGTGGTTAATGTATAGCAAACTAGTCACAGCATTCTGAAAATATATCTGTTCACCCCAACTCAACTGGCCAGATAGCCTTATGGGGCTAGTGTGTTGGACACCGTGGTTCTATTTGAAACTTGGCTTGCATATTTTTTCAAAAGTCTTCATCTAGGAGAATTGTTCAGTCTTAACCTGAGATGCTTTCCCTTTAAGTCGAGCTGAGTAGTGTACTATGGAAATTTGTAACAGAGCTTACTTGCTCTGACCCGAATTAGGGCTTGGGTAATCAAATCTGTTCATTCTGAGTGTGTCATGTTACATACTTTAAATGTTTTTTAAATAAAATATATATATTTACACTAACTTTTCTTTGAATGGAGTAGTGAAAAAATCATGCATGTAATTGCTTTTACTCAGGTATTTTCAACTGTTCTAACTAAATTTTGTTTACTTCTTTCAGTCGACCTGCTAAAAGGCCTTCTTTCACACAGACTGAAAATTCCAGATATGAAAAACAAACTCAGAAGCAACATCAGCATAATAAGAGAGAAGGTAAATGGCATAAACATGGTCGTACTAATGGAAGACACATGGCAAATCTTGAAATTGAATTGGGGCAGTTGCCCTTTGATCCAAAATATTAAGTAATTTGCTTATAGTAAAATCAGGAAGATACAAGCAGGTAATTTCTCGTGGTTTCTCCCTGGAAACAAGTTGTTTTTCAACAAAGCTACAACGTGAAAGTTTTTTTTTTTTCTGTATAGAGATTGATTTTAACCCTGTTAAAAAGCATCAGACTTCCCCGCTTGCATTTTCTTTGGTATTGCTTTACTATTTGGAAATGATTTGGTGTAGTTTGACTTATGAAAACTAGGTATGTTGTGACTTGTGTGCAAAAAATAGGCTTAATTGCATTCCGTTAGTATAATTCAAATTTGAATCATGCATAATGTACAGGTAATTAACACTGAGGTACTAACTTCATCTCATCCTTCAGAAAGTAGGTCTAAATTATGGCAATGCTTCTGTTAATGTTTTGTAATCTTATACTTGCTTCTTGTCTTTTTGGGGGTTCAAGAGCCTGTTGACTTATGAAGAATTTGCTGTGCTGCATTCTAATCAGCTTGCTGACATGCACTTGAAATTTCTTGCACATCTGCATATTGTGGAAGGAAAATAAAGAGGCGTTGTGGGTAAAAGTCTTTATTCATAAACAAACCTAGCATAGGTGTAGAGTCCTGTAGAGGTTATGAAGCCTCCTCTCAATCACAAATGTCATGCACCATCTGTGGGTGGTGTTGGTGTTCTGTTAAATTATTTACTGATGTCCTAAAACAGATGGACCTTGTTTTTTCTCTCCCTCTCCCTGGTACTAAGAGATAAAGATCAGTAGTATTGCTATACAAGTTCCACTTTTCCATCACTAAATACATTACATCCAGTATAATCCTTAGCCTTTTTGCTATAAATTGAGCCAAACTTGTCAGTTTTGCTTACCTATTTTCAAGTGTTACTGCCTTCTGTTCTGTACTAGAAGGCTGTTTAACCAACACACAATACTGATGTCATTTGGTCCCAGTTCAGGTACTGATCATGAGGCATACTTTAGATCATTCTTTTGTAGACATAGATGTGGCTTCCAATTCGTCCTTGAGGCATATGGGTGTGAAAGACAGTAGCAGTTTTCTCATAACCATTTAGAACAAGAAATGATGATATTTCCTGTAAATAAATAGATTTGTTTCCAAATATTCTGGTATTTATTTTACTGGGAGGTACACAAGTTTGTTCCTAAACTACTTTGAACCCAACCTTCAGCTACCTATGTGAGTTATACTCCGTTTAGTGGGAAGGAGAAATACCAAGTGTGCCCTGTCATAAAAGGCTCTTGATTAGAGTGAAAT
Organism: Carettochelys insculpta; assembly: GCF_033958435.1. NCBI lineage: Eukaryota > Metazoa > Chordata > Testudines > Carettochelyidae > Carettochelys > Carettochelys insculpta. The sequence continues at coordinate 20,021,093 of NC_134148.1, forward strand.
CTGGGTCCCCTTTCTCCCCCCCTCCCAACTCCAATAAATGGACTCTGCAGAAGAGTTGACGGGGAAAGAAGCTATGCAAGTTATGTCTACTCATCTCAAACTTGCTTTGGTGCTCGTTTGAAGATAGCTGCCTTACACTGTACTTCAACACATGAAGGATTTGCTGGGTACCCAGGCATGTCCTCTCTGGGATCTGTGCTTTCACTACAATGACAAATTAGTAGCTGTGCTGTATTTTTGGGCAAATGTTCAAGCTGTACATTTTTAAAACTGAAGACTAGCAACTTCATTGATGTGATTATAATTCTCCCTTCTATTTCTTGTGTAAATTTGTGCTTATAGTCTGATCTAGATAAAACTAATTTGCAGTTAACATACCTGTTCTAACACGCTGAAGAAGACCAAGTGAGTAGGTAACGTATCATTGTAAAACTCCTCATTAAGCCACTTATGGGGATTAGAGTAAAAAATATCAGCTTCATCAAGGTAACTCTCATTTCCAGTTAGGTCTGGAGGACACTGAAGGAATCTCATTGGCAGAGGACAGTGAATGTGGCTAGGAGGGAAGAAAAAATGCACAGATGGTTGAAATCCAGTGTCAAGTAATTTAGTTCTTAGTTTCAATTAAGGATGCTATGTGGCCAGTAAAATTTCTTGTCCTCTTATTTTTCCATTATCATTATGTATGTCCTTCCTTTCTGTGATACATACATAGTTTTTCTCATCTCTATTTCAAATAAGCATACAAAAAGTAAAATGAGGTGCCAACAGTGAGTTAGGTTTCAATTTGAGAGGATAATAGGAAGCAATAATCTATAATCTAATTTGACATTAATTAATTAGCGTCAAAGATCATACTGAGTCATTTCAGTCCTTTGGAGCAAACCTAGAAAACATTGTGTAAACCCTTTAACTTGTATATATGTAATCAGGATGTGTTACATAATTTTGGAAGAGTTACTTAAGCTATGTCATATGCAACGGAGTTCTGTCTCATAGCCACCATGCAGAAGTCAGGGAAATAAGCATTCTAGCTGGACTCCCAGCAGTAGTTAAATATTGGAGGAGTGAAAACAAAAGGAAACATTGTAAACTGCTATAGCGAGCATGTCTCACACTATTAAACTGTTTTAGAAACAGGAAAAAATGGGGATACTCCATGGAATAAATACTACGAAAGATCCACTTTTCTAGTTTTATTATTTCACACAGAATTAATACAGATGGAACAGCTTGGTAATAGAGATGCACATTATCCCTCAAATAATTAAAAACATTTGAGGTTAAAAGATGGTATGCTGAACTCCGTTTAGCATTACCTATTGTATTAGCTACTTTATTACCTGTAAAAAGGAGTAGAGTGGCATGGCATCATTATGAAGACAGAAGCCTGTGAGTGGTTAGAAGAATGGTCACAGAGCTGCTGCAAGTGAATCATGACATCAAGAGAGCCACGCTGGTGAATCAAACTCAAGTACAGAGCTGGGAGTAAGTTTGATAAAAGCAGGAAGGTTATTGCCAATTTCTTCCATGTTTTCAGCTGTTCAAGAGAATATCCTAACATGACAAACATAACATGGTTAAATAGAGGGGCAAATAATAATTATTATACAGATATCTTTTGACATAATGCAACGGATTGAAATGAAAATGGATTAGTCATGGGTAATTTAGAAGCAAAATGGTTCCTTGGTTTGAAAAAGTCACTGCCCACCAGTTTTTTTTTCTTTTGTCCATGAGCAGAGTCAATTTTGTCCACCAGTAGGGAGATGATGCGGAATAAATCACCTCCATTGGTGCACACAAAATTCATTCTGTAGTTGGATGATCTATGGTGTTGGTAGGGCACTGAGGGATTTGTAATATGGGAGCGTACTCAGGGTTCAGGGGAGAACGAGGGCTGTGGCAGGGGTTGCTAACTCCCATGACACTAGGTTGGGCTGGGAGAGCAGTGCTTCTCTCCTAATTATGGCAGGTCCATGTTGCTGAGTGTGGTGGGGGAAGAACTTTGAGAGCCCCTCTCCCTCAGTCTCACAAGGGAGCGGTTATGGCAAGGGAATGTCCTGAGCACTGGATGTAGTTTGAGGTAGCACCGTGCAATTTAAGAGGGAGAACACTGCTGCCTAACAGTTTCCTAGCAGGAAACAAATTGATGTTTCCTGGGGCTTCCATAGTCTAAAGTTAGAGAAGAGCAGCATTAAGCCTTTGAACCTGGTTTGTGATTCAGAGCTGCAATTCAGGCAGATTCATCTGTGCCACTGCTTAATTTTTCTCGGCCTACGTTGAATTCCACAATGTAGGAAGAGGGCAGTGAATCAGATCAAGAAGTCTGTTACTGAAGTGTCTGGCTTAGGTGTCCCAGTTTGGCCAGAACACGTGATACTACAGCTCTCTGGTATCACTAATGAATTGTTGTGGTAGCAAGGGAAGTGGGGTCAGGTGCTAAGCAATATTCCAGTAGATGTAGGAAGAAGGGAAAAGAGCAAGGAGCTTCAGAATTAAAGATGTTTAAAGACTGCCTTTCTCTACAACGTTATTCACTGCAGTTAAGTGGACTGTTAAAAAAAAAAAAAAAAAGTATAAGACACCTGACTAGAACCTTATCTACAAGCACAAGTTAAACTGGGTTATCTTCAGTCAGTTTTTAAACTGAATTTGTTAACCAAGGGCAACTCCTGTGTGAATGCTTATTAACTTAAATCAGGATAATTTTGGTTATAGCTATTTCTAATTAAAGTAAGAAATCAAAATAACTCTGGCTTAAACTGAAATTAGCGTCCATTAGTGTCCACACTGTGCAGATACAAAATTGGTATCTGCAGCTAGAAAATGATCTACAGATATAAAGTGGATATTAGATTTGCAGGGTTCTAGATAGTTTGTATCCATATCCATTGCCACAAAAATGAACTGCAGCTATCTGCAGATTTGCAGAATTTTATCAATATGGAGTTGCCCTGGTTTAAAAAATGCAGTTGATAATTAAACTAGTGCAACTTTGTGTGTTAACAAGCCCCAAATGTCTGTTGTTTATAATTTAGCTGAGTTTTCCTAGCTTTTGTGATATCATTCCATCAGTGCCCTCATTGTCATTCTTCCAGCCTAGGCAAAGCCACAGTTTAATGTAAGTTTATTTTATAATGCCTGTTTACGCCTCCTTTTTACATCATAAAGCAATTAAAAAGGACAAGTACAATTTTTCTTTTTCTGATCTAAGTGTGAATGCAACAAATTCTGCAACAGTCAGAGGATGAGAGCAGGCTAGGTTCACACTCACTTTTTTAAAAAAAGAAAGAACCCCTTAAGGGCATTTGTCTCCCAACATTTTTGAGGGGGTCCAGGGCTGAATGGAAAATAAAGACGAACTAATGTGAACGGTAGTACTGTTGAACATTTAAGTGTTAGGAAGTCCACTGTTTTAGAGCTTTAAAGGTCAGATTTAGCTGTGCACCTTAGCAAGAGCTATTCCTAACCCCAGATTCAGTCTGTATGCAGGGGGGCTGTAAGTGAGTGGAATAATTCTAAGCAAGCTGTGGCTAGCATACAACTTGACCATAACTAATCTACAACCTATATTTCATGCAGTTTCTTCAGAAAGGTAATCACCATAAAACTTTTAAAATCCAAATGCTTACCACAAAACACCATGCAAAATGGCAGTACTGGATATATAAACCTGAATTCTTTGTGGCTCAACATGCTGTAACAAAACAGGGATGGTACTACTGTAATAAAATTACATGCATCACAGGTTGTCAAATCAATGTTTTAAAGCATCTAGGGATAGAAATGAAAATTTGAAAAGATCTTTAAAAGCTGAGAAATCCTCATCCTCAAGTTTCTGCTCTATTATCAAACCACATTATGTGAATCTGTTTGTTGCCCCAAGCATGACATATACTGGGGATGAGAGGGGGATTCGGATAATGTGGAGGTTCAGATAATACTGTAGATGTAAACAAACTGCCCCTCTCCAGGAACTTCATTGACATACCCCAACTGTCTCCAACAGACAGATAAGGAAGAGCAGTTACTCCATCCACTTACATGAGTAATATAATAGAATAAATAGCATGCCTATTATGACATTACTGACATACTACCTATAGAGGGAGGTGTTTTGATTCCTGGTCAGTAATCATAATTACTTGGTTCAGTCATAAAACCAGTGAAGTGGCAGATGAAATTCGGTGCTGATAAATGTAAAGAAATAATTTTAGAATTTATTGGACACTGCAATTTGAATAAAATTTTCCTTGCATTACTCTCAAAACGCTGTCCTGGAGAAGACAAAAGGTATGATTCTGACTACAAAAATTTGACTGGTTCAAAGTTGTTTATTATTTAAGGGTTCTTACCTGTATACCAATACTGTCCAAACTATGGACACTAGAAAAATCCAATACCTCTTTGGGGCCTGGATGCAACCATGAATAAAGAAGGGTAGATGGGTGCCCAAAACAACTGGCAACCCCTGGGTCAAGTACCAATGCCAAGGATGAGAACCATAAAATGTTCCCAAATTCTGTAGCACGTTAAACTTCAAGAAGTTCAGCTGAACCAGTATCCACTGAAAGGTTAAAAAAATGCATTAGTGGTAAATATGATGATGTTAGTTAGCAACAGGACAGATCTAGTTATGCAGCACCAACATTGAAGGATTTACACATTTTTACCTAAAATCATTACAGCAACTGTGAAATCTTTGCCCTTGTGAAAGCAATTCAGTTAGTTTCAGCTGTTTTCACACATACAATCTTTTTTTTTTTGTTTGAAAGTTTATTTTTCTATCATACAGAACAGGCCTCATATTGAACAAGACTAAAATGTAAAAATCTATATGTAGTCTGCCTTTATGTGGTCAGTGGCTTCCACAAAAAAGTACAGGCTCACCTTTTATAGTTAGTGAATCCTTTAAATGAGGTTGTATCTATATTTTTGAGGCAGGAGTCTCAAAATTATTTAGGATTGATGTAATCTACACCTATTGAAATCACCAGGGGACACAGAGTTAAATCAATGCTGAGCACTTCTGAGAAATCCTACCCTAAAAAATTTAATCCTTTTCAGCCCTAGAAAGTTCTCTTCTGCATGCTTGCCTATTGCTCTACCACTTCTCTGTTATCTCTACTGTCTCCTGCTTGGGAAAGTATTTTTTATATGATGGCATTGGGTTAGATGGACAACTTCAATGTCTGAACAAGTTTGCCATCTTAAATATATGTATGATTGTTTCCTGTATTACTATACAAGTTGTCACACAAAGCTTTGCAATTCTACCAGCGTGAAAACTGAAAACATGGATATGAGTCAGACCTCTTACTAATCTTTGTTTCACATAATTGATACTATCTACAAAAGCCACTTCTGTAGGTAAATGATAATCACTTGAGTATTTCATGGTAATACAATATCTGAAATGAGACTTTTCACAAACAGGTTTACGTGGATAGTGATAACTAGCATCTGTAAATACTTAGCAGCAAGTAAATACCAAAAGTGCTACAACTGAGCTATCCTAACAAATTAATCCTGAGCTAACCATAACACTGCAACTCTCCCAGAACAAATAAGTACTGCAGAGAATACTAGCGTAAAGTTTAGTTATTCTGTGCATCATTAAATTAACATGCAACTAACTCTAGATACTAACCATCAGTGAACTGAGAACCTGCTGTTATGGTAGTATTTGAAATGGTATTTTAGTGCTTTAAACCAAGCACAGGGATATCAATGTCTAGAAGTATGAGACTGTTGCTACAGATTATTAGAGGTGATGCCAAAGGCAGAATGTACAAATGTCAAATCACTGAGAAAGTGATAGCTTTGGAATAAAAAGTGTGGAACCATCTGCTCAAGTACAAAATTGTTAAAAATGCTTACAGATTTAAGACACTGTATGACTACTTACCTCACCAAAAAATACACGGTCAATTATTAAAGAAATCCCTAAAGTGATGAATCTGAAAATAAAAAAAAAGCAAAGCTGCTTTCATTATTGAGATTTTCTGCATGCGTACATTAGACATTGCACTTTTCTTCAGCTTGCCTCTACAATTCATAGTGTATGTCACTGTCCCCCAAATTAGTATCTGGAGTGAATCACCAGTCTGAGCCTTGCCACTAATTGGTTTGGAGTCCTTGTATTTTCCCCTCAAGATCTCTTCAGGTAACATCTCTCTTCTGGGGATATGCAGAGTTTGTACAGGAAGCAAGCCCCTTCTCCAAACTGTTGCATAGTGTTTTATTTTTCACTTTTGCGTATCATGCCAATTTGAAATAGTAGGCATCCTGCTCCTGGCTACGATCTCATTAGTTAAAACAGAAAAGTAAATATTGATCAGCAAAATGCCTATATGAATCCTTAGTACCTGCTATTTGGTACCATCTGTAACCATACTATTATTCATAGGATCATAATTTACTCATCTAATAACATACTTACCCTAATGGAATATATCTATATAGAACAAGATCTGTCTTCTTCTGTTCTTGCCAGAAATGCCCAAGCACTAAAGGTATCCATGGAATTACAGCAGTTGGACGAATAATAAATGCAAGTGCTACCAGAGTTAAATATTTGCAACTGGAAATGAGGAAAATATTAATGAAACTGAGAACAGTTGTAAAGAGCCTTAATTGTATGATATTTTAGTCCACATTTTTCATACATGTGAGGGTGGTACAATAGAACATAAATCAATCCAGTGGCAATTTATTTTTCTCATTCAGTACAGATGTGATAAATTGACCATCTGTTGCTTTCCTGTCAACTCCAGTATTTTACCTTAACGAGAAGCATAAGGGGCATTGATGGCCAAGCATCTCCCATCCACACACCACTATGAAGACACTGCTGTAAGTATGTCAACTTGAGCTCCTCCCTATAGTGTAGACAAGCCCCCAGGTGAATATAGCATATGAACCCCTATACACAGCTCTGCCTGTAACCTTAAATCTTTAGGCTAAGTAACTAGAAAGCACGTGCAGACCTTCAAAAAAAAGTAATAGTTAATATGTTAACTGAGTTTGTGTGGCGTGAGTGACCAGCTTTCATACACTTCCTAGGTGCTCACATTCAGTGCTTTATACTGCTCTAAAAATGAAATTAATGTTTGAAATGAGGAACGGCAGAGAAGTAATTTTACAAACCCACTACCATCCTCTGCAGATGGGGGCTGTGACAATGCCAGATACTATTCCATTCAGGAGATAAAACAGCTGCAGCTTCTTGGCAAACTAAGGAGTTTAGGTGGATCAACTAAAGGTTAGTTTCCTATATGATACCATCCCCATGAGCTTCTTTGGAACCAGCACAAATAACTCCTGATACATGGAGAACTTCAGGTGTTCCATCTATGCAGTCTTGCAATGAAGATTAACTGGTTTATATGCTGGTTCTGTGCCTTTGCATGAATTTCACCTTCAGCAGCAAAAGGTAAAGTTACCATCCACATTATCTTTATACAACTTGGATTAATCTTTCTACATTCAGAAGCCTGTGCACATGTCCAGATAGAAATAAAACATGGAGGATAGCAAAAAAGTAGGGAAAATATAAACAAAGCATTCTATTAACAATTGCATCCATTCTGATTCCAGTCAATTACCAATACTGTTAATGTAAATTATCTCACCTGCTCCTTGTCTTTGAGCCTTCCATTGGATAGTAGAAAAGAGCAAATATGGTGAGAACAGTTTCCATGGTGTTTGTTAGAGTTCTGGTACAGCAATACCATGTAAACCAAGAGCACAACTGGCAAATGTACTAAAAACAGTGAACAATGGGGGGAGGAGTGTTAATACAATATTTGTATAGCTTTAATGGAAGTGGTGATCACACTTAAGTCTAAAACCTTTCAGACAGTTGATAATACCATTAAACCATTTCTTAAGTTCTGCAGTACACTTGTATGCTAAAATCTACAAATCACAGTACATGAGGTATGTTTTTCATGGCTGGGACTTACCACCCACTTTGCTGTTTCTGCATTTTCTAGGCGTCTCACTAATGAGTAAAGCTTCACATCTGCTAGAGCTGACAGAAGTGTTTGCACAAGCCTAGGAATCCAAATCTACATTAAGACAAAAAAAGTTTATTTTTCTGACTTGTTTCTGATGCCCCAATCAACTCCCAAGTTTAACTGCTATATATATTTAAAAAGATTTTTGAAACATCATTTCACTGTGGAAACTAAAGGTGTATGACTGATTCTATAGGTTTTGATGAAAAGTATCTACTATTTTAAATACCATAGTCCTAGAGAAAGATAAGGCCTGTTTGTATTAAAACCAATCAAAGAAAGACAATCTAACATTCAGTTGAAAGTTTCCAGAAATTTGTTCAAACTTGTTCAACAATGATGTAACTGATCAATGAAGTCAGTGGGAATTTAATTCACAATCTCCAATGGAAGCAGAGTTGTCAGTACTGTGTGCTTCTGACAAACCCTATCCTCAGATTCTGTTCAGTCATTATTTATTGTATCTGGTCCTGTATTATGTAGCCAAAGTTAGCTGCTAATTGAAGATTGACTGAGCAAATAGCATTCTGAGTGTAATTGGTAAGGATATGTTTCAGTCACTGACATAAGGAATTCCATGCATTTAATGAATCTCCATAATTACTTTGACTACAGTCCACAAAGGGCTGGAGCTGTCAGCCCCTCCCCTCAGCTGGCTTGAGTCCCCTCTCCCTCACTTGCAATAGAAGTCATCAGCAGGTTCCAGACTTTCATGATTTTTTTTTTTTTTATTGCTTGTGATCTGTGAGTTATACTAAAAGTAACCAGGACAAAAATCTTGCTAGTGCCTCAGCAGTATCATCTTTCACATCTGAAGAGGTTGATGGAGATCAAGAATCACTATCTACAGTCAAACTTCAAACTAATGGTAAGTAGGAGGTAGACTTTTAAAAAAATATTTTTTATACTTACCAGCAGCTGAACATCATCCTTTGCCAGTAACTGTAAAACTCTGTAGATAGTTGCAAAGAGTAGTGGGTATGAATAGCCCCTTAAACCTTTTGTCCATTCCCATGTCAAATAGCCATAATTAGCAATATTAAGGATATATAAAGAAATGACATTTTCCTGTTAGTGCTTCACTTATGCTCAGGATTTCCTGATTTTTATGTCAAAAATTTACTCTGTGGTCACTGTCAATTAGTGATTTCTGCCAATGATCCTATTTAATTTCTCACTGCCCAGGATCTCTTGAGCTTAATATTCTTTTTACCAAAAAAGAATTGTGGTAACAAGAAAATTACTAGGATATGTAAAAACATAGGATTAGCAGAGAGAGCGCACCTGCGTGCGTACACATTATTGGGTCAGTAAAGTCATCACAAATTGATGTACTCACTGTAATGACGACACAAGAAAAAACGAAAGAAAGCAAACTCACCCAGTTCTAGAAAGATTCCAAATATTTTAACTTCATAAAGCAAAGGATATTTGAAAACCATATGATGTGCAACCTCAAGTGACTGCCAGTATTCATCTGGAACAAAGCTTGTCTGGACTAAAAAGCAGTTAAGTACTCGCAGAGTTATGGTAAACAAGACCAGATAAATGTTTTCACCAATAAGATCTGAGAAAGCAAAACATGAGTTTGGAGAAAGGCCCTTTTTTAATCATTCAAATAATAGCTCCTGGCTATTGATCATAGAACAAAGGCACTCTCTTTAAAATAAGTGAAAGGTATGGTAGCACTTTTGAACAACCTTCATTATAAGAAAAAAATACACATACTTAATCCTTAGTTAAGAAGTTCTATCATTTTTATGGCTTTGTACCTCAGTAGCCTCATTCCTCTCACAGCCAACAGTTTGGTCCTGTGTTCAAGTCTTTAGATTACAAACAACTGTATCAAATAAATTACAGTGACTGAAGGATTGAGATATATTAAAATTGAATTTATTAAAGAACTTTTTCAAACAATTATTGTTTAATGAGAATAAAACATAAGTTAATGGCTTTGGGTTTATTCTCCCCCCCCCCCGGTAGCTTCCTCCAACTTTAAAAAGAAAAGTTGCTCTCAGTCTCTGGATTTTTTTTTTTTTAAATAAGCCATGAATGCTCAAGTTTGTAAACCTGACCCCACTGTTATGTGCTATAGTGATGTCTGACTTTTAAGAATCTGCAAAATTGGCTGAGATTACTTTCACTGGTTACTGACTCCTGTGTCCAACTAATAGCTATTTGAATTTCAACAACTGTTTCACAATCGATCAAAGCATTTAAGAAGGAATGGATGACACTTGGAAAAACCAGAAACAGGTTACTGAGAGTAATAAATATTTTTGGAGCCCCCTGCTTCTGGTTGGCTGTAGTACTGGCCTTCCAAGAAATGACAACAGCAGAGTGACCTACTTTAGGGCCTAATCTGCTCTGGGGGAGACGGATTGAGGGCAGGGGGGACATTTCAGGTGGCTCCCTCAATGCCACTAGCTGCAATTAGTGCTTCCCTCCCTTTGCTGGCAGCTGTCTACAAACTCAAACACAAAAATCAGCTATCCTGATTTCTCCACCTTCTCTTTACATATCTGAGCTAGAAACTTTAAAAGATTGGATTCTAGTGTCAGTTGGCTTTGAGAACATGCCACTTTTCTTATACCTTCATAACCGTGTGTCCTATCTTAATCTACATTGAAGTGCAGCAGAACATAAGTTTTAGGTTTTGAAGTGCAAAGTCTGCTAAAAATGGTGTATTTCAATTTGGAGTCTCATGAAGCTGCAGCAGAAGAATCGCTCAGTGGTTTGAGCGCTGGTCAGCTAAACCCGGTGTTGTGAATTCAATCCTTTAGGGAGCCATTTAGGGATCTGGCATAAATATAAAAAAGTGAATCTGTCGGGTGGGGATAGGTCCTGCTGTAAGGGCAGGACACTCGATGACCTTTCATAGCTATGAAGTAGGTATAGGTAACACTTGCACACACAACCTGGAGTAACTTGCTCCTCTAGCTAACAAGAGGAGGAGGCGGCTGCAGACGGGTACCGAGCGCCCGCAAACCCCCGGCGCCTTGTACCCCTATCCAAAGAGCCAGCCGGGCCCGCTGCAGCGGTAGACACTGCTCTGATCACCACCCCGGGGTCGAAGAGCTCAGCTCAGTCCCCCGCATAAAGCATCTCCTTTCCCAGGCTCCCCTCACCTGGGCCCCGCTCCCCGCCGGCCCCCGGGGCAGGGCTGTACAGCACAGATTTTCTCTTGCGGAGCCGGACGCTGTCCGCACGGCGGGTCTGGCCTCGGGAGAAGAACCCGCCGCCTCCCTCCGCTTGCATCGTCAGTCTGTGCTCTGGTAGAAGCCAAGCCCGGGCACCCTCACTTCCGCACTAGGCGGGGTCAGACCCCCTAGGCGCGAGGCTTAAGCCGGGGCGGAGCTTTCATGTGCTGGGTGAGCGCATGCGCTGAAGAGTATTTGAGGCGGACGTTGAGCCTGAACCTCGCGAGGGGAGAGTAAGAGAAGCTGCTTTTCTAAGGGGGAGGGTTAGGTTCTGTCCTTCCGGTAGCTTGTCTGGCCTCATTGGAGGTTTCATCTTTCTCGCTTGAGCGGTTCGAAGGGGCCTGGAAGGTGAGGCAGCGCGCGGCTCTAAGATTAGCTGGGCTGTGCGCGATAAGGCGGGAGCTGCTGTCGCTTGTTCCCCTGGGACTCCTGGTTAGCGAGTGGCGTGTCTGTTCCCCTGGGCTTTGCTGTGCCCCGGCTCCCGCACGAGCGCTGGGGCGGGGGGAGGGATTAGAGAGCCGTCCCCTTATTCTCCTACCTGCTCCCGTTCTTCAGGTCTCTGGGCCTCGGCGGAAGCGCCCCCTTCGCAGGGCGGCGGGAAGCGCCTCTCTCCGCGCTCGGTCCCCCTCACGAAGCTGGGTGCCAGCTCCCCGTTCAGTTCTGCCGCGCTGACTGGTCTCGGGTGTCCCGGCTCTCGGCGCTCCCCTGCCTGACGTCGGACGCGGCCCGGAGCCCTAAGCTGTGTGGCGGCTGTGGGCGAGGCGCTGCGCCAGGCACTGCGAGCGGGATTTAGGGGACCGACGCTGAAGTCTAAACTACTGGGGCAAAGGCAGCGCGTTTGTCTGTGCGTGCGGCGGGCGGGATCCCCTAACTGGGCGCAGAGCAGTAACGGTGTAAGCTTCCCCCGGGCCGCCTTGATAATGCGGCCCTCAAAGGGGCGGGAATTGGCTTCAGGTTCCCGAGGGAGAGTTGAATTTGTGCAAAGCTTTTGTGGGGGAGATGCTGAGAGAAGGTTTGTACCTCCAGAGGAGTGTGTGTGGTCTCTGAAGAGTCTAGCCCTGTTTTCCATCATGGACAGACCCAGGGCAGGCCTACGCTAGACCTGAATGCTGATTTCAGGTAGGCAACTGTGTAACTAGAATTGTGGTATTGAAAATCGATATTTGTGACTATTTTCCCTACTACAGCCATACCGCCATGGAAGGGTCCATCTTCTGGGCTTTCATTTCACGCAAGTATGAAACAGCGCTTTCCAGGGTCAAAGTTGACCTTGGAACTTCTCGAGAGGGACATCCTCTGCATAGGCAGATACTGAAGTCAACGGCCAATAAGTCGATTTTTAGCTACACAATTGGCATAGCTAAAATTGTGTATTGGCGCTTGTCTTTTACGTTTAGTGTGCATATAGCCAAAGGGAGGCTGACAGGAGCATTTCTCATGTTGACTTCCCTTACTCCTCATGATAGCGAGGAGCATAGAGGCCAACTGCCTACCTCAGATTTTGTGTCTTCTTTTTTTTAAATCAAGCTTTACAGAAGCATAGACAAGGCCATACTAATTGAGGATCATCTGTTAACTACAGTTGTAATTCTTGCTCTCAAAGTGGAACAGAGCCCTACTTCTCATGCTGTCTCACTTTAAATGCAAAATACAAATCTTTTTATATTGGTCTCAGGCCCCTCTGTTCATGGTTCAGATCAGTTTGAAATGGAGGTTGTGTGCCTGGGTGATGGCAGAATAACTACAGGGCTTGGTTTGTTTGTTTGTTTTGTTTTTTTAATAGCTGCTGCTTCCCAAAATAAATCTTGATAGCTACTTATCTATGCTTCATTTTTTTCTGGATAACAACGTGTGAATATTGTTTAATGTTCACTTTTACTTACATGCAGGTCTGAAGATTTTGCTTGGCTGCTCAGAAGTATTTACATTTTAATTGAAGACTAGTGTGACAAGTTACAGCTTTAGCAGTTAAAATGTATGGTAAAGGGTCACCTCATATCTTTGTGGGGGCTCTCCTTGGAATTGTAGGAGGAATCTACATCTATAAACCAATATTTGAACAATATCACAAGGACCAGAATAAACTAAAAGAAAAGCTGCAAACACCAGAACTACAAGAGAAGAAAGAATAGCAGGACTTACATGGAGCTTCTTGGCCATATTGGCTTGGACACACTAAACTTTTATTCCTGAGAATGTATAGAATATGCTATCATTTTATTCTAAATGGAACTGATTTGTCTTGAAGAAGAATAAATAAATGCTTGTTAGTTGGTAACTTAAATGGCTAAATGATTTGATTCCAGTGACTTTTTTGTTTAATTATAGGCTTCAAGTTTTATGAAAATTCAGAGTTAAATCTGTCTCTTTCTACCCTTCATCCTAATTCCACTGGGAATAAAAAGCATACTTTAGCTAGTGAGAGGTGAGAATGGAGTGTGTGACTAAGAAGCTCCTTGTTAACAGCTTCATGCAGTTAAACTAGGCAAAGTTAAACACAGAGTGCCTTTTAGGGAGTGATGTTGCCTAATGGGGTGAGCAGAGGGCTGGAAAATTCTAGAGTCAAATCTGATACTCTAAAGTGTTACAGGACTGCTTGTTAAGACTATCAAAAACTCATCACCTAATAAATTTGACTCATGTCAGATTATTGGAGTAGACAATTAAATCCAGGGTTTAAAGGTACGGTGAGGGGGTGGTGACTTAAGTGGTTGCATGTGAAAAGTAAGATACTAAATTAAAATGGGGGTGGGGGGGAAATCTTAACTAGTTCTAATCCATTAAGAAACTTGTTACATGCAAATTTTTTCCCTAAAGAACTGTTCTTCTCTCAGGGGAGCAGGTTCTAGTTAGAGATGAGCTCTGCTCTGGCCTGGGTCAACAGCCTTCCAAAATTCTTTGTCAAATATCCTCTTAAGGTGGGCTGGACAGTTTCAAAGGCCATCTGAAGACAAAGGACTGATGGCTTCCCATTGCTTTAAAATAGACCCTTCTCCCCTTGCATAGGGAGCCCTTTGTTCCATGCTCTGCATCCCCATGGGAAAAATAAGTTCAAAAGGGATTCCAGTACCAGCTGGCATGGTCATATGGCTTTCTAAGACTAATTGCAGTTTAGGCTTGTATGACAAACATGGCCATTCACAAATCTTTGATTTGAGTACTGAGTCACTGTTTCTGGTCATCAGTAATGACCCTTGTTGGTACATCTAGAATTATAAACAGATTTAACATTTAGTATTAACTCTATATACAAGAATAGTACATGCACAAAAATAAGATGCAATAATTTTAATATATGTATCATGATGCACTTTGAATAAAATGTCCAAGTTAGGGATTTTCATGAAGCATGGAGAGCTCCATGGCACCCTTAAAACTTTATTTTTGAGGTGGTGAAGGAGGTAGCTGTTTTGATGGTTCAATAGCAGGTGAAGTGAGGAAATGTAAACAGGGGAGAGGAACAGGTTGAGTGGGTGGTGACTGGTACAATGATCATCTGAAGGCCAGGTGATATACAGGGTTGCTGAAGAAAAGAATTGTAGCTCTGTGCTTTAGACAAGAAAATGGAGAATGCTCAAGTAATCATTTCAGGAGAGGGTTACAGTTGTTTGGAGGGTGGGGGTCTGTGAGGGTTACCTTAATTGTTAGCTCAAGTGTTGGCACATGGGTGACAGTTCATTAAAATGTTACAAATAGGGATGGAAAATTCCATCTAATTATTTAAGGGGTTAACTAATTAAATGGGGGGAGACTGGGAGCTGCTAAGGCCTGGCTGGAGCACCCTTGCTCCCAGGCCTGCTGTGGCTGGGGGCTGCTCTACCTGCTGCTGCTAAGTGATCAGATCACTGAGGTGGCCAGAACTTGTTGTGAAACTGACTTTATGGTCTGTCTTTTGTAGAGAGAAATTCTTACTACTTTAATTTCTCTAAGATGCAAATTTTGAAGCTGGATTTCATCTCTATTTTTTGTTAGCCTTTCCTGAATGAGCAGGTTGAGGTAGCTTGCACCCTCAAATCCAGGTTTCCAGTCTTGAACAGCAAATGGTATGAAATGAGTAACTATTATTGGCACGTACAACCTGTTTTTTAGACTATGTATCTTGAGCTGTGCACAGCTCTTTGTGTAGCTAAGCCACTCTTCTCACTGCAGCTTGCTGAAAAGAGCATGGGAAAACTCAAGCATGTTCTCAAACAGTTAAATATGTTTCCTGGTTCCTGAAATGCTCAAAACTCTGAGGGGTTGTAGCTATAGTATAGCACTAGCCTTAGAAATAATACTTTCTTTCAGTTTTCCCTGGTAAGATGAGTACTTGGGCAGCTGCCCAGCAGAGTCAGTTCCAACCAACATGCTGGCTGTCGTTGCTCGGCTAGTCAGTGTTTCTATTGGTGGTGCACATCAGCATGTCTTGGTCTACAAAAAAATTCGTTCTGCCCATCAATGGAAAAAGAGGGAACGCTGGTTAACATTTATTCATTGTTTTATTTCAATATGTAATAGGTTTATTTTATATTCTAGCTGCTATGACTTTGGTGTATATTTAACCTTCCAACCACAAGTGCCCTATTACACAAGCATTAGTCTACCTAAGTTTCTTCTCTGAGCCCAAGAACATGGATATCAAAGACAAAGTGAGGTGTCCAGCATTTGTCTATTGGTGATACGCATTCACCCATGCCTCAATACACAGGAAAAAATGTATTCAGCACATGGATGGAAAAAATGACATTAGTTGTCATTCCCTGTGTTGGCTGTGTCTACACTAGCCCAAAACCTTGAAATGGCCATTTTCAAGTTTACTAACAAAGCACTGAAATACATATTCAGCGCCTCCTTAGAATGCCAGCAGCCCTGACGCATTGAAATTGCTGCAGCTTGCTGTGCGGCTTGCCCAGACAGGGCTCCTTTTTGAAAAGATCTTGCCAACTTCAAATCCGTGTATTCCTATCCGTCGTTTTGAAGTTTTGGGCTAGTGTAGACATAACTTCAGTTCTGTTTCTGGCTCCACTATCCACCTATTGTATGAGCTTCAGCCACACACTTCATCATAATCTCTGCATTTATAAAGGCTATCTGACTCTTAGTTTACTAAGTCATACAATATGGTATCTGTCAAATTTCTAAAGCAACAGTGTATTATTGTTTTAGTGTATGCATGCTTGAAGGCTCATTACTAAAAGGAGCAGCATACCATGCTTCAATTTGGCAGTATTTGCCAGAGAGAATCTCTTACAACAGAAGGAAGGAACAGGCTGGAGAAAGAGAATTATTTTGGGTTGTCTTCAAAACAAAACAGCCACCAGAGGGAAGCAAAGATTCAGAACGTTGGGAGCTATCAAATTAACTATGAGGAAAAATGTTTACCCTGCAAGCCCATTTTCTCTCTAATAAACATTCCACCTTATACTCCAGAAATGTAAGTTACTTTTAAAAAAGATATACCAGAATAAAGATTAGAAGTTTTTAGTTAAAAGGGTTCAGCTGCTATTCACTTTTCTGCACTTTGACTATCTGCTCAACTTTGAGCAGTGTTGTGTAGTGTTGCTCTGGTGGTCTCTGCTCCAGAGGTAGCTACATTTAATTGGCTGCTAATTATGCCTACTCTGTAAAATGCTTTGCTGGCCAGCTGCAACAGATGATAAACTTAAATACCAGCAGTCCTGTAGCACCTTAAAGGCTAACAATTCTATTTATTAAGTATTCAGTTCTCATGGGTAAGATGAGCTGTCCTGAGTCAAACCAATTTGATGCAGTGCATAACCTAATTGTTGGCCTTTAAGGTGCTATGAGGCTGCTTATTTTTGTAAATGCAAGCTGGGGAGAAAAATCCAAAAGATTTTGCAGTATTTGAGGGGAAAAAAACCAAGAGTGTCCACAGAGTAGTTTGAACCTGTCTAACTATGTTATTTAAAGAACTGAGCCCTAGTCCTGACCCATCCTGGATCTCATTGTGTATAAGCATAGTTCCCTTGGCCTGAAGACTAGATGGGAGATGGGAACCTGCAGCTTGCCTGCATCCAACTGGGGAGGCTCAGGGCTCATCTCTCCTTCCCTGCTCCTGGCAGGAGTGTGAGCCAGAGCTGGTACTTGGCCTGATCCAGGCAAACCGTGGTTGGATCCAGACTGTAAGCTCTATCTGGCAATGGGAAAGTGGCTCTTGAGATAGGGGGAAAGTGCTCCATGGGCAGGCATCACTCCCATGGAAGAGGTGTTGGGGTAATACTCATATGGGGGGATGCTTCCCTGAAGCATGCAAAGTTGCCTGGAGCCAGTGCTCTCCCCCAAGAGCTGCCCCTGGGCCCCATCTGCTGCCCCCTCCCAGTCAGACTCTGCATCCATCTCTCACATCCTGAACACTCCTGTCTTCCACCCCCCTGGTGCCCTCCCACCCACTCCAGCCCCCACCCACTCCTTCCACCCCCTAGGTGCCATACCCCCAGCCCACACTTGCACCCTACCTCCCACCCAGACCATGCACCCTATGTCCTACCCTGACCCCATCCCAGACCTTTCCATGGCATCCCCTTGCATACACTGAAACCTGCATGTTCAGCCCCAGCCCTAGAACCTAGAGGAGCCCCTCAAAATCTACTAATCTCAGTCCCACTAGACTTTTGGGTGGAGGGTGAGGGTAGGGAGGTGAATGTCTTATTTCTGCTCCCCGGTGGCTGTGGGGAACTATATCTATTACCTTGTTTTGCTTTTCACTTGCACGTGACCCTCAACTGCTTTTTCTCTGGGTCAGTGGTCCCTTATCCCAAAGAGCTTCCTACCCTTGGTCTAGATAGATATACAGGGCCAGGCCTGTACAGAGGGGAGGGAAGAGAATTAGAAGGGGGGTAAGATGTGGCGGCCAGCTGCAGAGCTAGGGGTTGGTGAGAGAAGGACAAGGCCTGCTGGGGTGGGGGTGGTCCACATTTACAAAAAAACAAAACAAAACAAAAAACCCTCCCCTTTCGAAATTCCTCCCAGGGATCTGGGGGCAAAGTTAAGCTGTGATCAACAACCTGGTTGAGGTGTGTATCTGCAGAGACAAGCGCTACTGTAAGTAACAGCAGGGCAGGGGTGAGTGTGGGGGAGCTCCCCCAGCCCTGCCCCTGAGGCGAGACTACCGCGGGTAGGTCACAGCCCCGGGAGCCGGGCGGGCGCAGGGGCGCTCCAGCAATTTGGGCGGAGGAAGAAGGGGGACGAGCGCTGCAGAGCCCCCGGGTAACGGAGCCTCGTCATGCCGGGAGCGGGGCAGCGCCGCGCCCAGGGCCACCGCGCCACACACGTGCGCTGGCTCGGGAAGGAGCCGGCGCCGGAGGTAAGGACGCTCCCGGTCACGTTAGCGGTCAGGCAGAGGGATTGGGGCCTGGCCGCGCCCGGCGCGGGGCTCCGGCCGCCAGGGCTGCCCGGGGGGGCGGGGAGGGGCAGTAACCGCCCCTCGCTCGGCCTTACGGGAAGTGATGTCGCCTTGACGGAAAACAGGCGCTCGCTGCCCAAAAGAGAGCGGGGCCGGAGGGACTCGGTGCTGGCCAGGGCCTGCGGGGGCGAGCGGCCGCCAGGTAAGGGGCTGCGAGACCGCGGGCCTCCAGCGTGAGGCGCGCCCCGACAGGCTGCGGGGGAGCGAGGGGTACCGGGCGAGCGAGCAGCGGGTCACTCCCCGGAAGACGGGCGGCCCCGCTCTGCGCGGCCTCGGCTCCCCCGTGAGTCCCGGCGGCGAGACCGGGTTGCGGGGCGCCCCCGGCTGGCGGGGGAGATGGGCGCTGTGGCAGGACGGGGCGTGGCTGGTGGGCGGGGACCGAGCGGTGGGTGTTGGTATAAAACCCGGCGCCGCCGGCGGGGTGGGCTCCCCGGCTCGGACCCTGGGAAAGTGGCTGGACGCTGAAGGAAAAAGCCCCCCACCCGCCGCTGGTTCCCCCCCCTCCCCCCAGCCCGGGAGCCTCCTGCCGCTGCGCGTTCCCTGAGTCCTCGCCAGGGCCAAGCGCTCTCTCGCTTGGAGGCTTCCCGGGGGGGCTTTGAACCCTTTCCTGCCTCTCCCGCACTCACTAGCGCTTGGCAGCTCCCCTGGGCGGTAGAGTAGAAACTTTTCCAAGAGAGGTTAGATGGCTGCGCTAAGCCCACACTGCACACATTGGTGTACCCCTTTGGGCACTTCACCCTTACTGGCGTCCCCCTCTCCCAGTGCTGGCCAGTGCCTAGCTCCTGAGTTTTAGTGATTTCTTTTCTGCTGTGTAGCCCTCGAAATCCTTGTGCCCACCACCGATGATACATGTACCACCCCTGGGGACCGGTCTCAGAGGGTGAGCCCTGTTAGTCTGTGTCTGCAAAAACAAGAAGTCCTGGGGCACCTTAAAGATTAACAGTTGTTTTGGAGCATCAGCTTTCGTGGGCAAAGACCCACGCAAAACCAACATCTGACAAAGTGGGTCTTTGCCCACGAAAGCTGATGCTCCAAAATAGCTGTTAGTCTTTAAGGTGCCCCAGAACCTCTTGTTTGTACTATGCTTTGGGAACCATTGCTTAAGCAAAACACAGGCAAGGCTCTCCCCATACCGGATGGGCATGTGTGTGTGTCTGGAAATAGCTTTGTATTTGGTCTCATTTACTGTCTTGCCCAGGCTGATCTGGGGTTCTGCCGGTGGGAGAACAAATGACAGATGTTAGTGCATTTGTTGGTTTAACCTTGCTAATCTGGAGTTCTATTAGAGTGAAAGGGAAAGAGGAGTTCTTTTTAATTGTAATGTTAAATTGGCTCCAAGATATCCTGGGGTTATCTTTTAAAATAAGCAAGACACGTTTTCCTTGCAGCTCTGGGCTCGGCAAACATGGTGAAGTTTGTAAAACAAAAATACTGAATTATTTGAAAGGGAGCATTGCCAGGCTTGGCTTTCCAAAGATCTGGTTGCCAGGAGCAAGTTGGATTTTATTACCGTCTTTCAGGTCTATGAACTTTTTAGTGTTTCTGCCCTGCAAATACTTAAGGATGTGCTTAGCTTCTTACATTGGAATAGTCTTACTGAAGTTAGTGAGATTATGTGCCTCAAATAATACCTGTATAATGTTTGCAGGATCAGGGCCTAATTCATATGCTGTAGGGAAGAGCACTTAAACTCTGATCTTGCAATTATTTATGCATTCATTTAACTTTCTTATGGGAAGTAGTTCAGATTGCAGCATCAGGGCCTGAGCGCACACAGCTACAGAAACCATGCGCAGCCCAACACTAAGGACTTAAAATTAATGGTGTTGCCTAATTTGTTTTAAAAAAAGGAGAGGGAGCCTTGAGGTGAGTTAATGGCTGATGAGGGAATAATAGAAATGTATTTTCAATAGGTTTTGCACATACTAATAACTATAACATTTGAGCATTACTTAATGAGAGCCTGCCATCCCTACGGAAGTGAGCTTTAAAAGAGTGAGCTAGCTCAACTGATTCAGTGATGTTGTACATCCAGTAGTGACTTGCAATGCAGTTCCTTGCTAAACCAAGATTTTGGTTTTTAGAACTACGGAACAGCAAAGCAAAGACTAATTAAGGTAACTTTTCCCTTGCTTTTGCCTGTCTATTTAAAATGTCATACTTGTCGAAAACAGTATCCTTGACCTCATTTTTTTATGTAAATTCTAAAGGGCATGTCTTCTCTGTCTGAAAACTCTAACTTTAACATCTGTTTCTGCTTTGAGCTGCATCATCATATCTTAATCTGAACATCTTGACTGCATGAATGATCAGACACATACACCTAACTATTAGTCTTAGATACGTGGGTGATAGAAAAAACCTGATTAGGAGTAGACGCTTATGTCAGATAATAGTGGAAAGATAACTTTCTTTAGAATTGCAGTGTGATGTCAGGTTTGTTTGTGACCTACTAGAAATGTATCAATTTATGAATAAACTCAATTACCAGAAGTCATTCATTTCAAGCATATAATTAGTATATGTTAAGTGTTTTGTGTCTTGGATATGTCTTGCCACTTGTGTTGGATCCCCTTCCCTTTTCTTTTCCAAGCTATTTTTCCTTATTTATTATTTCTGCTAACTTTGTGCATAGGTTAGCTAGTTATGTACCAATATTCCATTGTGTTAGGTGCTGATAGGACTTCTGTCACTGTTTTCCTGACTGGTACAAAAGAACACAGTCCGCAATTCAAACACTGAAGCTGTGTCTACCTTAGCCCCTGAAAGGGCATGGTAATGAGCGAGGTCGGAAGATGCTAATGAGGTGCTACCATGAATATGCTGTGCCTCATTAGCATAATGGTGGCTTCGGTGATTTGAAAGTGCCGCTTTTGAATCATGTGCTGCCCCTGAAGATGGGGGCCTTTTGAAAGGACCCCACCGTCTTCGAAAGCCCCTTCTTCCTTTCTGGTATTAGGAAGAAAGGGCTTTCAAAGACTGGGGAGTCCCTTCGAAAGGCCCCTGTCTCTATGGGTGGTGCGTGATTCGAAAACAGCACTTTTGAATCGCTGCATCTGCCGTTATGCTAAGGAGGCACTGCATATTCATGGTAGTGCCTCATTAGCATCTTCCGACCTCACTCATTACCATGCCCCTTCCAAAAGGAAGGGGCTAGTGTAGACATAGCTTGAAAGAGCAGGTATGGTGATAGAGTTCATGATGCTGAAAGATTACCTTAGAAGTATAATAAAAATGAATAATGCTATTGTAATATACTGTGGTGTCTAGTCAGTGATTCAAATTTGTTGTTAAAAGATCTTATTTAAGTGTTTGTAAAGTAGTTCTGCATTGATGGTACATTGTATAACTTAGAATTTTTCATTTTAAAATACTTTACAGACTAGAATTTTAAAACCTCTAGTCCAGTGAGGCTTTTGTTTTAATCATTTTCTATGGTTTAAAAGCCTTTTCTTCACCATATGAGGCAGAAACATTCTAGTTTATTTTTTTCTTTTCCTTCTAAAGAGAAGAATGTTGAGCTAAAGGGATTTTTAACTGGATTTAGGTATACAGACAAAGATATTTTGGTAGCAATCAGTCACTTTTGTGTAGGTGGTGTTTTTGGAGAATAGTTCTGATACTGTCATGTGTCTGGTGTGCTAGCACATTGACCGTTAATTAGCCTATCATTCCATCACAAAACCCTGTACTCACTTTCAAGGAGAGTTAATAAGAATGAGATACCTTTTGCAAAGTCTAGAAAATGAGTATTTTGTTTCAGAGCAGGTATAATGGGTATTGCAGATTGCCCAAGAGACTAGCTGGTATTTGTTTATATCTCCTATTATTTATATTTTATGATGTAATAAGTAGGTGTCCCTAAAATTATGTTAAATTACGTTAGGCATTTGACTTAAAAATTGCAAGAGAAATTAAGTAAATATTCTGCTTCACATTAATTTTATCCAATTTTATATTTTGCTTATTGCTGATCATACAGAAATTTACATTTGTGCATATTTTATTTAGCGCAGTGGTACTAGCTGTATGCTTAAAACTAAGCATATGTGTCAATCTTTGCAGGACTGTGTTGATTGCAGAT
This sequence comes from Carettochelys insculpta, assembly GCF_033958435.1. Taxonomy (NCBI): domain Eukaryota; kingdom Metazoa; phylum Chordata; order Testudines; family Carettochelyidae; genus Carettochelys; species Carettochelys insculpta. Next base: position 20,043,803 of record NC_134148.1, read on the forward strand.
AGTTCCAGAGTATGTTTCTCCTTTGAAACATGAGGGACAGATTGGGTCTGCACTGTTGTTCATCCATTGATAAAAATAAAATTTAATTTCTTCCTGATAGCGAGGGGAGGCACACTAGCTAAGGCAGGGGTATGTGACTCTCCACATAGCTCTGCCCCAGCCCAGGGTACTAATGCTCTTCTCCTCCACACCTCCTTTCCCAGCTGATGGTATCTGGATGGAGAGGAGGCTGTACAGCTCTTGGAGGTGTGCTCCTTTCTCCTCTGCCTGCACCTCCCCACAGGGAAAAGAGCCCGACCCCAGCCCTGCCCACTGTCTTTCCATAGAACTCTATTTCTTTGGCTCCGCACAGTGGCAGCCCTGCCTGAGGACAGCACTGGGAATCTGCTCTTTTCCCTGCTGGCAGCAGCATGCAGGGAAAGGAGTAGGACATCAGCAGGTTCTCTCTCCCCTCTTCCTTGATTACTATTTCAGTTTTAAAACTGTGGTAGTTTGCTAGGTATCCAAACTATGCATGGTACACAGCAGCATTTCTCAAACTAAGTTAGACGCCTCAGGATCCATGAGGGTGCTCTGGGGGGGGTCTTCTGGCCCCACTGATCAATTTCCCCCTCAACATCTCTGCCTCCTTCCTTATGCCTCCTCCATACATAGGAACTGTTCTGCAGTGTACAGGAAGTGCTTGGTAGAAGGGGAAGGAAAGGGGTTGCTTGGGGGAGGGGGCAGAAAGAGATGAGGAGAGGGGGTGCGGATGGGAAGAGCTGGGGTGGGGCCTTGGGGGGAAGGGGTAGATTGGAAAAGGGGTCTGTGGCAGGGCAGGGGTGGGGTTTGGGTGTCTGAAAAATTTTAACTCAAAATAGGGTTCCTTGGGTTGCCACCTTAGAACAGTGACGATTGGTAAAATAAGTGTGTGGCAGTACTTTCACATCAGTAGTATTTGAGCCACTGGGTGGGTGCGTGGATGTTTTGGTTTTTTTGGTTTGTTTGTTTTGCAGGTGTTACAATGGTTAATCTTCTTCTGTGGGCCAGTTATTTCCAAAATGTTTGGAAATTCAGAGAATTTAATTTTGGAGAATTGAAGGAAAAAATGTTAGAAGTGCCAAAATACTACTTCAATGAATCACTTAATGACGGGGTCCTGGCTTTTCACTCACATGGGCCCTCTTTTAAAATGGGAAAAATGAATAAAAGGAGCTGAGAGAGAAGCAAATGGATAGCATCCTAGGTTGCTGGAGGAAGAGGGGGCTAATGGATTGTGTAGCATAGCATCACAGATGTGTGCTTATCTATACATGTGTGTCAGTAGTCCCTTTTGTAGTCCCTTTTAAAAGGAAGTGGAGCTCTAGTAGGAATTCACAAGCCAGCATTGTAAAAGGCAAGTAAGCTAGTCATCCAGCAGATGGAGCCAGGAAATTCCTTGTCAAAACTGATGTGAATCTTTAAGGTGAGGATTCGGACTGGAAATTTTCTTATTTTCTGTGAACGGGATCGGATATTCCCAATTCTGAACTATGAGAATGAACAGTTCACATCTATGAGCAAAGTCTGCAATTGTTTCATTATAGTCCCAGTAGTCTGTAAGACTGTAGCTGGCTTATTTCTTGCATATGCACTACTTATTGAGGGATGCACATAAAAACAAGTTGCAAAACTTATCAAATGCCAAAAAAGTAACAAGTGTCTAAATTTGAGGCCCCTTTGGAACTTGAGGCCAAGGCCAAATGGCCTTATTAGTCTTCTCCCTGACTGGCCCTGAGTAGCACCTCACCTATGTAACTTGCCTTTTTTGAGTGGAAGCCTGCTCTCTTTCGGCTGGGTCTAAACTACAAGGTTTTGTCTGCATAACTTTTATGAACAAAATCGCCTCTTCAGCTCACATACTTATCCCAGCAAACTCCCAAATAGGAAGAAGGGGCTTTCGAAGTCTGTGTGTCCTTTCAAAGGGCCCCTGTCTACATGAGCAGCATGCGTTTCGAAAGCAGCACTTTCAAAACATGCACAGCTTCTATTATGCTAATGAGACACTGCATATTCATGGCAGTGCCTCACTAGCATCTGCCAAAGTGGCTCATTAGCATACCCTTTCAAAAGGTGGGGGTAGTGTAGCCACGGCCTTTGTGCTGTGTTTCTGTCTGGAGATACAAATGATTTGTTATCAAATGATGAATGGGTGGGGATTGTGACTTGTTTAGAGTGCTCAGTTTGTGCCTGGGTTTCTAATCTTGCTCACTCCTTTACAATGATTCTGTGCATGTATTGGGTATATAAGTGTTACATGTGAAGAAGTGGTTCTAACCCATGAAAGCTCATTAGCTAATATTTAAATTTGTTAGTCTTTGCTACAGGATTGCTTGTTTTTTTTGTTGCCAAGAGTGCACCTAGCTGGCAATTTGTAAGTGCAAATAAAATACCTACTTAATGCATGCATTTTGGTAATTGCACAAGAACATCAAGCAAATAATTCCATGACTGTGGTTCTGAAACTCAGTCCCTCTTACAAGTAGTGGATGATAGAAAGATCTACCTGTTGGAATGGTGGCACAAAGCAAGAAGTACTGTACTTCTGATTGTTGCATTGTCCTTTCCTGAGCTAATCCTTTTGGAACACTACAGTTAAGAGCATGGACAATGTTGGCTACGCATAGCACTATGTGGAAGAACAGATGCTGATGACAGTTCTGCAGAAGTGCTTTCATTCTGAGCTTGTGAACAGGGTGATTGCAAACAGAAGGGAGTTTTGAGAGGGGTGCTCTCATGGTGGAGGAGCATAGGACTGTTGGGTAAGTGGCTGTCTGTCTGGAGTGTGTGTTTTTGGGGCATTACTTGCTACTGTGTACTGGGCTTGTGTTTGTTTGTGTATTTGAAAGACCATGTGCTGAGCTGTTTGCTTGTTTTGAAAGATCATGTGCTGAGGTTGGCAGTTAAGATTTAAAAGCTAGAACTCTCTGCTCTTTGGTCAAGCCATTGCCAGGGGAGGGGCTACCAGTTGGGAAGGCCAGAGCTGTATAAAGCATGCTAGCAAGTGACCACAGTGATTGCAAACAGGAGGGTGTTTTGAGGGGGACCTGAGAGGGAGCTAGTTACTTTTGACATTCTTTAAAACTTTGATACTAAAAATTATATCCCAGACTACTGAATTTAAATAAGAACCCCATAGCTAATCTAATTATCCATAGAAAATGCAGGCAGAAGCCCAGTAGCAGAATGGGGGCTATCCTGTTTATTGCATCCAATGTAATGTATGATTACTGACTCCACAGGCAGCTGGCCTATGTGTGCATTTGGTGCAAGGAGCTCTTGGCCCTCAGAGACTGAGTTTGGGCTTTGGAGGCCAGGGTGGCTGAACTGGAGGAGATAAGAGAGGTATGTTGATGAGGCTTTCAGGCACACTGTAGAATTGTCCCAGCTCCAGTCAGGCAGCCCTTGCACTATTAAGGAGGGTGAAGGCTCAGGGAAGGAGAGCAATCAACAGCAGCATCCCATAGTTGGGGACCCTCCTTCCAGATAATGTTGTGGTACGCTCGCGCACTGAGGATGCCTCTCCCAGGGAGGGAACTCCAGTCAGTCGGAAAAGGCAGGTGTTCATAATGGGAGATTAGATCATTAGAAACATAGATAACTGTGTTTGTGATGATCAGGAAAACCATATGGTGACTTGCCTGCTTGGTGTGAAGGTTGTGGATCTCTCAAGGCATCTAGATAGACTTATGTGTAGTGCTGGGGAGGAGCCGGTGGTCATGATACATGTCAGTATCAATGACATAGGGAAGGGTAGGAGAGACGTGCGAGAGGCCAAATTTAGATTACTAGGAAAGAGACTGAAATCTGGGACCTCTCTGGCATTCTCAGAAATGCTTCCAGTTCCACGTGCAGGGCCACATAGGCACACGGAAATTCAGATTCTCTATGTGGATGAGATGATGGTGTAGGGAGGAAGGATTGAGGTTTATTAGGAACTGGGGAAACTGTTGGGATACAGGAAACCTATACAGGAAGATTGGACTCCACCTAAACCAAAGTGGAAACCAGACTGCTGGCACTTACCATTAAAAAGGTCGTAGAGCAGTTTTTAAACTAAAAGATGGGGGAAGGCTGATTGGTGCAGAGAAGCACATGGATCAAACAGAGACTTATCTTTGAGGAGACTCTATTGATGGAGCTTGTCTAGGTTTTAGTCAGGAGGAGAGGATGGAAGAGGATAAAGTATGGGCTGTATCAGAAAAGAAACAATCACTTGAAAAAAAACCGAAAGCATCAGGAAAGGGCAGACGAATAAATAGTGACAAGTTTTTAAAGTGCTTGTACACAAATGCTAGAAATCTAAATAATAAGATGGGTGAATTAGAGTGCCTTGTATTAGAGGAGGATATTCATATAACAGGCATCACAGGAACCTGGTGGAATGAGGGCAATCAAAGGGACACAATCATACTGGGGTACAAAATATATCTGAAGCACAGAACAGGTCATGCAGGTGAGGGAGTAGCACTATGTGTAAAAGAAAATGTAGAACCAAATGAAGTAAAAACCTCAAGTGTATCAAAATGTTCCATAGAATCTCTATGGATAGACATTTCATGCTCAAATTAGAGTATAGCAGTAGGGATATATTATAAGCTATCTGACCAGTGCAGTGATAGTGACTATGAAATGCTAAGGGAGATTAGAGAGGCAATCAAAATAAAAACCTCAATAAATAGTAGGTGATTTCAGTTATCCCCATATTGACATGTCATCTCAGGACCAGATGCGGAGATAAAATTTCTCAATAACTTAAATGACTGCTTCTTGGAGCAGCTGGTACAGGAACTCACAAGGGGAGAGGTGATTCTTTTAGTTCTCAGTCAAGTGCAGCATCTGGTCCAAGAGGTAACTATAACATGATTTCTTGGAAATAGTGACCATAATATAATAACGTTTAACTTCTGTGGTGGGAAGAACTTCTCAGCAGTCGGACACCCTGGCATTTAATTTCAGAAAGGGGAGCTATGCAAAAGTGAGGATGTTAGTTAAACAGAAATTAAATGGTACAGTGACTAAAGTCTCTGCAAGCTGCATGGAAACGTTTGAAAGATACCATAATAGAGGCCCAACTTAAATGTGTACACCAAATTAAAAAGCACAGTAAAAGATCCAAAAAGAGCCACCGTGGCTTAGTGATCATGTAAAAGAAACAGTGAGAAATAAAAAGGTATCCTTTGAAAAGCAGAAGTTAAATCCTAGTCAGGAAACTAGAAAGGCGCATAAACTCCATCACATTAAGTGTGGAAAAAGTAATAAGAAATGCCAAAAAGGAGTTTGAAGAACAGCTAGTAAAAAACTCAAAAACCAGTAACAAAATGTTTATTAAGTACATTAGAAGCAGGAAGCCTGCTAAACAACCAGTGGGCCCCCTAAATGATCGAGATAAAAGAGGAGCACTCAGACAAAAAATTAACTGCAGAGAAACTAAATTAATTGTTTGCTTCAGTCTTCACAGCTGAGGATGTTAGGGAGACTCCTAAACCTATGCAGTCCTTTGTGGGTGACCAATCTGAGGAATTGTCCAAGACGATGGTGTCATTAGTGGAGGTTTTGGAACAAATTGACAAACTTCACAGTAACAAGTCACCGGGACCAGATGGCATTCACCCAAGAGTTCTGAAAGAACTCAAATGTGAAGTTGTGGAACTGTTAACTGTGGTTTGTAACCTATCCTTTAAATCACCTCCTGTATCCAATGACTGGAAGATAACTAATGTAATGCCAATACTTAAAAATGATTCTAGAGGCGATCCTGGCAATTACAGACCAGTAAGTCTAATGTTGGCACTGGACAAACTAGTTGAAACAACAGTAAAGAATAAAATTATCAGACACATAGAAGAACATAATTTGTTGGGCAAAAGTCAACAAGGTTTCTGCAAAGGGAAATCATGTCTTACTAATCTGTTAAGAGTTCTTTGAAGGGGTGAACAAATATATGGACAAGGGGGATCTAGTAGATATAGTATGCTTAGATTTCCAAAAAGCCTTTGACAAGGTCCCTCACCAAAGGCTCTTATGTAATTTAAGTTGTCATGGGCTAAGAGGGAAGATCATTTCATGGATTGTGAATTGGTTAAAAGACAGGAAACAGGATAGGAATAAATGGTAAATTTTCAGAATGGAGAGGGGTAACTAGTGGCATTCCCCAAGGGTCAGTCTGAGGATCAATCCCATTCAACTTAAGAACATAAGAACATAAGAATGGCCATACTGGGTCAGACCAAAGGTCCATCAAGCCCAGCATCCCATCTGCCGACGGTGGCCAATGCCAGGCGCCCCAGAGAAGGAGAACAGAAGACAAGTGATTTATCTCCTGCCATCCATCTCCTGCCCTTGTTATGAAGGCTAGGGCACCATACTTTATCCCTGGCTAATAGCCATTTATGGACCTGACCTGCAAAAATTTATCAAGCTCTTTTTTAAACCCTAATAGAGTCCTGGCCTTCACAGCCGCCTCGGGCAAGGAGTTCCACAGGTTGACTGTGCGCTGTGTGAAGAAAAATTTCCTTTTATTAGTTTTGAACCCACTACCCATCAATTTCATTTGGTGTCCCCTAGTTCTTGTATTATGGGAAAAGGTAAATAATTTTTCTATATTCACTTTCTCCACACCATTCATGATTTTATATACCTCTATCATATCGCCCCTCAATCGCCTCTTTTCCAAACTGAAAAGTCCCAGTCTCTCTAGCCTCTCCCCATATGGGACCCTTTCCAAGCCCCTAATCATCTTAGTCGCCCTTTTCTGAACCTTTTCTAATGCCAATATATCTTTTTTGAGGTGAGGAGACCACATCTGCACGCAGTACTCGAGATGTGGGCGTACCATAGTTTTATATAGGGGAAGTATGATATCTTTTGTCTTATTATCGATCCCTCTTTTAATAATTCCTAACATCCTATTTGCCTTACTAACTGCCGCTGCACACTGCGTGGATGTCTTCAGAGAACTATCCACTATAACTCCAAGATCCCTTTCCTGATCTGTCGTAGCTAAATTTGACCCCATCATGTAGTACGTGTAATTTGGGTTATTTTTTCCAACATGCATTACCTTACACTTACCCACATTAAATTTCATTTGCCATTTTGCTGCCCAATCACTCAGTTTGCTGAGATCTTTTTGTAGTTCTTCACAATCCCTTTTGGTTTTGACTGTCCTGAACAACTTGGTGTCATCTGCAAACTTATTCACAAATGTTCTGGAGAAAGGGGTAAACTGTGAGGTGACAGAGTTTGCAGATGATACTAAGTTGCTCAGGATAGTTAAGACCAAAGCAGACTGTGAAGACCTTCAAAAGAATCTCACCAAACTGAGGTGACTGGGCAACAAAATGGCAAATGAAATTTAATGTGGATAAATGTAAAGTAATGCACATTGAAAAAAATAACCCCAACTCTACAGACAATACGATGGGGACTTATTTAGCTACAACTAATCAGGGAAGAGATCTTGGAGTCGTGGATAGTTCTCTGAAAACCTCCATGCAGTGCGCAACGGCAATCAAAAAAGCAAACAGGATGTTAGGAATTGTTAAAAAAGGATAGAGAACAAGACTTAGAATATCTTATTGCCCGTGTATAAAACCATGGTATATCCACATCTTGACTACTTCACCTCATCTCAAAAAAAGATATATTTGCATTAGAAAAGGGCAACTAAAATTATTAGGGGTTTGGAATAGATCCCCTATGAAGAGAAATTAAAGATACTAGGACCTTTCTCCTTAGAAAAGAGGAAACTAAGGGGGACTATGATAGAGATATACAAAATTATTAGTGGTGTGGAGAAAGTAAACAAGAAAAAGTTATTTACTTATTCTCATAAAATAAGAACTATGGGACACCAAATGAAATGAATGGGCAGCAGCTTGAAAACAAATAAAAAGGAAATTCTTCTTCTCACAGCACACAGTCAAAATGTGGAACTCTGCCAGAGGAGGCTGTTAAGGCTAGGACTATATCTCTCTGTCACTATTCAGGGTTTGAAAAAGAGCTAGATAAATTCACAGAGGTTAGGTCCACTAGTGGCTGTTGGCCAGAATGGTTAAAGAATGGTGTCCCTAGCCTCTGCTTGCCAAAAGCTGGAGATGGAGGGCAGGAGAGAGAGAGTTACCTATTTGGTTCGTTCCCTCTGGTATTGGCCACTGTTGGCAGACAGGATACTGGGCTTAAATGGACCTTTGATCTGACCCAGTATAGCCGTTCTTATTTAAGGGTGTTTTTTTTTCCCCTCAGCTCCATTTCTACTTACTTGGAAGTGTCTGGTCTGGTCTGACAGTTTGCTGTACAGCCTTGAAAATGTGCGCACCAAGGTCACCCTGGAAACAGCTATCTTGCTGCTTTCGTAACTGTTGGTTATTTTGTTTAGTCTTCCTAGCTACCCAGCCAAAGAGCTCTAATGAAATTGGTTGCTATGAGCACTGTGGAGGAAGAAAACAACCTTTTCAAACAAAGTAGAGTAGAGGCTGGTATCAGAGGTGAGGACTGGCAACAGGCTGAGACTCCTCTAGCTTCCTGGCAATGGAAGTGCCAAAAAAAGTGAAGATTTTTGTTGGCTATTGTCTGACCCAAATCAGGCTATTTTTATAGGTAGCATATTGTTAGAAAATTTACTTTAGTGCCTGGGAGAAGCGAGAACCTGCTTGTCTGGTTCTTCTCTCCCCTTCCCCTTGTCTTTTGAAGCATGATTGATTCATAATTAGTAAGGGACATCTGTATGTTCTTGCTGTAAATACATGGTGTTGGCTTCATTACAAATAGATTTTCATTGCACTATGAAAATGTCAGGGAATCACTTAAAATTCACACCTAACACCAGTCTTCATTGTGTAACTTTTTGCTGTTTTGTGGGATGACTAATGTTTTAATCTTAGCATGAGAAGTGCATAGTATTGTGGTTATCAACAGCACATAGGGCTATTTCTAAATTATAACTTAACTCATGTTCAACATTTGGATAGTAGTGAAAGGCTAGTATCTTTATTTCAGATTTTAGAGCAGATAATGTATTTATTTTCTGGTTTCAAAACATCTGGCTCTGATAAGTGACAGACTGTGCTCCAGGCATAGCCATCATTCTCGATTTAATTCTCTTTGCTTTTACTGTAAGTTGTCCTTTCTTTTATTTCAGGTAGAATTTCAGTATTTTAAGCTGCTGCTGGTGCATAACATCACATCTGTAGAAACCTTTGTTTTTGGTTTTTATTTTATTTATTTGCTCCTGGGACATTGTTGTAGTGATAAACAGCTGGAAGTAAATTCAAAAATTATTAATACCTTTTTTCCCAGGGTAAATATTGGGATTTACTTTGGTGAGTTGATGAACAGGGGAAAAAGTATTTGGTAGATTAATAGTTTGATAAATGGAATTCTATGGGTGTGCCTGCACTAGCTCCCTACTTTGAAGGGAGCATGATAAGTAGGAAGTTGGGAGATTATTAATGAAGTGCTGCAGGCACATGCAGCACTTCATTAAGCTAATTCTCCCCCGTTGCAACTTCAAAGTGTCAAAAGTTTGAGGAGTAAAGGGACTTCAAAGTTGCCCAGGCACTTCGAAGTACTGGCGGGTGAGCCGCGGCTACATGCGAGCTGGCACTTGAATGTTAAACACTTCGAAGTTGCTGCAGGGGAGAATTAACTTAACGAAGTGCTGCATATACTCGCGGCAGGACTTCATTAATAATGTCCCGACACCATACTTACCATGCTCCCTTTGAAGGAGGGAGCTAGTGTAGACACAGCTTATGTGTTTTGCTGCAGAACTAAAGTAGAACTGACAACACAATGACATCTGAGTTTAAAAAAAACCCCTTCTAATCCCAAAATAAAATTTTTCATTTGAATAAACAATTAATTGTTACAGTCTTTGAACTATTAGCCTATAAATATTTACATTTAATAATTGGGCATAATATATTAAAGTATTTATAAACTAGCTCAACTGTTTTATGTGAAGTCCTTCAGTATCATTTCCAAAAGTCCTGTATAATGTAGGCTCATAAGAATCTTTTTAATGAGTCTTTTTTCTATTCTGCTACGGTCTTGGAGGTCGCTGAATTTCAAAAATGCTCTCTCTACATCATTTGAGTTAGGTTTGACACAAGTTGTGAGGGGCCGCGCTGCTCAAAGTTGGTGTGATGGATTTTCGAGAGTTCAAGAGAAGTGATGGAGTAATTGTCCAGGGAGAGCATTGCCATGGAGGTGTGGAATTAGCTTTGCTGTTTTGCACTTTGTTCATTGAAGCCATAAAGGGGGAGATTATGTGAGCATATACTATACTTATCAGCTGAGGCCACAGTTTTACGATGGGAGTCAAGTACTGTAATGATTTTCTAGAGTGATGATTCATTGTGAAAAGCTTCAGGGGACATGGTAAATGACAGTAGCTTCCCACTTCTTTGACAACTCTCTGCAAAAATTTAGCAAACTTTTTGCAAGACTGTCTTGCTCACTGACTGGCAACATAGACGTGAAAAGATTTGCTTTTTAAATTTCCCTAGATGTACTTTTGTGAGAAACTTCTGTAGGGATAGTAGGCAGAGGCTACGTCTATACTAGCACAAAACTTCGAAATAGCCATGCAAATAATCATTTTGAAGATTACTAATGAGGCACTGAAATGCATATTCAGTGCCTCATTAGCATGCTGCTGGCCGCGGCTCTTTGAAATTGCTGCTTTTCGCTGCCGCGCAGCTTGTCCAAATAGAGGTCCTTTTCAAAAGATCCCGCCAACTTTGAAATCCCCTTATTCCTATCAGCAGATACTGGGAAACTTTTCCTATCAGCAGATAGGAATAAGGGGATTTCAAAGTTGGCGGGGTCCTTTCAAAAAGAACCCGTCTGGATGAGCCGCGCGGCTGCGAAAAGTGACAATTTAAAGGAGCTGTGGCTGGCGGCATGCTAATGAGGCACTGAATATGCAGTTCAGCATCTCATTAGTAATCTGCAAAATGGCTATTGCTTGGCCATTTCAAAGTGTTTTGCTGGTGTAGACATGGCCAGAATGCCATATACCTCTTTGGTAGAAAATAAGCTGTTTGGTTAAAGAATTGCATTCCAGTTTCTTCTGTGCTTCATGCAGTGGTTGAGGTTTTCATTCAGGAGTTTGGATTTTGTATTAAGACTTTGTGTAACTTCTTGAGTAGTCACTTGACACTGCCACTTTTTGGCTTTTTCCACAGTCGAACTCTGTGTGATATAAAAGTCACACTAAGATGCCCTACGCTCTCTGAACACTCTGTGCTGCCAAAAAATACAAAACCATCCTGTCAGTATGACTGCTATTGGAATGTTGTATTCAAATGCCATCTCTTCGTAAACAACATAGAAAAGACTTTTTTGTTTTACTTCAGTTCTTAAAAACTGCTTCAGCCTGTATAACAAAGTTTGTCAGATCAGTCATTTTGGGAACGCCTGTTGAAAGGAGGACAGGGACCTTCAGCAAGTGAGCTGGTCAAGACAATACAAAGCAACTCAAGATTTTCATTCACCTTTACATCTTGTGTTAAACTCAGAAACCGAATTGGAATTCACTGTTGTTGCATCCTTCCAGGTGCATGTTCATATAAAACTTTACTTACACAATCTGACTTTGTAAACTACAAAATTGCAAAAATGAGTGCAGGCTTCTTCACAACAAAATCAAAAACTGAAAATAAAATCCCTGTGCAGGGAGATTGAACATCTGGCAATTGGTCAAAAATCAAAGAACTAACTAAATTTCCAGCTAATCTCTTTAAATTTTTGGTGAGAGCAACAACTTTCTCCTCCAAATATTTCTTGGTCAGATTGAATGAAATTTCTGTCCAGCTTCAAAATCCTTGCCAAATTCAGTCAGAGTTTCCCAGTGGACCATGAACAGGATCTAGTGGCTGCCTTGAAAAACATGCACAAATTCACTTCTTACCTTGTATTGATTTCATTCTTTCTGTTGTGCCCTGATGAATGCTGATTCCAACGTATTGTAGTTTCTGTTGTTGCCTTCTTGTTTTAGTCTTGAGTGTTCTTTGCTCTGCAATTTTTCTTTAATCTGTTTCAATTGAATGTCAAGGTTGATGCTACACCATTTCCAGCACATACACTTAGTGTCACCCTTTTCTTCTGTTTTTTTTTAAATTTTCAAATATCTTCTTATGTTCTAAAATGTATCCTGATTACAGATTTTTGTTTTCCTCCTATTTTAATGCATCAGCTCTTTAAACCATCATCTGCTAGCAGCTTGAAATGTGTATATAATTGTGAGATTCATCAGTACCTTCAGAGGCACACACATTTCAGAGTTTGTGTGACAGTTTGTGTGTATTTTCTAGACCAGTGTTTCTTAACCTTTTTTTATAAAGTACCTTTTTTTTTTTTTAAGAAAAAAAGAAAAGGAAAAAAAAAAGTATGCCCAGACTTCTCTGACAGGTACGTGTACCACTAGTTGACAAACATAGTTTTAGGGTAATCTGAGGTCTTGAAAAAAGATTACCATATTCTTTTTCAGGAGTCAGATTTGTTTTGTGTACCACCACATTATACCTTGCTTGAAAAATTAAAAACATGCAAAAATATCACAGAAGACAACCACTGAAAACTTGATGGCTTTCTACCATCTTACTATCAAATAAATGAGTTGGAATAGAGATATTGTACTTACATTTCAGCATATGAAGCACTAGAAGTGAATCGTTGTCTGAATGAGCTTTTAGGTAGTACTGGCTTTACTCGTTTATTATATAGTCGGTTGTAAAACTGGGCAGATATCTAGATGAGTTGGTGTTACCCCCAAGGGTACTGGTACCACTGGTTAAAAAATTGTTATGGACTAATACATAGTTTTAATTCAACAGATGGCTTTGCATAGATACGCATAGTAAGATTTTATTGTAATACGTATAGCCAGTGCTTTTTTTGTGCCGCTGCTGTGTACCGGCACCTTGGCAGCCTCCGCCACAGGACTGGCTGGGGGCAGGGTGTGGGGAGCCAGCTGAGTACCAGCTCCTAATTTTTTTTTTTTTTCCAAAAAAGGTACGGCGTGCTATATATTGTATTTTCTTAATTAATTATTTTTTAAATATTTTACTGTCACTCTACTTTGTATCAATCAGAAAAAGCAAACAATATTTTTTAAAACCCGTTTGTTTTTTTTTTCCAATAAAAATCAGCTTAAATTGAAAATGAAGGGGCTTACGTATCCTTACTGATGTGTTCCTATAACTGCTCAGATTTGGTCTGACAATCCAGGGCTTGAATTGCAGGGCTATATTTGGTTACATCCTCTTTGAACTTGCACTGATATCAGAATGGAAAAGAAGGGGTGAGGCATAAGGAAAAAATGTCATCACTTTCCAAATTTGAACAGTTCCTGGTAAGAGCTTGATTCTTGTCCTTTTGAAGTTGATTGCTAAACTTTCCTTTACTTCTGTGGGAGCAGGAACCTTAGCCTAAAGTCAGTCAGTGAGACAGCATTGTTTTGAAATGTTCTTTGGCTATAGAGCAGGATTGGTGTTTGATTATTTTTTAAATTGCTAATTTCAGATAAGGTGCTCCAATGACATAGTACTAGGCTGCTTTTGCTGTTTGCTGCAGAAACTAGAAGTCTTGGTTTCAGAAGGAAACTAAGGAGAATCCTTTGGAAAATCTGTTAAGAGCAAGCTGCTGGAATGGAATCTTGTCTTAAACTGAACAAACAAGGCATTTTAAACTGGTATTATCAAGGGATTTAACCTATACTTATACTGTTGAATCTTCTTTAATTTTTACCTACCAGCACAACAGAAAACTAATTGCAATTAGTTCTTAAAGTACATTTTGTTTTTTCAACTGAGGCATTTTGAACAGTAGGGTTAGAACCTGTTTCCTCAGAGAGCTGAACATGTTCAGCCTCCAAAGACTTGGGAAATAAATGTTTGTTACCTTGCAATCCTGACTTAGGAAATTCTGTTCTGTTTGGTAGCTGTAAAGAAGCTCAGTATGTGTGCCCTATGGGAACTTTTTTTTTTTTTTTGGAGGGGGGGTGTTTTGGGAAGGCAGCTGTCTTTCAAAGCAATCCTAGAAATCATTTTAAAAAGGCAATATTTCTGTTCCTTTACAATGCTAGATCAGATCAGCCAGAACAAGGAACAATCATGTGACAGGGCTTGAATCTATACTAACATATCCAGGCAACTTTAGAATCTTCATTAAAGTTTTTCACAGTATCATACAATATATTAAAATTCTTCTGTCTAAGGAAACTGTGGTACAATTATTTATTCTTTCTTTTCTCATTACCACAGTTTCCTGTAAACTGCAGTCTCTCTTTGAGATTAAAAATGTGCTTACTCATCAGCCCATTTGCCATATAGATAAGGATCATGGCTCTATTTTAAAATAGTGGATTTCTAACTCTTCTCATACTGAAAGCAGAGGCATCAGATAAATTTTTATGTTTATTTAAGTACTTTAAATATCTTTCAAAACATGGGGGGCTTGTTATTTGTAATCTTTTTTACCGTAAATACTACTTGTATAAAACCGTGCTCAAAAGTGTACTCACAAAAAGTGAAACCCGCAGATGTCCCACCCTCACTTCAGATGTAGTCTGTGAATAGTTATGCATTTCATACACTTGTTATGTTCTATCTTGCGTTGTTCTCAGAGTGCTTTTTTTTTTTTTAAAGGAGAGCTTTGTGATTGCCAAGGTACAGACCTACGTGGATTAAGTTGGTATAGGTAAGCACTAGTCTTATCCTCTTCCATGTTGATTATTACATTCTTTGTGCTTTCAGTTTGACGTATTTTCATCTCAGAATTGTTTTGGTAACACAACAGTCATTCACTTATTTTGTGACCACTTCTTGTGTTTACAAGAAACTCACAGACAACCATCTCCCCACCAACATACACACACTTATGATGAGGATGCTCACTGAAAGAAATTAGAATCCAAATTTGCTGAACTCTGTGTTCATTCTCTATTTTAGGATTCTAATAAAACTTTACACTATAAGGGGCTGTAAGACATTTTAACATCTTTTTAAACACCCCCATCCCCCTCCACTTCTTTGTATCACATGGCATATGATATTATCCTGGATGTTAGCGTCAAAGAAAGTTCAAGATAAGAAACTGAACATCCTATAAATTGAAAGTGGTTTAACACTCGACTCTGAGCAGGCATAAGTTATACTGTGTGGCTCACCACGACTTTAATTTCGTCACCTTTGATGTGGCTATGAAGTCAGCACCTGAATTTTATGGATGGAGTAAGTGAGGCAGAGGGGGACAAAATAATGGGTGTAAGGCCACACTACTGGTCAGTGACAGAGCTGTGGTGAGAACTCTGGAGTAGAGCTGGCCAAAATATTTTGGTCAAACCTTTTATTATTTCCAGGAAAAGATGCAGATGCAGCAACACAAAATGTTTGATGAATTCATGTGCTTTTCCCCAAATCATTTGTCACAGTTTTTGCCATCTTCCTGGTACTTGGGTTTAAGAATATTCCAAGCAGAGCAAGTGTCTTTTGGGCTTCTCCAATCCACCTCTAAGTTCCTAAGGGTATGTCTACACTTACTGGCAGATCGACCTGTTTAGAGTTCATCTTTCGGAGTTCCATTTCATGCATCTGGTAAAGATGTGCAAAATCAATCTCTCTGAATTCTGCAGTTAACCCTCCTGTACTCCTGCCCTTGCGAGGAGTAAGGGGGGTCGATGGGAGAAATGCTCCTATCGACCTGCCTCAGTGAGGACAGACCTTACAGTCAACTGCAGATATGTTAATTCTAGTTGTGCAGTTGCTGTAGTTAGAATGGCATATCTTCAGTCTACTTTAAGGCCTAGTATAGACCAAATCTAAGTCTGTACAAAACAGAAAAATAATTATTCTCTCTTAATGAAAGTTATTAACAGCTTTCTGGTGAGTTCAGCTGAGGTGACAAATTCCAAGTGCTAGGGTTATCTTGTCAAAAGAGGTTGATTTAAAATTGGTGGAAAATGTAATAACTTAGCATGCTTTTTTAGAATTGGTGATTTAAAGTAACATAAAAATATCTCTAATTACTGTAGTCCAGTTCGTCTCTTTAATCTTTGACTTTCCAAGTATACTTAGAAATTTCCAGGCTCTTATTGATTGCTTTCATGGGTGCTTTTTTTTCAATACTTTTCTCAACCATTTGCCTTCAAGTCAGTTTTAGCTCCCTGCAACTTCATATGGAGAAAAGAATTCCCTAATTCTGACTGTACTTTTTATAGCAGAGTCCTATTTTTGATAGGCGTGGCTTCTGGAAAAAGAGTGGAGGTGCATGGCTGGTAGCAGAAAAGTTCAGAAGTATAATTTGTTACCTGAAGTAAACTACTGGAGGAAAGAAAGGAAATTCTTTACAAACCATTCCCTGAACTCCCTCTCCCACATCGCCTCCTTTCAAAAATAAGAGAGAACATAGTAGTGTGTTGGAGGGAATGAAATCTTTCTACATCTTCTGTTCAGACTCTTGCTGACGAGTAGGTTGGACATGCTAATAGTAAGTAACCTCTACTGAAGGATGATTGCAACATGCCAGAGTTCCTTGCTTGTTCTTTAACCATCTCTTATCCTGTTCCTCTAGCTACATTTCCAGAAGTAGTGGTTCAGTAAATCTTCTAGCCTACTGTGGCCTTAAAGGCTATGGCTACACAGCAAAGTTATTTCGAGATAGCGGCTTCTATTTCAAAGTAACTTTGCTCGTGTCTACTCTGTGCACCCACTATTTTAAAAAAAAAATTCGAAGTAGCGTGCACATTATTTCAAAGTTAGTAAACCTCATTGCAGGAGGAATAATGTGTATTTCAAAATATCTATTTTGAAATGAGCCATAATAATCTCCAACGGCGCTATTTGGAAATAGGAACTATGTGTCTGGACATATTATTTTGAAATAGCTGAGCACTATTCTGAAAAGCATTCTTGTGTGTAGCTGTAGTATTTTGAAATAATGCTGCTGTGTAGAGTAGACAAATTGTCCCCAAGCTGACTAATCATGTCAGTATTGCTGAGGGAGTCAACTGTGCTCTGCACCAGCTCTCCTCACATAACTGAAGATGAAAAAGCATAGCAGAATGAATTTAAGAAGCATTATTTACCAATTGGTCTGTCTTAGATAATAGAGTCACTGAATAAAATACTTTCAATGGCCTTTAGGGGAAAGAAAAACATACTGGCCATGTCTACACTACCCTCCATTTCGGAAGGGGAATTTAAATAACATGGATCAGAACTGGTTAATGAAGCACTGATATGAATATTCAGTGCTTAATTAGCATAATGACAGCCAGTCACACTTCGAAAGTGCTGCTTTCAGAATGCATACTGGTGGTGTAGACACGGGTGTTTCGAAATAAACCCTAGACTTCGAAATTCCCTTATTCCCCAAATGAATTGGGAATAAGGGAATTTCAAAGTCGGGTTTATTTTGAAGCACCTGAGTCTACACAGCCAGTTTACATTTCAAAAGCAGCACTTTCGAAGCGCAACTGGTTGCCATTGTGCTAACAAGGTGCTGAATATTCATATCAGTGCCCATTAGCCAGTTCTGATCGTGTCATTTAAATACACCTTCCCAAAGGGAGCGGTAGTGTAGACATGGCCACTCTGATCAGGGACAAGCTGTTTCAGTTGAGGTACAGAGCAAGCATGATCTAATCTGAGACTGCAAAACCCTGGTTCTTTTACTGAATCATTGAAGGACGTTGGGCAAATTGTTAGACATCTTTGTGCCTGCCACTGATCTGCCAGCTTAATCATGAAGTAGTATAATGAGCACAGCTGGACCCCATCTGTTTGGTCACACACTCTTTTCCCCCCACGGTTGACTGACGGGATCAGCACACAGGCTCTTAAGAGCAGGCACTACCTACTCAAAACATTTGATTGTGGCTGCATTAATTTCTGCCCCTGCCATGTTTGTCCCACTTTTGTAGGATTACCATTAGTGCCTTATTTTTTCATCTCTACAACAATACGAAACATTGCTGAATGTTGCAGCAAGCAACAAAAAATACCCCCAGTGGTTGCAAGTGAATATTGCTTATTTATTAATAATGATCATTTCAGGAGGAAAGCAAGGTGCTAAAAAACCTAATCTATTATTTTTTAAATAGTATTGGAAACCCTACTTTTCTGCCATACTTGGGTTTCAACACTCCTGTATTTCAGGCCCATCCTAACCTCGTTCCTGCATTGTACCCATCTCTGCTCTTGCCTTCCTTGATTGCAGATAACACAGAACTGACCTCCGGCTTCAATTCTTGGCTCTGGCTCTCTAGCTTGACCCTTGGTGGTGATTTTAGAGCCTCTGATTCTGGTTCTTACCTTCTGTCACATTCCCAAGAGTACAATCTGGACTGTTGAACAGCTGTGTCCCCTTAATTACTTGGTCTGGGGTGCTTTTTATACACTTCTCAGTTAATAGACACTGCTTTCAGTCCTGATATACATCCACTAGGATATAAAGCCACTCCAAGCTCTGTTTCATGAATGCTCTCTCAGCCATTCATGAATTGCATACTAGCCAATACCTGCAAACTCTTCAGTCCCAGCCTTGTTCCACAGAAATGTGTATCTTGCATTGCTCAGTATCTCCAGGACAGTGTTAGCTCATAGTAAGTCCATCATTCCAACATTGGGTAATGATTATGAATCAGTCTTGTCATCCTACATAGTGCTTCCCAAACGCTCAAATCCAAACACAGTGTGTTAAATAAAGCAGTGAAACAAAATATGTTTAGTAACTACAAATAGATTTTAAGTGATAATGCACAAAAGTTTGAATTGGTTACAGAGGGGAAAAAACACAAGCTAATACTTAAATGAACTTAAAAGCAAAATGTCCTCCTCACACGTTCCTTGTTCTAAGTCAGTGCCAGGGTTGGCAGGAGAGAGCTCAGCAGTTGATTTATCTCTTCTATTGCAATAAATTAACCCCCAGTGGATTGCTTGTTGCCAATTGATCCAGTGTGTAATGCAGACATGCCCTGCATCTCCCCATTTTCACAATGTAAATGTTACTGCTTATCTGCTTTTACAAAGCTCTTTGTGGTTCTTTGTGAAGTGGTATACAAGTTTCTTTTTTTTTTTTATTTCCTGTGTCTTTTCTTTAGCATGGACCTGTAGTTAATGTCTGATCCTGGTTGATCTCCTTGAGATTTCATTAGGCTAACCATTTTGTCAGACTGTTCTCTTCCTCTTGAAATAAGTGGTTTTTTTGTTGTTTAGATTTCACAATTTCAGAACTAATGAAGCAAATTCTGTGATACCTTAAGACAATAAGACTATGTGGTTTGAGCTACATTGTACAAGTTCAATTCTTAATATACCTACACTAAAGTACAGTAAGGTCTCAAAGTACGGGAGGGCTCGGTTCCTGGTACCCCAGTGTAAGCCTGAATTCGCATAAATTGCGTTCCCCCCCATAGAAAATTATTGTATATACTAAGGTAAAACTTTGCAAACTCCTATAAACCATGTACATGTGCATATAAACTTTTTTGTGTAAGTTAAATGTACATATATCTTAAAATATAAATACTGTACCTGAACACTGTAAGTTTTTATAAAAAAAAATCAAATGGGGCTTATCTGAATGCAAGGCCTTCCATTTCTCTTCATATGATGATGATGATGATGATGATGTAGCCTTCTGTACAGTGCAATGATGGATGAAGACAATGATGAAGTGCACTGTACAGGATGATGGGGCTTCTTTATTCCTGATCCTCTTCCTCCGACTCCTCAGCAGATGGAGGGTCATTGGGATCCACTTCAGAGGAAGGTAGATGTTGTGAAGTTCCCGTGAAAACAGGTGATGCAGACATCGAGGCGGCAGGAGAATGCGAGGCTTCAACATGCACAGGCGACAAAGCAGGAGAGTGCAAGGCTTGAGTTGTGACAGGCATTTTGGTCAGTGATTTCACGACCTTTTTTCGCACAGGCAACAAAACAAGAGTGTGCAAGGAAGCTCTTTGCGGAGATGCGGTGGGAGTCTGCAGCTGCGTCTACACGTGCACGCTACTTCGAAGTAGCGGCACTAACTTCGAAATAGCGCCCGTCGCGTCTACACGCGTCGGGCGCTATTTCGAAGTTGAAATCGACGTTAGACGGCGAGACGTCGAAGTCGCTAACCCCATGAGGGGATGGGAATAGCGCCCTACTTCGACATTCAACATCGAAGTAGGGACGTGTAGACGATCCGCGTCCCGCAACATCGAAATAGCGGGGTCCTCCATGGCGGCCATCAGCTGGGGGGTTGAGAGATACTCTCTCTCCAGCCCTTGCGGGGCTCTGTGGTCACCGTGGGCAGCAGCCCTTAGCCCAGCGCTTCTGGCTGCTGCTGCTGCAGCTGGGGGTCCGTGCTGCGTATACAGGGTCTGCAACTAGTTGTTGGCTCTGTGTATCTTGCACTGTTTAATGAAAGTGTGTCTGGGAGGGGCCCTTTAAGGGAGCGACTTGCTGTTGAGTCCGCCCCGTGACCCTGTCTGCAGCTGTGCCTGGCTCCCTTATTTCGATGTGTGCTACTTTGGTGTGTAGACGTTCCCTCGCTGTGCCTATTTCGATGTTGGGCTGAGCAACGTCGAAGTTGAACATCGACGTTGCCAGCCCTGGAGGACGTGTAGACGTTATTCATCGAAATAGCCTATTTCGATATCGCAACATCGAAATAAGCTATTTCGAAGTTGGGTGCACGTGTAGACGTAGCCTGCGTGATGGTAGAGGTTGACGAGGGAGATCGCGTTCTTTACGGCACTTTCCTGAAGAACGTGGTGATAGGGAGTTGCTTCTTCTAGCGCAGGAGTTCCGTGAACATCTCCCTTAAGGGTAAGAAACATCTGTTCATTTCCCAAGTGATCCTTAAACTCCTTTCCATCGAAGGAGAGTACTCCTGCACCTTGTCAGTTCACTATTTAAGGAGTTGAAAGACTTCACTGAAGTTATGGAGGTCCCATGATGCCTGCTCAATCTCTTCTTCCTATTTTAATTCGTTGTCCTTCCACACTCTTCACAAGTTCTTCTAGGTCTTCTTCTGTTAGCTCATTCCCCTCACCATTCAGTAATTCTTCTATATCATCCTCCGCCATGTTGTTGAATCATTTGCTGCCTACCTGGCAAGCAACGTTAATGATCCTCTTGACTTCGTCGTCTACCTTGGGGAAGCCTGTGAAGTTATTCACAGCTTCCTCCCAAATATTCTTCCAGCACACATTCCTGGTTTTAGGCTTAAGTTCCTCGATGGCCTCCTTGACATGCATAATGCGGTCCCACATGCTGTAGTCCTTCCAGCAATGGCTTACATCAAGCTCAGGATTGAGATGCATAGCAGTTCGGATGTGGGAGAAGGTGAGGTGAGTGTAAATAGCCTTGAATGTGCGTATCACACCTTGGTCAAGTGGCTGGATGAGGGAGGCCATATTGGGAGGAAGAAATATGACTTCTACATTGGGGTGCATGAATTGTAGAGACTCAGGATGCCCAGGAGCATTATCTGTGATGAGCAGCACCTTGAATTCCATTCCCTCTGCAGACAGAGATTTTTCCACTTCAAGGACAAAACACTTGTTGAACCAGGCCAAAAATATCTGTGCTGTTACCCATGCCTTCTTGTGGGACTGCCAAATCACAGAGTGGAGGTTTTTATTCTTTTCTTTAAATGCTCTGGGGTTCGCAGAGCGATACAGTATCCCAGGCTTGATCATATGCCCAGCAGCATTGCCACAAAATAAGAGCATAACTCTGTCCTTCACTTCCTTAAACCCAGGTGTCTGCTTCTCAGCCTTTGAAACATAAGTTCTACTGGGCATTTTCTTCCAGAAAAGGCCCGTCTCATCTCCATAAAACACTTATTCTGGCCTATATCCCTTCTTCTGGATCAACTTCTTTAGTTCTGCCAGGTAGTTTTTGGCTGCAGCGTGGTTGGCAGATGCTGAGTCCCTTGTTAACTCCGTTATGCAGCAGGTATCAGGTTTTGAATCTTGCCAGTCACCCTTTAACTGCCAAAAATGTTTCCATAGACCTCATAGATCATTCACCTTCACCGCCCATGGATTTCTTGAAGTGCTCATACAAAGAGAGAGCTTTTTCTTGTAACACCCTTCCATCACATGGCACACGCTCTTTATTCATGTCCTCTAGCCATAAATTTAAGGCCTTCTCAGTTGTAAGAATTGGATCCCACATATGTTGAATCAATTTGGCTGGTGCACTTTCTTCCACTGCTCTGCATATTTCCCTTTCATGAATTTTAATAGAACACATGGAAGATTCATTCATGTTGAACCGCCGCACCACCTCAGAGTTTGATATGCCACTTCTTAAGTCTAAAATCTTGACTTTTTCTTCAAAAGTTCTCACAGTATGAGCTTTCCTCTTCTTCTCACTTTCGACACCACTAGCTCCACTACTAGTTTTCCTCTTAGGGCCCATGATTGCAGTAAAATTCACTGATTAAAAAAAAACTTTACGCGAGAGTAAGAGGGAGATGTTCATGGAATGAGAGCGTGAGAGAGAAGGAAGATGCGTAGTCAGAGAGTCCCATAAGCTCACAAACTAGCATGCAAGATTCTTACGTAATTTATTTAGGCATCCCTTTCAGGAATAATCCCAACAGGATGAACCATCTAAATAGGTAATTAAAGTGTTTTAGATCAGTGGTTCCTAAACTTTTTGATATCATGTCCCCTTTTGATTTTTGAGAAACCCTCATGTCCCCCCACCTCTTCTTTACAACATCATCCAACCCCCTTTTTAACAAAACGTTCAATTCATAATTTAAAATAAACACACACACTTGATATAAAAATGTTGTTTAAAATTAAAAATAAGCAAAAATAGTCAGCCAGCTGCCTGAGCCCCGTGCCAACTGCCAACCCACCTCAGACCTGTGCTGCTAGAGCTGTCCGCCCAAGCCCTGCACCATCGAGACCAGCCACCTGCCCACCCACCAGCCCAACCCTCACATTACTGGGACCAGCTGCCCACATGCCAACCCGAGCTGGTGAGTCCTGTGCTACTGGAGCTATCTGCCAGCCCGAGCCCTGCGATGCCAGGGCCAGCCACCCAAGCCCCATGAATCCTGCAATCCAGCTGGCCACCTTAGCCCCACAAGCCCTGCGAGCCCCCCACCCGAGCCCCTCCCCTCTCACAAAGCCAGGCACCACGACCTCCCCACTCTTACCCCATCCCCAGCCCCCGATCTAACCCCATCCTTCCCCCTCAACCCACACTCACCTTTGCACATGGGTCTTTGCTGGCTGCCTGCTTTTTATAGTGGCTGTGCCAGGTCACCCACATAAAATGGCAGGGGCTGAGAGCCAGAAGCAAAGGGTGGGGGGGTATGATGGGGGTTGGGTTGCTTCACGCCCCCCACCGGAATTCCTTCATGGCCCCCCCCCCCAGTTTGGGAAACAGTGGTTTCAGTAATAAAAATATATATATTCTATGAAGTATGATTTTATAAATACATACAAAACATGCTAGTTGGGTGGAGTTGTTTCTTATGCAGGGTGAGAGATCCTGGGTGGTGATAGT